>NW_026596152.1:978958-1065904 GCF_907164565.1 Psammomys obesus
AAGGAAGGAAGGAAGGAAGGAAGGAAGGAAGGAAGGAAGGAAGGAAGCAGGGCTGAGGGAACAGGACAGACACTTAGGAAAAATGTAAGGCTCACAAAAAAGCATACAACATTGGAGGACATATTTTGGACTCAGTATTAAGCTTTTCCCTTGAATCTTTCTAGCAGTCTTTCTGCTGTTGTGTGTGTACTCCGGGCTAGCTGGCCTAAGAAGCTTCTGGGCAATTCTCCTGTCTCAGCTTCCTATCTCACCATCGAAGAGTTGGGGTTACAGCTGCAGATCAGTGCATAGTTTTCAGAAATAGGTTTTCCCTATGTAGCTGTGGCTGGCCTGAAAACTCAGAGATCCATGCCAGGTTAAATAAATCAGGGTTTTTAACATGGGTTCCAGGGATCAAACTCAGGTCATCGGGAATGCTCAGCAGCTCCTTTACCTGCTGAGCCATCTCCCAGGGGCTCACGGTGACATCTTTATTTAACTGTTTTCGCTTTGCTTTCTTTTTGTTTTTTCAAAACAGGGTTTCTCTGTGTAGCCTTGGCTGTGCTAGAATCGCTTTGTAGGCGCACAGAGACCTGCCTGCCTCTGCCTCTGCCTCCCTGAGGTTTGTTTCTTTCTTGTGTTGTTTTGGACAAGATTACAGCCATGTGCCAGCACTTCTGGCTTCTACGGTGCTGGGATCAAACCCAGAACCTGGTAAACACTAGGCAGGTACTCTACCAACTGAGCTACAGCCCCGGCTTCCTCTTTTTTTGGAGGGGGGGGGCTGGGAGAATATTTATTTTAAATTGTATTTATTTTTACGTGTAGGTGTTTTATCTGTACGCTTATGCACACAGGTGTGCTGTGCCCTCAGAGGCAGAAAAAAGTGGGACTGGCGCTACAGGCCGTTGTGAGTGCTGAGAATGGCCCTGGTCCTCTCAAAGCACAGCCGTGCCCTAATCAACTGCTGAGCCGTCTCTCCAGCCCAGGACAACTAGTGTTTAAATGATAAGTGTGTGCGCCTGTGCCTGCAGTGCCCAAGGAAGGCCAGCAGAGGGCATCTGCTTCCCAGGCGCTGAGGTGGGGGCTGGGAACCGAACTGGGCCCTTCGTGAGAGCCGGGCATGCTCTGAAATACGAGGTCATCTCTCTGCCACCTCAACATGCATTCTGAAACACAGATTTTTTTATTTTAAATTTTATGTGTAAAGGTCTTTTGCCTAAGTGTGTGTCTGTGCATCAGTTGGTGCCTGGTGCCTCTGGAGGTTTGTAATGATTAAAATGTGTGTTAGAGAGGGGCTGGAGAGATGGCTCAGGGGTTAAGAGCACTGGCTGCTCTTGCAGAGGACCTGGGTTCCAGTCTCTGGTCCCACACAGCAGCTCACAACCATCTGTAGCTTCACAGCTGACAGGGTGGGCGACGGGGCGGCACACGCCTGTAGTTACAGCACTGGGTGGGCGAGAATTCCCCAAATCTGGTAAAAACCGTGAGTTCACAGAGAGAACTATAACACAATGCACAGAATAAACAGGGAAGAATCGTTGTCCAAGTGCTATAAAGAAACCCACATGGCAACGGTATTTTTAATTTTTACTTGGTTCCAGGGTGTTTGTGAAGCAGGGGATAACGGCAGGCCGTCCACAGCAATCACCGGATCAGACGGGCGCCACACCCAGCCCACCCGGCCCCTACCGTGTGCCTACACTCCTCTAGGGCCTGAAGCGGCCAAGATGAGTGCGACCGGCCCGTTTCCTCCCTGCAGAGCCCCGGTGCGTGCGCGTGACAGGCGCAGAGGGGACAGTGTCGAACCGGGGGGCAAGGGAGGCGGCAGGAAATCCGCAGAACTCAGCGAGCTCGTCCTCGCACGGCCGCAACGCCGCGTGCTGCCCGGCGCACAGAGCGCTTTTACACTGCAGGGGGAGGCTTGCCGGCGGCCGGGCGTCCACTCGCCCGGGGGACCCCGGGAGGAGAGGGAGAGCGCGCGACCCTCCTTGGAGCCGGCCGGGGCGGCTCCCCCTGCCATCCGGGGGCTAGCAGAGGCGGGCGGACCGCGCGGGTTCACGCGGGCAGCTCAGACCCACCTGGGGCTCCAGGGTCAGGGATCCCACGCTCTCCTCGGGCCTCTCGGGCGCCGGCACGCCCGCGGGGCGCACACACTCCTGCAGGCTCCGGGACGCAGGCTGCGCAGGACGCCTCGGGCGACAGCGGTCCCTCCAGGCGGAGCGCTGCTCAGCCTCTCCTCGGCTGTCGAGCGCCAGAGCTGACGTCGGCAACGGCACCAACTCTGCCCCGCGCCATCCCAAAGCGCCCTGGGCCTTGGCTCCCCCCGACACTTACAAGCCGCCTGCTGGAGCCTCACTGGTGCCCGTGTCCGCTTAACCCGCTCCTGGGCAGCCCGACCGCAGGCACCTGCTGTCCCCAGGAGAACCGTCTAGGGCGGGAGGAGGAGGGGGAGGAGAGGAGGAGGAAGAGGGAGGAGGAGGAGGACGGAGAGGAGGAGGAGGGAGAGGAGGAGGAGGACAAGAGGAGGAGGGGGAGGAGGACGAGGAGGAGGAGAGGAGGAGGAGAGGAGGAGGTGAGAAGGAAAGGAGGAGAGGGGAGGAGGAGGAGGGGGAGGAAAGGAGGAGGAGGATGAGGAGGAGGAGGAGGACGAGGAGGAAGAGAGGAGGAGGACGGAGAGGAGGAGAGCTGGGGGCACAGCGGAGGCCCGCGGGCTGCAGGCGGGCGGGCGGAAGGAGGCCGGCGGGGCCCGGCTCACCTGTCCGTCAGGGGGAGGAGCGCGGCCCTGGGGCGCTGCCAGGCCCGCCCTCGGGGCCGCCCCTCGCGGGATTTAAGGCGGCCACTGGGGCGGCCGGCCGCTGCCTCTTCCGCCTCCGCCAGGTGAGAGTCCGCCGCTCGAGGGGGCGCCCGCGGCTGGGCCCGGCGGGGCGCCTCCCGCCCGGCTCCCCGGCCGCCGCCTCCCGCCGCTCGCGCCCCGCCTGGTGCCGCGCGGGGTCGCCCTGGGCCGGAGCTCTGCCCTAGTCCACGCCGCCCGGGGTGGCCAGCGCGCCCACCCCGGCTGCGGGGCACAGCGGGAGCGGGGCCGGCGTGGACCCCGAGGCCTCGAGCCGTGTTTAACGGCTGGTGGCGGCCTGGAGGCCAGCCCGGGCCGAGTGACGCACCCTGCGCCTCGCCCGGAGCGAGCGCCCCCGCCCCCGGCGGCCCAGGCGGCCCCGAGAGCAGCGTCCGAGCGAGCTTGGCTCCGGCCTTAGCCCCTCGCCTAGCGGCCGGCCCAGACACCTGTTTAATTTCTAAAGGCGCCGCCTTGGGTGTGTAAGGAGCCATGACGCTGGGCATCGCCCGGGTGGCGGGCAGTAGTCGTCAGGTCGCGCTTGTGTTTACGTGTGTCTTGGTGTCTCTTGTGTGTGGCGCTGCTGCATCTAGGTACCTTTAATCCGCGGAGGTGTCTCAGGGACACCTGTGTGAGGGTGTGTGGCAGTGTGCCCGCATTTTGTGGCAGGGTATGGGAATGTCTTGGACTTGCGACGGCACGAATCTGATTGTCTCAGGCCTGTTTTGTGGCATGTCTGTAGCTCTCGGGGGTGTGGGGGAGGCAGCCCACCGCGCATGTGTCTTTTGTGTATCTGGGTGTCTCCGCTTTGAGTATGGTAGGCTCGGCTCGGGACTGAGTGTCAGGAGTGCAGGGGCAGGGTGCCACTAAAGCCGTGGCTCTTCGCCTCTGCGCTGCGACCCCCATGGCAAACTTCTTTCTCCAAAAATATTTACATTACGAGTCGTAACCGTAGCAAAATTACAGTCATGCAGCAGTAAGGAAAATGATTTCGTGGTTGGGGTCACCACAGCATGAGGAGCTGTACTCCAGGGTCGCAGGGGTAGGAAGGTGGAGCGCCATAGCCCTAGAGCTAGGACGCCGCTGGGCTTGGTAGCCTGGGCAGGCCACATTCTGTCTCAGAGTTTTCTCAGTGTTGGCCCGAGGAGCAGGCTAGCAGGGGTGTGTGTGTGTGTGTGTGTGTGTGTCTGGCCATGTTCCTGGCTATCCCTGCTCTGTCTCTCTGGTGTACCTGGGGTTTCTGGTGTTCGGAGGGTGGCAGTTCAGACCCTGTCTCTTGCGTCCTCCACAACTGCCCTAGGCTGTGCATTTAAAGGGGCCGCTGTCCTCCTGAGAGCTGCGTCTGCAGACATGCTCCCTGAAGCCAGTTCCCTGTGGCTGCTTCGGCTGCTCCGGGATATGCAGCTGGCGCAGTTCTACCGGCCCATCCTGGAGGAACTCAATGTCACACGGCCCGAACACTTCGACTTTGTGAGGCCGGAGGACCTGGACAGCATTGGCATGGGCCGGCCTGGTGAGGACCCCTGCCCTGTGCCCCCCCACCTCCCCAATGTGGGTCCTGCCCCCTTCTTGCCTGTTCTCTGCATCCCACACCATCCCCCCTTCGCCCGTCTGCTAACCCTGGCCTCCCCCAGCCCAGCGCAGACTTGCCGAAGCCCTGAAGCGGCACCGTTCGGGGATCAAGGCCAAGAACTGGGTCTACAAGGTGTGTGGTAGGACCTGAGGGCTTGTTGAGGGGGTTTGAGGGCTTGTTGAGGGGGTTTGAGGAATGATGGGCGGTTGACCTGGGCTCCACTCACCTGCACCCCTCCCCCCATTTCAGATCCTCGGGGGTCTCGCTCCTGAACAGAAGGAGAGCCCCCCACGCCCAGACAGTTTCCCGTGCCTCCACGAGCCAGAGGGGGGACTCAAGTGTCTGATTCCGGAGGGTGCTGTGTGCAGAGGGGAGCTGCTGGGCTCGGGCTGCTTCGGGGTCGTACATCGAGGGTGGTGGACGCTGCCCAGTGGGCAAAGTGTGAGTGTGCGAGGTACCGAGGCAGCACGCCCTCCGCCCCGGCCTCGGCCCTGTCCCTCTGGGTGCTTACTGGTGCTTCCCCCTCCAGATCCCAGTGGCTGTCAAGTCTCTCCGAGTGGGCCCCGAGGGGCCGGTGGGCACGGAGCTGGGAGACTTCCTGAGGGAGGTGTCTGTCATGATGAAGCTGGATCACCCACACGTGCTGCGGCTGCACGGCCTGGTGCTGGGCCAGCCCCTGCAGATGGTGAGTGGCCGTGCACACCGAGTCCCGCAGCCTCCCCCCCCCCCCCCCCCCCCCCCCCCCGGCTTGGTGGGGCTGATGCTGACTGGCGTGTTCCTGCAGGTGATGGAGCTGGCGCCGCTGGGCTCCCTGCACGCACGCCTGACTGCCCCAGCGCCGACGCCCCCTTTGCCCGTGTCCCTGCTGTGCCTGTTCCTGCGCCAGTTGGCAGGAGCCATGGCGTACTTGGGGTCCCGAGGGCTGGTGCACCGGGACCTCGCCACCCGAAACCTGCTGCTGGCCTCACCTCGCACCATCAAAGTGGCGGACTTCGGGCTGGTGCGGCCGCTGGGCGGTGCCCGGGGACGCTACGTCATGGGTGGGCCACGTCCCATCCCCTATGCCTGGTGAGGGCAGTACTGTGATGATGGTCTGGCCAGCTTGGAACCAGGGCGGGGGTAGGGTGTGTTGGGAAGAGGAAGTGGTTGTTGGTCTTCTAGAGGAGGCAGGACAGAGGTGGCGTTAGGTCAGGCGTCTCAGAAAGGACTTCTGGGGCTAATGCAGCGGGGGTGAGGGCCGGCACCAAGGGAGGGGTGCGGAGGAAGGAAGATAAGTGGGCACCCACCTAGCCACCTTCAATTCCGCCTTCCTCAGGTGTGCCCCAGAGAGTCTGCGCCAGGGAGCCTTCTCCTCAGCCTCTGACGTGTGGATGTTTGGCGTGACGCTGTGGGAAATGTTTTCTGGAGGCGAGGAACCCTGGGCGGGTGTTCCACCATATCTCATCCTCCATCGGCTGGAGAAGGACCGAGCCAGGCTGCCGAGGCCTCCTCTCTGTTCCAGGGCCCTCTACTCCCTCGCCTTGCGCTGCTGGGCCCCGCACCCCGCAGACCGGCCGAGCTTTTCCAGCCTGGAAGGGCTGCTTCAGGAGGTGGGGAGCCCAGACACGCAGAGCCTCTCTTCCCTTATCTGTCTGGCCCAGAGTTCTGTGCGTAAGACAAACATCTCTTGGTGCCTGGGCTTGAATCCGGGACGCAGCTCTGAGCTAAACAGACACAGTCCCTCCCTATCTGCAGGAAGCTCAGGGCCCCGAGGAGGCAGCTAGGGGCTACAAAGATGCAGCTGAAGACGTGGTGTCTGCTTCTGGGCCACAGGGAGAGGCGCAGAAAAGAGAGCAATAGGTTTTCACGGGAGCTTGACAAGCCAAAAAAGAGAAATTGTGCATGGGAGGGCAAGCAGAAGCAACGAGGCTGCAGAGCTTCATCAGGTAGTTTAGAACTCACAGCCCGCGTGGTGCCCTCAGCTGCACATTTTTGTCCTTAGCAGCTCCAGGAGGGGAGCATTCTTAATCTCTAACAGATGGGGCACTTCAGGCTCGGACACACTGAGGGCAGCCGCAGCCGGTGACTTCAGAGCTGTGCCCTAAGTCAGTCTATGTACCGTTAAAGCTCTTCACCCCGAGGCCACGTGGGACCTGGAAGGATGAGGGTCAGAGTCGTTACGTCAGTCCAGCGGGGTCAGAGTACCTGGTGTGACAGGGAGAGAGGCCGGGAGGCAGGAGCAACGGAGAGAGCTCCAGATCAGAGCTGAGGCAGTGGGCCCTGGGGAGGAGCCGAAATGCCCCTGACCTGTGTGGGAGGCAGACCCGGTGGGCTTGGGTGTGAACAGGATGGTTCTCCCTTGGTGGCATGTCCAGCACGGCATGGAGTCCAGGCCAGCAACCTCCTCACTTGCTACTGCAGTGAGGAGACAGGATGGGCGCACAGAGGCCTACATGGTGTGAATTTATTTGATGGACACAGAGGAAGGGCCTTCCTCTTGTTTCTCTTCTCACCCTATGACTTAGGCCAAAAGCCCAGACACCCTTTCTTCTGTCTCCGCAGGCGAGGCTTTCTGAGGGACGTTGTGTGAGGGAGGTCACAGAGCCAGGGGCTCTGCGGATGGAGCCCGGTGACCCCATCACTATCATTGATGGCAGGTGACGGCCTTATGTCCCCTAAGAGCTGTCCCAGTCCTCTTGACGCCCAGTCGGTCTCTTCATTTTCCTCTCTGAATGTTGGTCTTATGGGTCTTTTCCTTTTCCCACTGTGCCCTGCGCAGTCCTGCCCTCCCCGCTGGAGCCCTGCCTGCTCCACAGTGCCCTTTTGTGTGGGAGAAAGGCTTCCTTCCTCCAGGCAGATGTAGTCACAGGATACACGGCCTGACAGCTGAATTCAGCCTGAGACCAGCTGCGCTTTCCCCTCTTCCTCCATCCTCTTCCCACAGCCCGGACGCCGCAACCTGGAGGGGCCAGAATGGTCGCACCTTCAAAGCGGGCAGCTTTCCGGCTTCAGCAGTGGCACTGGCAGACTCGGGTTCACCGCTTACCCACCCCGCCCACAGAGGTTCCCCTGCCCGCGGAGAGAGGTGCCGAGGAAGCCCAGATGGGTGAGGCGCTGGAAGGGTCGGGGACAGGGTTGCGTTGGAGGGACTGGCCAAGCACAGTGATGTCTCTGGAAGAAGACTTGGGACCCAGGAGTGAGAAGGGACTTGCCCCAGCTGGCGCCTCCCCTGGGGGAGGGGTCTCAGCCTGTGAGCCCCATTTCTTTTTGGAAGGAGGCCATGATGTGGGTGAGTGGACGGGGAAGAGCTGGGTCACTCTCTCACCGGGACAGGGAGAAGTCAAAGTTTCAGGAGCTGCCCCCGGCACAGAGTCAGAGAAGGAAGGAGCCCCTGCAGAGGATGAGGGGTGAGTGGCAGAGCCCAGGGGCCCAGGAGCAACCCTGCAGCTCCCCTTCCCGACCCTGACCCATACCCTTGACATATAACTTCCTTCCTCCAAATTCCGTCTTGGGACAGACTGCCTATGTATTTGTTTTGTTCTTTGGGAAAGGGTTTCACTGTGCAGCCATGGCTGTCCTGGAACTCACTCTGTAGACCAGGCTGGCCTTGAACTCAGAGCTCTGGCTGTCTCTGCCTCCTGAGTGCTGGGATTAGAGGTGTGCACCACCACCTCCTGGTATACTTTAAGACCTTAAGATTGGAGGTATCCCTGATTTCCCCACTGGACAGCATCTCCTGGCTCTGGCTCCCAGGGACTGTTCTTTGGGCTCCTAACTGCCTCGGTATAATTTGCATACCTGTCCTGCTGTCGCACCTAACATACAGACACCCGAGAATGGGGCCAGCTAGCTTACCTGAATATTCCTACAAACTGACCCAGCCCAGTGCAGACAGACCCAGAGCAGGAAGGAGGGCCTCCTCTCAAGCCATTTCTTTCTCAACCCAAGGCATTTCCAAGAGTTTGGAGTCAGTTCTGTCTCTGGGGCCCCGACCCACAGGAGGCGGTTCAAGCCCTCCCGAACTTCGGCATACCAGAGCCTCCCAGGGGCCTCCTCGCCCACCAGACCTGCCTCCTCGCCCACTTTTCGTCTCCAGCTCTTCTCAGCCCACCCAGCCCCACAAAGTACCGCCTCCCTGGCCCAGAGGAGAACCCTCACACAACCACCGCACTGGAGTTCCCGGGGCCAGCAAAGCCACAGTCCCCTCCGGAGGCCCCTGGTCAGCAGACCCTGAGTGGCAGGGGAAGATTAAGGAGGTGAGCTCTCACTGAAATGACTTGCTGTTCGAGGGACCTCTGGGTTGGGACGAGAGCTGAGCGAGGATTTATCCCCACAGGTAGAGCTGAGCGTACACGGGGTCACCTACCAGGAGTGCCAGGTGGCGCTCAGAGCCGCTGGGGGGGGATGTGGCCTCTGCCATCCAGAGCCTCAAGGTAAACCTAGGCCCTCAGCAGGCTCCCCGGCCTCCTGATCTGCCCTCTAGTGGTCAGCTGCCCTCCCTCTGGCCCGTACAGGTAGAGCAGCTCTTCCACCTCAGCGACCTGTCCAGAGCGGACTGTCGGCGCATCCTGCAGCGTCACCAGTGGGACCTGCCAGCAGCCAGCCGCTACGTCCTGGCCCGGCCCTGAGCTCTACATCCTCAGGGAGAGATGCCAGCGTGGTGCACCTGGTCCACGTAGGCCTGGCCTCAGCGACCACACAGAACCGTGAGGTCTTGTCAGAGGCAGACTTGCACACCCAGGAGACTGTACCTGTGAGGAGGTGCAGGGAGTGTGTTGGGCCCCTGGGGCCAGGCACCACTTCCTGCGAGCCCCACTCCTTCACCTCTGAGGCCTTAAGGACCTTTGACTGGACCGAGAAGGATGGAGTCTGCTCAGCCTCATGCATTCCCAATAGGACTTGGACAGGAAACGCTGCGGAGGGCCCCCACTCACCACAGACGGCAGCTAAGGAGCTGCGCTGGACTGCAGGCAGCCCTCAGACCCGACGTCAGCTACCTCACTGGGCTCTGCCGGATGCCTTCCTAGATACTGACCCAGGGGCCTTGGCCCGGATGGCTGTGGTTTGGTCCAGAGTCAACGTGAATGCTGAAAACTGACTTCCTGACTCAAGGACCCCCTGCCCCTTAATCCAAGTAAAACAGATGATTGTCTTATTGGGGCTATAGCCCAGCGATACCCCCCTTTGTTTGACCCCACCCCCAACCTCTCCCATCCCATACACCTTCCGAAGTTTAGAAAGTCTCCGAGTTTATATGAGTAACATACAAAGACACAGTCTCCTTCCTCCAGCGGGGAAAGGAAGGGGTTGACGGTTGAAGAAGGCACAGGGGAGCTGTAGAGAGCACCAGAAGGGCCCAGCATCTGCAGCTATTAGTGAGGAGGCAGGGTGCCTTCAGGGTGCACACTGAAGCTAAGGGAATCGGCTGGCTAACGTGTCTGCCATCTTTGGTGCTGCTTGCCTTTTACCCACAAGCCCTGGGTTCCAAAGGCCTCTTCCTGGGCAGAGGCCGTGGAGAAAGGCCAGGAGTGGGTAGAAAGTTTAGAAGCTAGTATTCCTGTGTGCATAGAGACTGCTGGGCCATGGCCAACAGGGTGGGAGGGTTTTCATACATGCTCTTCTGCAGGGCTGGGGGGGAGGGGCGGGTCACAGCGGCTCCCAACAATTCAAGCCACCCGACATCCGCTGTAGTGTATACCAAGGAAAGGGCTGCTTCGGGAGCGACAGGCGGCCAGGGCCAATGACCATCTTGAGTTCTGGCTGAGGTGATGGTCTCCTCGTCCTGAGGTGGCTTCTAACTGGTGACGGCAGAGGGTCCAGCGCCTCCTCGCTTCTCGAAGAACATGTAGTCCTAAGGGACAGCCAGCGTCAGTGGCCGGTCTGGCCCGGGCGAGGCGGCCCGGCTGGGCTCAGCTCTGGGCTGACCCCTGCAGCCCACCATCCATATCCCTAGCTGTCTAGCGAAGGGGCCCGGGACTGAACCAAGTTTCAGGTAGCAGGAAAGGAGAGGCAGGGAGGGGAGGGCGGGGCAGCCGACTCACAATGAGGAACGTGGCTCCCAGCAGCACAGCCTTCACCCTCACGTCGAGGTCTACGGGGAACTGGAGGCCGAAGTCGTCGGCGTCCGTGAGGGCCTCCCGGAGCAGCCCTCCCCACTCCTTGCTGATGCGGCCCACACTTCGGGATTCGTCCTTCGTCTTCACCTGCAGGGAGGGAAGGACCACCCCCTGGGGAAGAGGCCGCAGCCTCCCCAGCCTCCCGCCTCACTCTATAGTTGCATGTGTGAGCTGTGTAGACAGTTCTCTGTGAACCTGCCCAGTAGAGCTGGGTTCGCCTGTGACAGCGGGGAAATGAGATACTCTAGGTTACAGGTGCAAAGTGAAGATCAGGATTTAGATTCGGATCTGTCGCTTTCCAAAGGCGTGACGTAACTGCGGGTCAGTGATAAGCGGCCAGCTTAGCACAGTACCCCTGGCACCCGTGTTTGGGGCGCCCTACACAGAGGAGCCTAGCTGAGAGGGCAAAGGCAGGTGTCAAAAATGCTCCCAAAACTATGATTTTTTTGGAGCCCCTCCCAGCCCTGCATAGGAGCCCCAGCTAGAGGCCCCAACCCTAGCAGACAGGTGCCAACAGGTGGCTCTCTGAGCCCAGCAGCAGCAAGGCCCGTGGAAACGCTAACTCGGTGACCTGGCCCAGTGAGGAGAACTGAAGTCATTTCCTTCTACCTCGGGTGCATCCTCCTCCCTCCACATGCCGCAGCTGCAGGAAACTTCCCGCCCGCAGCCGGTCCCAGGCTCGGCATGGCCGGCCGCTGCCCACTCGCAGTCCCGAGAGCGAGGCTCAAGACCGCGCCAAGGGCCGCCGACCCCTGAGACCTGCACTGTAGGGAGGGCATTCCCACGGAGAGCACTTCTCTCCCACAGCGCCCTGGCACAGAAACTCCCTCTGACCAGCCAGGTGACTCACTTTTACAGGCAACCCTGGGTGACGCCCTCTACGGCAAGAAACCTGTCCTCTCCCCCTCATCTGGACGGGGACTCGGCCCCCAGGGAACTCAGAGCCCACGGAGGGGTGAAGTGCCCCCCAGCCTTATTCTGAAATTCTCACCACCTGGGTTCTTCTGGCTGGGGGGGGGGGGAGGAGGAGGCCTCAGGCAGGACGTCACCTGGACTCAGGTTGGATGAGTCATTTGGACTTCTAAGTTTGCAGGACAAGCCCAGGGTTAAATTAAGGGAGGGTCCATGCTTACAGACAGGCTCAGCAGCTACGGGGGTTCAGCCCCTGGCCGACCTAAGCAGTGAGGACGGCTAAGAGACGACAGTCCTCCACCTGAGATCAGGCTGGCCCCTCCTCCAGGCTACATGGCTGTAGGGAACAGAGCCTGTTCTGTAGGGAACAGAAGATGATGGCTTCTTTCCTCTTTCTGTCTTGTTCTTTTTTGGGTTGTTTCTGACAGGGTCCCTCTATATGGACCTGGCTGTCCTGGAACTCACTCTGTAGACCAGGCTGGCCTCAAACTCAGGAACCCACCTGCCTCTGCCTCTCCAGTGCTGGGATTACAGGGTGCTTTTACAGGCTCACACAGATTTGGAGTGATAAGATTAGGAGTGAGGCCTCAGGCCTGCCATTAGCACTCTGTTTTCCTAGTTACGTTGACGTCTTAGCTGAGTGATTGTGTGTGTGTGCCTGTGTGCGTGTGCGTGTGTGTGTGCGTGCGTGTGCAGGACCACTTTCACCAGTCGATTCTCTTCTACCACGTGGGACTCACAGCTAGAACTCGGGTTGTCCGACTTGGCGGCAGGTACCTTTACGTCAAAGACACCTCATCAGCCCCTCTCGATCGGTGAAGGGCCTGGAACGACCCCACCTTACAATACCTCGAAGTTGGTGTCTGTGCCGCAGCCACACGTCCAGCAAGGCCCCACCACCCGAAGGACCGTCTGGCGGTCGGCGTCAAGGATGGAGAACTTGGGAAGGAAGGGGTGCCAGGTCTGCAGCACGTGGCCGACGGTGGTGCCGGGCGGAGCCTGGACCTCCATCTGGGGAGGGCGACGAGGTACGGTCAGGCCCGGCGCGCGGCCGCAGCTCGCCACCAGCTCAGACCCTCGCAGGCCTCCGCGCCTGCCCAGACCCCGCTCTGGGCCGCTCGGCTCCCCGCCGTGCCCACCTCCTGCAGGCCACAGGAACAGCAGCCGCAGCGGAGCGGGCGGAGGAGGCGGAGCACCTCGCGGTCCCCCAGGTCGGCCAGGCGGACGCGCAGCGGCCGGCGGGCGCCGCAGCACAGACGGGCGCAGCAGTTGCTCTCCTCAGCGGCCTGCGCCAGCTGCTGGCCGGTCCCCGAGCGCAGCTCATACCTGTTACAGGTCTCCCAGCCTAGGAGAGCTGTGAAGGGCGACAGGCTGAGGCCCCGGGCCTCACCTGCCCCGAAGCTCACCACCGCGCGCGGCTCGGGAAGCCCAGCTCGCTCCTCTACTCACTTTCCACGCGTTCGGCCTTCTGATGGATCAAGATCTGGTCGGCCTGTAGGGTTGGGAGCGGCGGGGACTTAGCCGTCGGCCCGAACGGAACGGCGGCTCTCCTCGCAGACGCCCTCCCTCCCACTCACCTGCACTAGGAACTCGAGGCCAGAAGGCACCCCTGGCAGAGGCAAGAAGGGAGCAGGAGACCCCGGGCCCACGGGGCCTGGCGAGGGGAAGAGAGCGAAGCCTGGCGCGGGGGCGGGCACCTGGGCAGGCACTGGGGCCTGCGCTGGTCCAGGATGCAGTGCGGGCTCCGGATACCCAGCTGTCACCGGGTAGGGGGGCGGGGGCGCAGGGGCATAGCCTTTGGGGGGCAAGTAGCCTGTAGGGGAACATTAGAGAGTCACCTGTGGCCTCATCCTCTGGTCTCTCAGCCCGAGGACCAGGAGCGCCCGCGGGAAACGTAGGAAGAGGCAGAGAACGATGGGGCGGGGGCCAGGGCGGCGGCTCCCCAGGGGGAAGGGAGGGCCCCACGCAGCCAGTCTGCGCACATTCCTGGAGAATGTGTTCGACACCCGGCACCCAAGTTCGCGAGTGGGGGGATAACGGAGACCCCCGGTCTAGCGCCCACGTACCTGCCATGGGAAGGGGAGGGGAGTCTCGGGCTGTGGGCGTCCCGGAGGCTCAGTTCTGGAGTGGGGACAGCCAGACAGACACAGACACAAAGACGGACAGGCAGAGACGGAGAGGCGGCTGTGCCCAGCGCGTGCCCAGGGTCTCTTGGGCGGCGCCTAGGACTCGGGGGAGAAACCGAAAGTGTCAGCGGGCGGGGCGGGGTACCTGGGACCCTGAATTTCCTTTGGGGCCCCAGGACCGCCCCCTCCCTTTGTTCTCCCATTTTCCCTGGAGATGGCTGTTGGCAGACGTCAGGGCAGACGGACCTGCGGTCACACAGACGACCTGACCCCGAGGAAGGTCTCCCTGACCCCTCCACGGTCCGGCTCACCTGAAACCCCCAGATTTGGCCGGGGCGGGGGGAGCACGCACTCCGGGGCTCGCGGGCGCCGGCGTGGGCGGGCCCAGGGCCTGGCCCCACCCCCGGGCCGCCAAGCCCCGCCCCCGGGGGCATCTGCGCAGAAAGCCGGCGCTTCTGCTCCCGGTGCGCCCCGCTCGCCCTGGTCCCGCCCCTTCCGCTCGGACTGCAGAGGCGTGGAGACCCGGGCTGTCCGCGGGGACTGCGGCCGCGTCCCCAGCGCCGCTCCAGACCCCGGGGCCGCCTCCCCGGGGCGGTCGGCCTCGCTGGCGCGGCGGAGCGCCGCTCCCACTCCTGCCTGGCTTCCAGGGGTGGTTCGGCGTCCTCCCTGGCGCAGCGCTGACCCCGCTCGGTTCAGGCGCGCCCATCACACGCGTGACAGGCAGCCAGAAGGTATCAGCGATGACTGTGCGTGACGTGGGGCTCGGGAGAGACGCTTAGAAGGGGACAGGCCCCCGTTCTCCTGCGTGGCGGCGGCACGCAGGAAGCGAGAGGCAGGAGGAGAGCCACAAGTTTGAGGCCAGTCTCTTCTCCTAGGGAGCTCCA
The DNA here is from genome assembly GCF_907164565.1 of Psammomys obesus. Taxonomy (NCBI): domain Eukaryota; kingdom Metazoa; phylum Chordata; class Mammalia; order Rodentia; family Muridae; genus Psammomys; species Psammomys obesus. Next base: position 993,358 of record NW_026596152.1, read on the forward strand.
GACTAAATCAGGGCTACAGCGGCCAGACTGTCTCCAAAGACCCCCTCCCCCACAGGAGAAAGCACAGCATCAGGCAGGTGTGGTGGCTCTGGTCCGTAATTGGAGCACTTCGGAGACCACGAGTTCCAGGTCAGCTTGGGAGCGAGACGCTGTTAATAAAACAACGCCGGGCGGTGGTGGCCTCTGAGTTCGAGGCCAGCCTGGTCTAGGAAGGGAGCTCCAGGACAGCCAGGGCTCCACAGAGAAACCCTGCCTCAAAAAACCAAACCAAAACGAAAAAAACAGCCCACCACGTCTGCCTGGGTCTCACTTGTTACAGATTAATGCCTGGGATGCGACGCAGACAGGGAACTCCAGTTTTTGTTGTACAGCCGAGGACCACTGCGTTAGAATCCAGGAGGCTGGAGGCAGGCAGAGGCGAGGAGGAGATTCTTGCCGAAATCTGGACATAGTGTGATGGGTTGGGGGCGGGAGGAGTAGCGGTGGTGTGCTGTGCGTCTGAGGAAACATGACTTCTCTGTGGCTCAGAGGTGTAAGGAGAGACATCTGGAAGTTGACTCAGCCCTGGCCTCCACAGCACAGACCCCGCTCTGCTCTGCTCAGCCGCTACTGCCTGCCCATCCAGGCCCTGGTTTCCTGTGTCCTGTTCCTGTTCCTTTTCTTTTGGGGACCCAGCATGTGAGCTGAGTGTTAACAGAGTTCTAAACGAGCCCTTTCAGTGTAACACCTTGTACTTTGAGGTCTGCTTTTTTTTTTTTTATGTGTGTGTGTGTCTGCCTCCACACCAGACACATGCAGTGGTCAGGTGTCGGGTCCCCTAGAACTGGACTTTCAGAGTTGTGAGCTGCCATGTGTGTTCTGAGACTCAAACCCAGGCCCTCTGGATGAGCAGCCAGGGCTTTGACCCGCTGGGCCATCTTGAGCCCCCTGAATAGCAATTTCTTGGTTTTAGAACGTGATGGAGGAGAAGTTATGTCACAGCTCAGCCAGTTTAACTTAAAACCACATAAGCAGAGCAACTTGGTCAGTTCTTTTATTTGAAACAGGGTCTCACGATGTTGCCCTGGATGTCCTGGAATTCACTGTGTAGCCCAGGTTAGCCTCCCATTCACAGAGATACATACCTGTCTCTCCTCCAGCGCTGGGGTTAAAGGCCCCTCACCACTGTGCCCAGCGGTGTTGTTCATTCCACTAATAACAACCCTGTCTACAAAAACAACAAAACAAAACAAAGAAAAAGAAATCTGCCCCTGGCACAATGTTTAGGAACTGTTTCAACTCTGGTCTTATTAATAGGGTGCTAACAGCTCACCCTTCCTGTGTGCACGTGTGTGTGGTGTGGGGAAGCCCATTTTGAGAGTTAATTGGCCCAACACTCAGCTATGTCCCGGCCCTTGGTTTATCATACGCTTGCCCTACACAGAAGGCACTCGCAACCCAATCCTGTTCCCTTGACAACTCCACCTTGGCTTTAAGCCTGGGGAACCAAATCCTTGTGTCCCTACCTTTGCCTTGCGCTCCCTTCAAATTGTGCAGTCCACAGGAAATGCTTCAGTCCACACCACAGGCCTCTTCCTCTTGATCCCTGTCTCTTGCTCCCACCCGTAGGTTCCATTCGCATGCCCTGTGACACCGGAATTGTCTCACTAATGCGTGCTTTTGCTCAACATGGCCCTTAAACATTTTGACAAGCCAAGCCTATTGCTCAGGTACTGTAGTCCCAAGTACTAGGGATATGGAAGCAAGAGGCTCGAGTCCAGAGTCATCCGTGGATGCACACGAAGAGACATGCGCTCACCTCAAAGGGTGATTTCAATAAGCATGGCCCCCAGCCGGTGGAACTGTCGAGGAATGAAGTGTGGTCCTGCTGGAGGCGGGGCTTCACATCACCTCCAGTTGGCTTTCCTCCTGGTGCGTGTTGACGGAGATGTGATCCCTCAGCTACTGACCCACTGCCTGCTGCCATGCTACAGGGAACATGGCAGCAACTCGAACAAACTCTTCTGTAAGTTGCCTTGGTCACAGCGTCTTTTTAACATTTACTTATTTATACATCACTCCAGAAGGGGGCACCAGATCTCACTCTCGGTGGCTGTGAGCCACCATGTGGGTGCTGGGAATTGAACTCAGGACCTCTGGATTAGTAGCCAGTGCTCTGAACCCGAGTCTCTCCAGCCCCCACGTCATGGTGTCTTATCACGGCCATAGAAAAGTAACTAAGACACAAACCCAACAGAAGAAGCTGCAGCTCAGAGTGGGTGGGACGGAGCGCTGGCTGTGCAAGCCTGGGGACTTGAGTTTTATTCCCAGAGCCCACGCTTGAAGGAGGGAGCCAGCTCTAGAAATTTGTCCATTTACCTGCACACTACACACCCACACAAATACAATAATAATAAATTTTAAAAATGAAAGGGACCTGCAGCTTAGCAGAGGCTACGGGAGGAGACAGAGTCTTAAAAGTATGCAGATTAGCCAGGTTCGGCGGGAGGCAGACCCAGCCACCTGCACCCTCCATCCGGGGTTTCCTAGTTGGATGCCACACTGGTTACTTTCTCTCTCTCTTTCTCTTTTCCCTCTGTGTAGACTGGGCCAGCCTTGAACTCACAGCTCTGCCTGCCTTGGCCTCCCCAGGGCTGGGATGGCTTCTCTCAGCCTGTCTAGCTGTTCCTTTTGCCTGGACTACATTTCTCCCCTTTGGTCATGGTGGGTGGGCTGGAGACCACTCAGTGCTTGGAAGCACTGTCTGCTCTTCTAGAGGTCCTGAGTCCAATTCCCAGCACCCACATGGTGGCTCACAGCCATCTATCTGCTGCCCTCTGCTGGCCTGCAGGTGCACATGCAGTCAGAGCACTCGTGCTTAAAATAAATGTTTTAAAAGTAAAAACAGAACAGTCCAGTCTACAGACACTGCTGCCGTCACCATCCCGGGCCTAGACCACCTTGTCTTCTGTTCTGAGAGTGTTGTATAGCCTAACCTGGCCTCAGACTTGTGATCTCCAGCACCCTGTTTTCCAGGTACCACACAGGCCACCACAATCTAGCTTTGCCCTACAAAGCACAGGTAGTGCAATACATCGAAGGGGCGCAGTTTGTTTCCCTATCCCTTCCATCTCCACGTATGCCCGCGTGGCAAGGCTGGACGCCCAGCTACTAAGTTCCAGGCAGTTGTGAGCTGCAGGGTGGGTGCGGGGATTTGACTTGGGAAGAGCAGCCAGTGCTCTTAACTGCTGAGCCGTCTCTCCAGCCCAACCGTGCACACTTTCGTTTTCTGAAGGTGTGCACTCTGGAAAGTATGGCGTCTCCCTAAGTGAATGGCGTTTTCAGTAATCCTGTTCAGTTCTGTCTCTTTTTTTGTCCTACTTCACTAGGACCTGCTTGGTGAGGCCTGCCCATCTACAGCCTCGGCAGGAACATGAGCCACGGCCCGGCTGAAGAGGGATTCCTTTCCTTTGCACCTGACAGCCGTGGTCCTTGTGTGTTTAATTGGTTTCTACTGCCAATTAAGTAGCTCCATCAGGGAAGGCCACCATCTGCCCCTGTTGGCCCTCAGTACTGCCACCTCAACACTGGCTTACTAAATGTTCCCTAGACACCTTTCAGTTCTCTCCATCCTGAGTGTCAAGCCTGCCTCGTGACTGTGTCAGCCATAAAGATCAGTGATGCCCAAACCCTTCCTCCTTCTACCTCCGCCTCTGTTCACTGAATGTCCACACACCTCCTGTAAGGGTCATCTCAAGCACAACATTTCCAACGTCCAATACATAACTCTGTCCTCTGAGGCCCAGCATAGTTTAAAACCAATCACAGGCCTGTTCCGTTTGGCCCTGCGCTCACTACTAGATTATGTGGGTATGTAACACATTTGTTTCACCAGGTAGAGACCTTCGTAAAGGGTATCCTGGACTAGCAGGGCTAAACCTTACCACCCTCAGGTTACCCAGATTCTAATGAAGGTGGGCGCACACACCTTCAATTCCAGCAGTCAGGAGGCAGCTGGGCATATAACTCAACAAAAGAGAAACTGCCTAAGATTTCCAGGGCTTTCTGTTGTGTCTTTTGAGACAGGGTTTCTCTGTGTAGCTCTGGCTGTCCTGGACTCCCTTTGTCTCCCAAGTGCTGGGATTTCAGGCACACCACACCGCATTTCCAAGGTATCAATCCTATCCACTGGAATAAGCATTCCCATAAGCTCCATGAGTAAAATTACTAAAATCCACATTCCCACGTGCTCCTTAGATAAGCTAATGTGTTCTGTATGAGTCCTGTGCACCATTGCCACACCTTGTAAAAAGCAGAATTCCATTACTAGGGTTTATTTTTAAGTCAGAAATGGGAAGAATTCAAAGGTTGCCTCTCTACCCTCCCTTGCTCAAGGTTAGATAAGTGAAGGCTGCAAAGTTATTTATGTGCCTTTTTCTTTTATTTCTTTTCTGCTTCAACACCCCCTCGCCCCATATCCTCTGCGCCCGATTACCAGAAAGGCCAGGACTGGGCAGTTAAACAAAAGACCTCAAAAAGCCAAGGCAAGCCAGCCCAAGATTAGCAAGCTGCCTCCAACAGGACCCGCATTCTGGATGCTAGTGTCTCCACTCAGAGCCTGGTAGTAAAAGCTCGTGCAGAATAAGGTAGTTCCAGAGGCTAGCAGTAACCCCGCCTGAAAGATGGAGAACAGAACAAAGGATTTTAAGAACAGAGCAGTCTGACGGAGTGGAAAGGGTTTGATCAGGATTAGGCAAAAGGACTGATTACCCAGAGGGGCTTTCTGCAATGGGGTACCCCTAACAGGGCCAGGCTGTGCAAAAAGTGGTGTTTGTTGGCCTTGTCAAAGAGCTGAAAGAAAAAGAGGAAAGGTTTTCTAAGCAACCCAGGAGCCCAGGAACCTGAAGTTGCTCACAGGACGGAAACCCAATCCCAGCACTTCCGCCTCTGAGGCCCCAGTTTGCTACGGCCCCGCGTGCCCAAAGCCACTGGTTTGCTGTCCTTGCCGCTCTAGGGGCCTGCGCTTCGCTGCCTTCCCATTCACCTCCCCACCCTCTACTTTCAACATCCCAACCCCAGCCCAGTTTAAGGACACCCAGACACTGCGCCCGCAGTCCCCAGTCCCGGAGCCATTACTTCACCTCCTTCCCGTAAGCATCCGGAAACTGGGCGCCTGTGGAGAGAAGCAAAAGTTAGGAGACGCGTGTTGACGCTGACCGCCCCAAGCCCTGGGGGACCACGCGGACACTGGTGCAAGGGGGCATCCCCGGAAGCCTCCGACTGCTGGAAACACGTCGAGTAGGAGCGAGAAGCCTCTGGACCCACCGACAAACCTGACGCTTCGGGCTCCAAGGGATCTCTACTCCCTAAGAGACAGCGCGCTCCCTCTAGGCCCCTCCCCGCACCAGACCCCAAAGATCGCCCCAGCCCGGCTGCACCCCCCGTCCCCTGACCGTGTGCCCCGTAGGAGGCCAAACCCAAGGCCCCAGCTCCGGACAAGGCACCCAGGCGGCGGAAAGCAGCCCCTACCCGGGCCATGGCTGTGGGTGGTCACGCGCGGAGCCAACACCGCCCTGGCCACCCAAGAAGCCAGCCAATCCCGGCCGCCCGTGCAAATAAGGTGCAAAGATGCCCAATCGGGGCTGCGCTCATTTCAGCGCCCCGGCGCCCCTCCACAGGCCTTTGTAAAACTTCTGCTGAATGGAGAAGATGCCTGGCGGGCGGAGACGTAGAACCAATTAGGAGCGGAGGAGCGGCGCGGGAGGAGGCGGGGTCGAGGGCGGGACCGAAGGATTTGCGTCACGGATTGGCCCACTTTCCGAGCTGCTCGCCTCTCCTACACCCCGACCCCACACCTCCAGCTCATTTGCAAAGATGTGGGTCCCCGCACACGTCCCGCCTCCTTCCCCACAGGCTCCTCCCGTTCGGCTTCAGACCAGACGCACTCCTCCAGAGGGGCGGCCCCACGGCCCAGGCCCCACCCACTGCCCGCGGCCCCGCCCCCGCAGGAAGGCCCCGCCCCCGCGCCTGAGGCCCCGCCTTCTCCGCGGGCCGCCCGGCCCGCTCCAGTTCAGAGGCTCTCCCCCTCGCCGGACCCGAGGAACCCGAGGGTGGGCGGCGGTGGGGGCGGGCGTCCTCGCCCTGCTCCAGCTCCCGCGTCCGTCCGTCCGTCCGTCCGCTCCCACCCTCCGCTGTCCTCAGCCCCCCCACACTCCGGAGGGCGGGTGGGCAGGCGGGTGCGAGCGAGGGGTGTGCGCCGCTCTCTCGGCAGGGGGCGGGGGAGGCGGCCGCGCGGTGACGCGCGGGGCTGCTGCGGCTGCTCCGCCGGCGGATCATCACTCTCGGGCTGGGATGGACGCGGGGCGGGCGGGCCCTGGCGCGCAGAGCCGGGAGTCCGGGCCTCCTGGCCGCTGAGCATTCCCCAAAGGCGCCTCTAGCCCTGGCCTGCCTTCCTAGGAGCCGCACCGACCTCTCCTCGAGGCTCGGGACTCGGCCCCCGCCCTCTTCTGACTCCCCGGATCTCCCTCTCCCGCCCGCCCTCGGGATCGACTAGATCCCTCCCCCTCCCTGAGGATTCCGGCTGGATCCCTGCCCCTGCACCGCGGATTCTGCGCTCCGGGGCCCCGGGCCCCTGGGGATTGCCGTGGACTCCTCCTCCAGCACCCGATCCCTTAGGATCTTCCGCCTGGACCGCCTCCCGGTCCCTCGAAGCCGGCCCCGAGAGCCAGTGGATCTCCAATCCAGTCCTGTCCCGTTGCTCCCTCTTGGCTCAGCCTTCCCCACTGCGGGGTTCCCTGATCTTGAGCTCCCTCTGACCCCATCCCCTAGCTCTCCTTTTCCTGGGGATCGACTGGATCCCGGCCCCGCCCCCCGGGGCTGGGGCGATCCCCCTCCCCCGCCGGGTGAGGCGCTGCAGGCGGGGGCTGGGCCTGCGGGGCCGCGGGGGCTCAGAGGCCGCCGCCCCCCTTCTGAAGCCCGTCCGCCCCCCACTCGGAGCCCTGGATGGAGGCACCACGGCCCCAGGGCTGATCCAGGTAGGAGCTAAGCCAGGCTGGGCGGAGGGGGCTGCGCGGCGGTCCACTGGGGTCTTCCTCTTCCCACATGCCTCCCTGCGCCTGGTCCCCCCAGCCTGCTCTGTCTGCGTGTCTCCGCCTAGGGATGCTCTCGCCGTGTCTCTGCGTCTTGGTCTCTTTGTCTCTGCCTCTCTCCAGCCCATGAATGATCCTTTGAATGGGCCCACAGACCCCGTGTGTTCGCATCCCCCCCTCCCCCTCCTCCTCCCCTTCCCGGCCAAGCCATTTTCCCCACTGCAGGAAGGGGGGGGCTGCGGCCTGAGCCCCCGTCCCTCAACTCTCCCCGGTTGGGGGAGTCAGGCCTGGGCTGGAATGGAAGCGCAAGGCAGAGGGATCGGGAGGAGGAGAGCAAGATGTGGCAGACAGAGATGGAGAGAGAAAATGGGGGAGGGAGGGAGAGAGAGAGAGAGAGAGAGAGCAAAAGCACTTGAGGGAGAAAATCAGAGAAGGTATTTGGAGGAGAGAGAGATGAGAAACACCAAGGAGACAGAAATGAGAAAAGACCGAGGGGGTGAGCTGAAGGCAAAAGCTGGAGCAAGCCGCTGAAGGCCAAGGAATGATGCTCTGAGGGACCCCGTTCGAGGAGAAAGATGGGGGATGGCTCTGGTGGGAGGGGAAGAGAGACAAGCTAGTTGGAGGAGAGGAGGCCGGGGCCTAAAGTACCTTAAGGGAAGGGGCTGAGGCAGGCCGTGTCGGAGAGGGAGAGGAGACAGCCAGGCCCGGCCTGGTGTAGGGAGAGGGGACCTCAGCTGGTGGGGGAGCAGAAGCGGAAGGACCTGAGAAGGGGGAGTGCATGACTGGGTGTGAGGGGTGAGGGCTCCTGTGTCCTCAGCTCTGGAATAAATTGACACCTGCAGAGAGCCACCGCGAGGCTGGAGCTGGCTCGGAAAAACCTGGCGTCAGCAGTCGGCCCTGGAGGGGGGGCACTGGGGGGGCTTGCTGAAATGACCCGGTGTCTGCCCTGCCTACCTTTTCTCTGGTCCTGCCCCTGCTGTCCGAGCACCTAGGGGTCCCAGCAGTAATACTGGAGGGGAGGGGAGGGGGGTGGCGGACTAACGGAAGGGATGGCCTGAGAGGAAACCTGGGATTTGCCCCAGGACACGGGTCAAAGCTGTGCAGAGGAGACCCCAGATGGGGCCCAAGGCCGGCCAGGATTATGCGAGGGGGTGTCAGCAGGCTTATTGAGAGGCCCGCCTTGGTATAGCTTCTCCCCCTACCCCAACCTCTGTGGGAGACCTGGCCAGTAGGGTTAGGCTCTGACGGACCAAGCAGGATGGGGGGGGTAGAGGGAGCATGTCTTTTAGGGTTCTCTGTTCTAGACTCTCCTTCCCTCACATCGTCTTCTTCCTCTCTGCTAAGACTGGGGTGAAACTAGCATTCTGACTTATGCCTTATCCTCCCTCCCATGGCCTGAATGGACCCTGCAACCAAGCAAGCCCCTTCCCCTCTTCCTCTAGACCACCCCCTCCAGGGTTAGAGCTGCAGCCCGTTGCCGAGGTAACATTGCGGGGCAGCATCCTGTCGCCCAGCAACCAGCTGCAGGATCATGCATCTGTCCCTGGCTTTGCCCCTTCAGCATCCCCTCCTCACTCTAACCCCTGGCTCCAGGCACCCCCAACTTCTAAGGGAAGACGTGGATGGGGCTGGGGAGAAAGGGGTTCCTAAGTGCATAAACCCTTCGGGAACGGTCTGCCGATGGGGACAGAGGTACTGAGGTTTGCTCGGTCCTCAAAAGGCCCAGAGTCTGGCCTGGGGTGGGGGTTCAGTGCCATGAAATTACAGCTCAGGAGTAATTAACACATATAAACAAACCCGCCACTTCCTGCTAATTAATGACTTGGTATTTTTATTTTCTCTTCCCTGTCTATCTCATTCTCTCCCAGGGCAGTGGGGACTGGGGCTCCCGAGCCTGCCTGGGAGGGATAGAGGCAGGAGAGGGGCACGGAGTCTAGGAAGCTGACCCTCCCGCCTCTGACCCACCCCCAGCTTGGGTCGCTGCGGGGGGGGGGGTAGGTGTCAGGGGGCTTGTGGGTGGAAGGAAGGGGTACTTGATCTGAAATTCATGCCACTAACAGTTGTCTCTTGTTTCCCCATCCTTTCTGTCCTCTCCATCCAATTCCCCTCCCCTTCTCCCTCTTCTCCGTATTTTTCTGTCTGTTTGTTTGTCTGTATCTTGCACACTCTGTCCGGGCCCCCACCCTCCCCCTCCCCCGGGCAGGGCGGGCCTGCCTGCACCTTCTCCTACCTTCTTCCCCTTCCCCACCCCTTAAACCCTCCATGGAGAGGAACAGACGCCTCTTCTGTCCCTTCTAGCCCAGGTCCCTACCCGTCCCCCTCCTCCTTCCTTTCCCCCGCCCCCTCCTCCCTCCCGGGGCGAGGGGGGCCTCCCTCCCTCTCCCCCCCTTCTCTCTCTCTCCGAGGGGGGGGTCAGGGGAGGGAGGGGGGGTCCCCCGATCAGCATGTGGCTCCTGGCGTTGTGTCTGGTGGGGCTGGCTGGGGCTCAACGGGGAGGAGGGGGTCCCGGCGGCGGCGCCCCGGGCGGCCCGGGCCTGGGCCTCGGCAGCCTCGGGGAGGAGCGCTTCCCGGTGGTGAGCACGGCCTACGGCCGAGTGCGCGGCGTGCGGCGCGAGCTCAACAACGAGATCCTGGGCCCGGTCGTGCAGTTCTTGGGCGTGCCCTACGCCACGCCGCCCCTGGGCGCCCGCCGCTTCCAGCCGCCTGAGGCGCCGGCCTCGTGGCCCGGCGTGCGCAACGCCACCACCCTGCCGCCCGCCTGCCCGCAGAACCTGCACGGGGCGCTCCCGGCCATCATGCTGCCTGTGTGGTTCACGGACAACCTGGAGGCGGCCGCCACCTACGTGCAGAACCAGAGCGAGGACTGCCTGTACCTCAACCTCTACGTTCCCACCGAGGACGGTAAGGGCACGGGCACCAGGCTGGGCACCCCGGCACGCAGCCCACAAACGCGCACGCAGACCCTCAAGCACAGGACCCGCTCTTGCCCCTAGGCCAGGCAGCAGGGCCACGGAGGGCCCGCGCCTCCGAGGTAAGGGTGCCTGCTGACCAGCCGGAATGCGCCGCGAGTAGCCTCTTCCACAGCAGAAACTTTGTGCCCTGGAAGGAGCGGTGGCTGGCATTAGGCCAGCCTCACCCATGCTCCCCACAGAGAGGCACACAGAGCCTGGCCATGCTGCCACTGGTGCTCAGCGAGCTGGCCACCTCCGGGGTCTCCCCGCCTGCCCTTCTCCCCCACCACATGCACGCTTTCCTTCCCACCACTTATACTCTGCCCTGTCCTCTGCCACCTGCCCTCACTTCTGTCCGTGGCACCTATCAGTCCGTCTCTAGCCAAGCGCCAGTCGGGTACCCGAGACCTGTCTCCTGCGCTGACAACCCTCGGAATCGCTGGAGGGTCAGAGAAGCCTCTCAGCAGGGCCCTTCCACTCCCAGCCCGGCAGCACCCCGCACTACCCTTCTGACATACTAGCTCACCACCCCGCCACATCAGCTCCCTCCAGCAGGCCGGGTAACCAGGCGCCCCTGACAATCCTGCAGGTCCACACTGTGTCCCCAGGTTCCACAGTGGCTGTCAGCTGCTCCGAGTGGCCGCTCGCCCAGCTGGCCACATGCCCCAGTGTTTCACAAGTCACACTCCCGTGCCCTTCCTGGGGTGCACGACCCCCTGCTCTCACAGGCCCCAGGGCTCCGGGACCCTGCGTGCCTTTTAGACCCGCATAACCCTGCAGGCAGACCCCAGGCATCCGTGGGCTCCTCACACCACCCCCTCCTACCTGCAGGGCACCCTGCCGAAGGGTCCAGCACTCACACCTACCTTGCACCAAGATCCCCCTATGCCAACCGCAGACTGTCTCACAACCTCAACCTGCCTGGGTCGGTCCTAGGACCCCATACGGACCACCTGCTGCCCCCAGTCCAGCCCTGCATTCTAGCTGACCACCACTAACAAGCCACCCACCAGACCTGGCTGCCTCTCCACCTAGCCCAGCATCCTTTCAGGGTTCTTCACCTTCAGAGCTCCCTTAGATGCTGTCTCACCTCAGCCTACTACTCATGGACTCTCCATCACTGTGTGTGTGTGTGTGTGTGTGTGTGTGTGTGTGTGTGTGTGTGTCTGTGTGTGTGTGTCTGTGTGTGTGGTCTTTTGGGACAGGGTCTCCCTCTGTAGCTTAGGCTGGTCTAGAACTCACCCTGAAGCCCAGGCTGTCCTTGAACTTTGGATAATCCTGCTTTAGCCTCCTGATTGGGGGGTTTACTGGCATCAGCTGCCATGCTCAGTGACACCCGTGCTTTCCCACAGGCACCCTGCCAGGTCTCCCTCGTGGGAGCTTTCTCCTCACTCGTGTGTGAACCACCTCATACTTGTCACTGCTGGGCTGTCCACTTGTTTCCACACGTGGTCTCTTTCCTGCCTCCGCACTGCTCACTCCACACCTTCTGTATTTTTAACCACTGCATATTGCAGGCCTGACTGGGGCCTGACACATCCGGGTGACCTCACTAGGTCTTCACACCAGCTCTGAGGGAAGTGGTTGACTCAGACACACACATGCACTCGTGCGCGAGCGCGCACACACACGCACACACACACACACACACACACACTTCATAGTCTCAAGGTCACGAATACTCCTATGACTTCATCCCAGTCCATCTCCAGCTCACAAACTAGCGGCCCTGTTCCCAAGTGGACCAAGTGGATCATCGTGGTCAGTTAGTGCTAGCCCGAGCCTCGGTGGCCCATCCCTTCCTGAGCTTTGGGGCACACCAGTCAGCCTGGGGAGCTCCCTGACACTGTGGGTCTCCGCTTGCCCCTGACCAACCCAAATCCAAAAGGAGTCTGGCACCAGCCTCTGAGCTCTGCCTGCGACTTCCTGGCCTCGGGCCCACTTTGCCTGAATCACCACACCTGCCTCAGACTGAACCACACCTGCTTGTGTATCAGACTGGCCCAAGGCAGTTTCCTACCTGCTGTTGGCAGAATGACCACCTCAGGAGGGGAGGAACGCTCTTGACTCTTTAGCAGGGACCTAGGGTGGGGGCTGGTGACTGAGGGAAAGTCACAGTTTGGTGGGGAGGAGAGGAGGCCTGGGCAAGGGCCAAGGTTGGCGGGGTGTGGAGGGCTAAGCTGGAGTGGAGGGCAAGACCTGATGACCCTTTCCCTGCTTTCCCCGAACCGGGGAAATGGGGTGAGAAGCCAGGCCCGGAGGGGACGGAAGAGACGCTCTGTGGGGCGAGGCTGGCAGGTGGGCAGCCCTGGCTGACCTACCCATAGCCCTTCAACTGGCAGCAGAGGACTCCTGGAGGCAGTGGGCAGTGGGGTGGGCGCCCCGACCCATCTTGCCTTCGACCTCCAGGGTTACTTCAGAGGGAAGCAGTTTTTTTCTGCGCAGCCATAACACATGGCTGGCCCTGAGGTGGCCTGGGTGGCGGGCTGGCCTTGGAGTCCCTAGGCTTCACCCCACCCCTAACATGACTGCACTTTCAGCAAGTAGCAAACACCCCCAAAAGCCAAAGCCTTTCCAGAAAGCACTGTCTGACGACAGCCTCAGCCACTCACGCACCCCACCCCTGAAACCCACCTTCTCTCTGGGGCACGACTTTTTCTGGGGAGGGGAAAATTGGGTTGTAGAAACGTTTTTCTCTTTTCTTGGTTTCTTTTTCTTGCAAACAAATTTTGCTTTTTTTGGCTTATTTTTTCTGCCTCTCCCCACCCTCCCCTTTTCTGCTTTCTCTCCTCCCCTCCCCATCTACCACCTCCCCTGACCCCATCTTTCCCCACAAAATTGTCCTTTTTTCTCTGTTTTGTGTTCCCGGTCTTAGGTCCGCTCACAAAAAAACGTGACGAGGCGACGCTCAATCCGCCAGACACAGGTAGATTTAAAAATCCCGCTGGTGCATGTGGTTGCTTTGGAGAGAACTCTGATGCCCTAACTAAATGTCCCCACAGCCCGCAAGGCCCCTCAGCCGTCCCCCCAACTAAAAATGAAAAAGAAAAGAAAAAAAATTAATGATTGGAAAAAAGAATTATGAAAACTTCAAACAAAATTTGAACAATGTTGGACCCAATAGTTAACCTACAAGAAAAGCTAGCCATGGTGAAAATGAGGTGTAAAAAGGAAAAGGAATTGGATTGCCAGAAAAAAAAAAAAAATTGGATAAAATGTTGAGACTTTGAAAAAAATCTGGACGCTTTTGCAACATGTGAAATATACCACTTGAAAAAAATTAATTGGAAGCAAAATAATATTTGAAAAAATTGACAAATTTATGACATTAGTCAATACATTAGAAACCTGCTACAATTGCTAACCAAAAGCCTGTCAGATTTATAAAAAAAAAAAAAAATTGTAAACATCTGAAGTAAATCAAAGAGTTTGAAACAAATTTAAAACAGGGCCCAATATCTTGAAGTTTCACCACAAAAATTTTGAAATAATGCAAAGAATTTTTTTCTTGTTTTCTTTTTTTCCCAAATGGAGCTTTTTGTTTTTTCTTTTCTTGTTGAATCTGCCCCAGGAGCTTCTTGCTTTTTGGTTGTTGTTTTTTTCTTTCTTTGTTCTTTCTTGATCCTGGTTTTTGTTATTGGTTTTGAATTCTTGTTGCCCCTGCCCGTCTTCCTGCTCCTTCCCTTTCTAACTCTACCCCCACCACACTGGGCAAGGGCCTGAGGGAGGGTGGGAGAGAATGAGGACATTAGGACAGGACCCTGGAAGGAAGGCCATCGCAGCCCACCCGCCTGAGACGTCCGTAAACTTAGGGCTGAAAGGGACGAAGGCTCTCGGGGGTGGGCCCAGAGACAACTCTGGCTGACAAGCCCGGAGACTGGGGGAGAGCTTGGAAGGCAGGCTGGAGGGCGGGGCAGGGCATGTCTGACTATGTGCAGGGTGAGGAGGTGGCACAGTGCTGGGTGCCAGCTGCAGAGGCCAGAGCCTGGCTTCCATGGCAGGGCTAGACTAGAGCTCTGCCGCTCAGCCAGAGCCCACTGAGCGTGACAAGAGCCCCGAGGGGCTGGCGCTGACTCTGACTCTGCTGTCCTGGGACAGCAGTGGGGAGGCTACAGTCTTGAGGACCCTGACCAGCTCTCCCAGATTCCCACCCGCCTCCTTAGATGTTTTCACTCCTCCATCCAGCGCAGAGCTCCGTGGCCTGCTGCTGTGGCCGCTATCTAAAGGATTCTTTTGGAACAGGGCAGGAGGGCGCCCCTGCAGGCCAGGCCAGTTTGGAGGGCGGAGTGTCCAAGACTTGGCTTTACCCTGCCTTCTTTAAGCAGCCTCTTTCCCACCCTGCCTCCTCCTGCCACAGTAATTAGGCTGGGGGTTGCCATGGTAACTGGGGAGGTGACCTAGAAAGGAATTAGGGCGGGGAGGAGACCAAGCCCCCAGGGACCCTAGGGCCTGGCACCCCTCACCCACAGACTAGGGTGCCATGTGGAGCCGGGGCCCAAGGCTGAATCTGAGGAGGTGCCGGCCTTAGCCCACTCTTCCTGGGAGCAGGAAGGAGGTTTGCTTTGTGTGTGGAGGGTCCCTGGCTCCAGCAGCAGCCCTGAGGAGGGTCACTTCCTACCCTTGGCCTCTGTTGGGCTTCTTGGAAAGTGTGCCCAACATTTGATGAGGTGCTTGGAGTCATGCTGGCCAGTGAGGAGGAGGGGCCTTCCTCCAGGGTTAGCTGGGGATGGGGGGAGGGAGGGGAATCCGGTCTTGCCCCCCCGCCAGGGATAGAAGTGACAAGTGCCCCGAGCTCCAGGCTGGTCCTCGCAAGGCCTGGGAGCTCCGCAGTGCTGCTTCTGGTCTGCCTGCCCTTGTCCCTGATCTCCCGGCCTGCCATCCCCGCCCGCACAGATATCCGGGACTCCGGGAAGAAGCCGGTGATGCTGTTTCTCCACGGAGGCTCCTACATGGAGGGCACGGGGAACATGTTTGACGGCTCCGTCCTGGCTGCCTACGGCAACGTCATCGTGGCCACCCTCAACTACCGCCTCGGGGTGCTCGGTGAGGGCGAAGTCCTGGTGGGCAGAGTCCTCCCAGTGGAGGACAAACATAGGCTCCCCGTGCACGGAGCTCCGGGCAGAGGGAGCAGGCTGCAGTGGCCCCTCAGGAAGCCCCTTCTTCTGCCCCCAGGTTTCCTCAGCACTGGTGACCAGGCTGCAAAAGGCAACTACGGCCTCCTGGACCAGATCCAGGCCCTGCGTTGGCTCAGTGAAAACATCGCCCACTTCGGAGGCGACCCTGAGCGCATTACCATCTTTGGGTCTGGCGCGGGGGCCTCCTGTGTCAACCTGCTGATCCTCTCCCACCACTCAGAAGGTACCAGCAGTCCCCTCGCCTGCCTTCTCTTCCCGGAGCTCGGGCGCTGACGCAGCCGAGCCTGAGGTCCGCCTGTCCCACCAGGACTGTTCCAGAAGGCCATTGCTCAGAGTGGCACTGCCATCTCCAGCTGGTCTGTCAACTACCAGCCGCTCAAATACACGCGGCTGCTGGCAGCCAAGGTGGGCTGCGACCGGGAGGACAGCACGGAGGCTGTGGAGTGTCTGCGCAGGAAGTCTTCCCGGGAGCTCGTGGACCAGGACGTGCAGCCTGCCCGGTATGGCGGTGGGGGAGGGCTGGGGCCAGCCTCTACTTCCCCAGCTGGTCCCCGGAGGCCGAGGTGAGAGGTTCCTGTGGGCAGTCTGCGGCCAAGGAGAAGTGGGGTTCAGTCCTTAGCAGCCCCCTTAGCGGAGGTCGCCACAGCACATGGTCCCAGCACGGGCTTCCCCCAATGCTCCGTGGGCAGTCCAGAGAGGCCGGGGGCCAGCCTGCGGTGGTGAGACCCCCTTCTCCACAGCTACCACATCGCCTTCGGGCCTGTGGTGGACGGCGACGTGGTCCCGGATGACCCCGAGATCCTCATGCAGCAGGGGGAGTTCCTCAACTACGACATGCTCATCGGCGTCAACCAGGGCGAGGGCCTCAAGTTCGTGGAGGACTCGGCAGAGGCGGAGGATGGCGTGTCCGCCAGCGCCTTCGACTTCACCGTCTCCAACTTCGTGGACAACTTGTACGGGTACCCTGAGGGCAAGGACGTGCTCCGGGAGACCATCAAGTTCATGTACACGGACTGGGCTGACCGCGACAACGGCGAGATGAGGCGGAAGACCCTGCTGGCGCTCTTCACCGACCACCAGTGGGTGGCGCCGGCCGTGGCCACAGCCAAGCTCCACGCCGACTACCAGTCCCCCGTCTACTTCTACACCTTTTACCACCACTGCCAGGCAGAGGGCCGGCCCGAGTGGGCGGACGCGGCGCACGGGGACGAGCTGCCCTATGTCTTCGGCGTGCCCATGGTGGGCGCCACGGACCTCTTCCCCTGCAACTTCTCCAAGAATGACGTCATGCTCAGCGCTGTGGTCATGACCTACTGGACCAACTTCGCCAAGACTGGGTGAGGGCCCGAGGGCCTCGTGGGGCGGGGGGGCGCCCCCGTGGGTCGAGGTCCCTGCCTTCCCTCACAGGGCCCCCTCTTCGTGCCAGGCGCTGAGGGTTGGAGGAGACGCCCTGTGTTTCCGGGGGTGGGCTCTGCTGTGACTACTGTCTGGCCACCCCGGTCAGCATCTCACTATAGGGTCTGTCTGTCTGTCTGTCTGTCTGTCGCTGCTGTGTGTCTCTTTCCTCAGATCCACTGACTTCTCCCTCCGCCCTCTTTGGTCTTTGTTTCTTGGCTGCCGTCACCAGGACTATCCTCCTATCCCTGGCTGCCTGTCTCTCCATTTCTGTCCCTTTCCACCTCAGCTGAGTCCCTGGGTCTCCAAACTTCATCTCTGCACTCTCTTTATGTGATGTCCTGCTCTGTGTCTCCTTCTCCTCCCCCCCCCCCGACCCCCGTCTCTGTCTCTCTCTGTCTCTGTCTCTCTCCCTCTCTCAGGGCCTCACTCTTTCTTCTGGCCCAGGCCAACCCTTTCTTCTGCCGCTTAAGCGCTGGGGTTGTGGGCATACCCAACCTTTTCTAGCTTTAGATGTTTTCAGTCTCTGTCCTCCCTGGCGTCACCCTCACTCCGTTCCTTGCCCTCTGGTGCCCACAGTGACCCCAACCAGCCTGTGCCGCAGGACACCAAGTTCATCCACACCAAGCCCAACCGCTTTGAAGAGGTGGTTTGGAGCAAGTTCAACAGCAAGGAGAAGCAGTACCTGCACATCGGCCTGAAGCCGCGCGTGCGCGACAATTACCGCGCCAACAAGGTGGCCTTCTGGCTCGAGCTGGTGCCGCACCTGCACAACCTGCACACAGAGCTCTTCACCACCACCACGCGCCTGCCTCCCTATGCCACGCGCTGGCCGCCCCGCACACCCGGCCCTGGCACCGCGGGCACGCGCCGCCCGCCCCCACCCGCCACCCTGCCGCCTGAGTCTGATGTGGACCCGGGCCCGAGGGCCTACGACCGCTTCCCCGGGGACTCGCGGGACTACTCCACCGAGCTGAGCGTCACCGTGGCCGTGGGGGCCTCGCTCCTCTTCCTCAACATCCTTGCCTTTGCTGCCCTCTACTACAAGCGGGACCGGCGACAGGAGCTGCGCTGCCGGCGGCTTAGCCCGCCGGGAGGCTCGGGCACGGGGGTGCCCGGCGGGGGCCCCCTGCTGCCCACTGCTGGCCGCGAGCTCCCCCCCGAGGAGGAGCTGGTGTCACTGCAGCTGAAGCGGGGCGGCGGCGTGGGCGCGGACCCTGCGGAGGCCCTGCGCCCTGCCTGTCCACCCGACTATACCCTGGCCTTGCGCCGGGCGCCGGACGATGTGCCTCTCCTGGCCCCGGGAGCCCTGACCCTGCTGCCCAGCGGCCTGGGGCCCCCGCCCCCGCCCCCACCTCCCTCTCTCCATCCCTTCGGGCCCTTCCCACCGCCTCCCCCAACCGCTACCAGCCACAACAACACGCTACCCCACCCCCACTCCACCACGCGGGTATAGGGGGTGGCTGGGGAGGCCGACCTCCCAGCCCTCCCCAGCCCAGGCCACTTGAAGGCAGGGAGGACTTGGCACCCGGCCTTTCCCTGTGATTTGTCGACTGTTGTGGAGCAGAGATAAGGTGGACAATGGGATTCGTCACCGGGATGCGAGTTTTTCCCACGCAGAGGCCCGTCCCCTCCTCAGGACCTGGGCCTTTGAACACCTGGGGGGTGTTTTTTGCCCTCCGTTTGGGACACCCGTCTTCGGAGTGTGGAAATGTGGAGGTCTTTTTTTCCCCACATGGAGGTGTGCGGGGGTTCTCCCATGTGCAGGGTGAGGTGGTTTGTTTGTTTGTTTTTTGTTTTTTTTCTTTTCTGTTCTTTTCTTTTTTGCTGCCCTGGACTCATGTGGGCCCCCTCAAAGAATTCCTGCGGGGATTTGTACCCCAGAATCCTGTTCCCTCATGCCTTTGCCTTCTCCTCCCCGTCCCACTCCCTGGAGACCTTGGAAGCGATGTGTTCACATGTAGTGGCCGCTGGACACCAGACCACACAGGGTGGCACCTGGGAGCAGCCAGGGAACCACAGGCCCCTGCACCCCACTTCCCCTCCACCCCTGAAAAGCATGTTTCTCCCCCACGGCACAGGCGTGAAGCATGGCCTCGCTGGAGGCCCTCACCTTCCACAGACAACATAGACTTCCCGCTAGAGGAAAGGGGGCGATCTGCGCACCCCAGCCCTGCCTGGAGGCTTCCTTCCCACAGCCCCGGACACATTTCACAGAGTGGAGACATGTTCTTGCATGTGGACGAGTGTTTCCCGGGCAGAGGGCCCTGCTCACCCCAGCGCTCCTCTGCAACCCCCCACCTCAGGTCCAGCACAGTCCCTCCTTACGCAGAAGCTGGGAACAGACTTGAGAGTGACAGGAGCCGCTGGGGAAGTGCCAACTTCTTGGGAGACGCTGAGGTGGGAGGATGTGGGGGCATGTCACACAAGAGGCCATGCATGTTTGACCTAAGCCCTCGAGGGGCCTGAGGACAGCCTCTTCCTCAGTCCGTGAGACCAGTGCTCATCCGTGCCAAACTGGGTAGATGGGTTGGGAGGTTCTCAAAATGTGCCAAGGATCCCCTAAGTCCTAGTCCAGAGAAGGGAAATACCATACTGAGGGCAGGTGGCAGCTACGGGTCCCTCCCTGTGTCTCATGCCTGTGTTTGCCTTGTCTGCCTTGTTCCTCATTCTCTATCACCTGGCTCCGTCTGTGACCTCTTCCCATCTCAGGGTCAGACCGGCCTCCTCTCTTCACTTTTGACCCGCTTCCCGTCCCTGATTGGCTAAAGAAAAGGAAAAGTGGAAGGGGAAGGGAGGAGTCCGGGAAAGAGGTTACATGGGCAGGTTGGGGAGGGAATGAGGTCAGCTGTGAGGAGGAGCAGATGGAGGGGCCGTGAGGGACAGGATGGACTCTAAGACAGGAAGACCTTCAGAGGAGATGTGGGAGGCAGCTGCCTGGAGGCCTCGGGATTTGAGCCTCTGGGGCAGGCGCTGTCAGGAACCGCTCTAAGGGTCAGTGGTGGAGGTGTGACTGAATCGTCAAGTATTGTGTGGCTTTCTGTGGGATGTCAGTGCCAAACTTGTACAGGGGTGGGGTGCTGTCTTCCGCTGACACCCAGATCCAGAACCCTCTCCCCATCCCCCATGGAAACGTAGTTCTTTTCCGGCCCTTCCCCGCCTGGTCTAGCGACTCTTGGAACAGCCATGCCTTCCAAATGCTATCAGCCTGGGCCCTGAGCCCTGTAAGCAGATGCCCCAGAGCTGGGGTGTGAGGGGGCTGGGGGACCCCACGATACAGCCACGGACTCCAAATGCCCAGCCCCTTTCCAAACAACCCATGTCCCCACCCCACCCTCTGCGGCTCTGTACACATTTTTAAACCTGGCAAAAGATGAAGAGAATATT
This sequence comes from Psammomys obesus, assembly GCF_907164565.1. Taxonomy (NCBI): domain Eukaryota; kingdom Metazoa; phylum Chordata; class Mammalia; order Rodentia; family Muridae; genus Psammomys; species Psammomys obesus. Next base: position 1,013,293 of record NW_026596152.1, read on the forward strand.
GTAAATATAAAAGTTTAACTGTTTTTCTTTCTGTCTGCTGTTGTGTGAGGAGGTGGTGGGGAAAGGTACCAGACCTGGTTGTATCTGTTATTTTGGAAGGTGATGGGAAGGAGTGCCCCAATCCCTTTCAGAAAATAACTCAGGATCTGAGGGGAAATGGCAAGGCTAGGGTTGCCATAATGACAGGATTGGGTGGTCGTCAAATAGCTACACTTAGAGCATTCAGGTGTTTGCTGCAGAGGGATCAGGAACTGGAGACCAGACTGGGCTGCATAGGAGACCTTGTCTTTGAGAAGAGTGCTGGACAGAGTACATGTCGTAATATCAGTCCTTGAGAGGTAGAGACAGGGATCAGAGTTCAAAGGCCATTCCTGGCTACACAGAAAATTTGAGGCCATCTTGGGCTACATGAGACCTTATCTCAAACAAAAGATCAGGAGATCTGTTTGCGGGATCAAGGGCCTGGTGTTGTCTTAGGAGGAGCAGGAACTAACTGGGGCAGGTGCCCAGTGGGTTAGAGCACCAATGGGTTCACCCAGGAGGCTGGCTATAAGAGGCATAAATAAAGGGTTTGGGCCCTAGGGCTGGGCGTCAACCCTGGGCCTCATGCCTTAAGAGTCTGTCTCATCTTGTCACATTATGAGGAAAAGCCCAGCTCCATTGTGACCCGCTGACTCTCAGGACCCCCTGAGTCAGGCTGGCAGGCCAGTGAACACTAGAGGTAGTGGGCTGGGGGCCTAAGGGCCCTGGTGGCCCTAGGGACCGCCATGGCCCTGGCTGAGCGGCCACGGCCTGGGTGGGCCTCCTATCAAAACCCCAACACCAACAACTGCCAGGACATGGGAAACTCCATTCTGTTGCTATTGGGTCTCGTCATTTGTATTAACATTGGCATCAATTTGGTGACCCTGGTCAGGGATGGAGGGGTGGCTGGGGTGGCTGGGAGGCAGGCCTGGTTATAAGGACCTACTTGTGGTCACCATATCCTCCTATACCTAGCTCTGGAGCCGACTCCGCATCATCTTACACCGAATGTTCCGTATCATTTATGAGAAAGGTAAGAGCGTCCAGGGGTTGGGGCCGAGGAGGGGCAGAAAGCACCTGACTGCATCGAGCTGCAGCTCCTCAAAGCCCCACCTCCCCCTGTCCTGAAGGCAGCCCCTCCACCAGCCTTCCCCTCCCTCACCCACAGAAACCGCCAGGCTTTCTTCAGCTGAGAAGCAGACCTGCCCAGAAGTCCGTCTTCGATGTACCATGGACCCTGTGAAAATGACCGTGACTCCCCCACTCGCTCGCCGGCATCGCCGCAGAGCCTCTCCGTCTCGGCGTGCCCACCGCCCAGTAGCCTGGGCCCCAGACACTGACGATGAGAAAGCACCGTCACACCAGCGCCCAGCCATCTGCTCCCGCCACTGCGCTGGCCACAAGGACTGGGAAGACTTCCAATCTCTACAGGAGGTCTGGGAGCCCTGGACTCAAGACTGTCTGGAGCAATCTCCCCAGACCATCCACTTCCAGCCAACGGTAGAGGGAAGGCCTCTCAAAACCGAGATTCGGTCCGAGCAGGACCTGGAGGCCTACGTGTACACTGTGAACCCCCCGCCCCGCAGTCCGGAGGCTCTCTGCCATAAAAATGATGGGGTGGGGCCGGGGGCAGGTGCCGAGGGTGAGCAAGGGCAGTGCCAGCCCCCCTCGCCGCCCTATCTGGGTCCGGCCAATGTCCCTGAGATAAGCCGGCGCCGGTCCTCGGGCCGAATAGTATATGATGCCCGAGAGGTAAGGCGCCGGCTACGAGAGCTGACGCGGGAGGTGGAGGCTTTGTCTCACTGTTATCCCTTGGTCTCCGGATCTAGCGCCGCGGAGGGGACAAGCAGAGATTGGGTGTATCGTCCCCTGAAGGGAAGGTGACTGGGGACAAAAGAATAAATTAAAAGGAGAGAGGAAGAGGGCTGTGGTGGTATGGAGGGAAGGACTGTCACTGTGCCCAGAACCCCTGGTTGCTAAGTGAAGGACCTCCCTCGACTCGGGGTCTACAGCCCTGAGGACCCTTGTCACTCTTGCCCTCAGAGGCTCTTTTCTCAGGCCCTCTCCAAGGCCCTTGATGGTAACAAGGCTCCCAACTGTCTCTAAGCCGCCAAGTCCAGTCAGGTGCCCAGGTGGTCCTGAACTCTAAAGCACAGACCTCAGGCCGCAAGGCCCTAGCCCAGAGGTCCAGGGAGCCCAGGGTTAGCCTACAGGTCCAGCAGAAGCACAGCTCTCTCTAACGCTCCGGTCTTGTTGGGCAAAGATGGCGGAGAGAGGGAGGCTCACTAGCCTCTCTCCATCTCCCAGGCAGTACTGGAAGTTCCTGCAGCCCTTGAGAATAGACTTAGAAGCAGGAAGTAAAATAACAGGGGTACTCCCACATGGCACCTTCTCATAATATCTCAGCTCCCATGTCCTTATGACTCTCTATGTCACAGAAAAAAGATGGAGGCTCAGGCCAAGGGCCATGCTCGAGGCCACAGACAGCAGCCCTTAGACTCTGTACCTCTCCCTTCCCAACCCCACCACCCCCGCGGCAGACAACTCTCCACTGCCGGGAATCAGCCCAGCCTATGCTTTACTAAGTCCCCTCTTCCGAATACCCATCCACTGAGCAGCAGAGAAACTGGCCCGCTGCCCTGCTCTGGAGACGGCTGAGAGCCTCCCGAACACACACCATCTTGAGAACCAGAAACCACGTGAGTGCAGGCTGAAGGAAACGGACGTCACCTTTCACAAAAGATGTGAGCATCTTTTCTACAAACCACCCTATTTTTCTTCTCACTCACACTCAACTGAAATCAAGTGGTCATGCATGCCTGTCCCCTGGAATTCAGAAGGCTGTGACAGGAGGATCACTGAAAGTTCAAAGCCAGGCAGGGCTATACGGCCAGTTCTAGGCTAGACGGGGCGAGACACAGTAACAGCAGAGCAAACAAACCCCACAAAGAAGTTGCTGATCCCTTAGTTAACTTTATTCTGTCACATGTGGGGACCACAGAGACTGCTCCTCCATCTTTTGCTCAGTAGTTTGCTGTCTAAAACATGCTTGGCTGGCAGGTGGAAGCAGGAAGGGTCAGGGAGTTCAAGGATGGTCAGCGGCTTACATGAACGCCTGTCTCCTGCGCCTGCAACCCAGTGCTCTGGAGGCGAAGGCAGGATGGTTGTTGCAAGTTCAAGGCCAGCCTGGTCTACCTCTTGAGTTCCAAGCCAGGGAAGATCATATAGGGCCCTGTTTGGTTTTTGTTTTGTTTTTGGGATGGGCGCTCACTGTGTAGCCTTGACCTCACAGGAATCTGCCTTCCTCCGCCTCTGGAGTGCTTGAATTAAAGGCATGTGTCACCATGCCCAAACCCTCTTTTTTTCCTATGTCTACATTGGGGTGGGTATGTGCAATTGAGTGAAGGTGCGGTGGGGGCCAGAAGAGGGTGTCAGATCCTCGGGAAGGAGATCTAGGTATGAGTGAGCCACCCAACCTGAGTGCTGGAGACTGAGCTTGGTCCTCTGCAAGAGCCATGTGCAGTCTGGCCTGCAGCGTCTGCTCCGGTCCCCTGCTAGACCGACACTAGACAAACCACACCCTTGCGGCCAGCGTGCTTCCCTCACAGACAGGTGGCCGGTGACCTGGCTTAGGCCAGATTTTGTCCTCAGTTAGGGCTCTGTGGAGTGTGGGAACTCTCTAGTGCTGAGGAAACATGTTTGGCAAGTACTCTGCCATTTAACTATAGTGTGTGCTATCACTAGCCCCAGGTGGCCTGGGACCATCGTCCTGCCTCAGCTTCTCCAGCAGCTAAGATTGCCCAGCCTGTTGCTACCATGCTGTGCTGGGGTGGGGAGTTGTTTTTCTGGTATTTCCAGACAGGGTTTCTCTGTGCCTAGCATTAGCTGTTCTGGAGCTCACTTGGTGGTAGCCCAGGCTGGCCTCGAATGCAGAGACCCGCCCACCTTCGCCTCCCAAGGGCAGGGGCTAAAGGTGTGTGCCGCTTCCTGGCTGTGCTGGGGTTTTCTTAAGGTGGCAGTCAGGCCGAAGCGGGTCAACAAGAGGACTGTCTCTTTGGATGGAAGGAGAACCATGGTTGGGGTTCCTGGTTGGCAGGGACATCTCTGAGCAAGGTGGAAGTCGGCTTGGCGCCGAAGCAAATGAGCCAGCACTGGAGATGGTGCTAACATCAGAGCAAGGAAGCGGTCAGCATGGGGAGAGCTGGTACTGCCGGGTGCCAACCTCAGAGGCTGGCCTCAAAGCAGGCATGAAATGTGTGTCAGGAGAGCAATGACCCTTTATGGATATTTTGACTGAAGATGTCTCCTGACTGAGAATACTGTACTTTCTGGCCAGGCACTGGATACGGGGTAAGTTGGCCATCGAGAAGACTGGAATCAAGTACCCAGGAGCCGTGTTCTGTCAAATAGAAGCCACGCTAGGGGTCAAAGGGGAATAAAAGAGCGTCCACCGCTGCATTATGACTCCAGCCTGCCTCATTGTGACCTGGCTCCCTCCCCACAGAGTAAGCACCCCTCAGGACTGGCACGAATACAGTGTGGGTTGGGCTGGGTGGGGGGGTGGCCCAGGTGGCCTTAGAACCCCCCCACCATGCAAAACCAGCTGTGGCAGGGGCCCCTGGGGTGCAGCAATCAATACCAAGAAAGCCCCCAGGATGCCGAGGACACCCTTTTCCTGCTGCTGGGCCTCATCATCATTGTCAACATCAGCATCAACGTGACGACCATGGTCAGTGACCCCTGGGGCTCACCGTGGGCATGGAGGAGGCCGAGCAGGAGAGCAGCTTCAAGCTTGCGTCATTTGCACAAATGGGGGGATTGCTGGGAATGGGGACCGTGTTAGAAAGCTGGTCCTCACTCCGGTCTCCCCACCACCTCCAGATGTGGCATGGCCTCCAGAATGCTTTAGACAAGATGCTGTCTTGGATGAAGCAGAAGAGTAAGTATGTGAGACAGACAGACACACGCACACACCCTGATCCTAACAAACCAGGGCCTCGTGTTCCTAACCCTGAACTCCTCCGGCTCATGTCTCTCACAGACGAAGTCCACGTGGCTCAGTGTCCCCCCAAAGCGGCCCCCGCCAACACACAGGACGTTCACATCCACTGCGTCCTCGACCCGGTCCAAGTGAAGATGGCGCGGCCCACGCGCTACTTCTCCTCCTCTCACCACTCCCTCCCTAAGCGCCGCAGCAACAGGCGCAACCGCAGGCGCCGCCACAGCCGCCACCACCAGAGGCGCCACAGCTTCCAGCGCCAGGGCCACCACGACCACCCCGACCACCACGACCACCAGCCCGGACGGCAGAGCAGGAAGCTCTCCCACAGCTTCCGGGCGCCCTTCTTCGAACAAGCCCAGCGCCGCCGGAAGTCTTCGGTGCGGCCCACGCCGTTTTTTGACCTGGAACGGCGGGATTCCCTTCCGGAGGACGACCAGCCCTGCCCGCACTCCAAGTACCCGCGCCGGGGCTGGGGCAGCTTCTGCAGCCCCGTGGGCCTGGCCTCCAAGGCGGGGCTGTGGGGCCGCCAGGGCGGAATCCTCGCCAGCTTCCCGCTGCCCTCCCTCTACCTGTCGCCGGAGCTGCGCCGCCTGCCCAAGCGAGTAGAAGCCAAGTCGGAGCTGAGGCTGCAGGCCTTCGGGCCCCGGTACTCGCAGTCCCGGAGCTGGGGGCCCGCGGAAGCCGAGCCCTGGGCCTCGTCGCCGCCGCCGCCCCGCCGGCTGCTCCCTAACCCCTCCTGGCTCACCGTGGGCCACAGCCCCTTCTCCTCGGGCGGCCACATTCCCCACGACGCCTGGGAGCCGCGGCGGCGCGGGACGGAGGGCCCCGAGCCACCCGCCCTCGTGCCCAGGACCGCCAGGCCCGAGGTCGCGGGCTTCCGCGAGCACAGCTCGGCGCAGGCCCACCGGCCGAGCCTCGCCAGCTACGCCCACAGCCAAGCCAACCAGAGTCCACCCCAGTCCATAGGGCACGTGGGCTACGCGTCCCGGGAGTCCCACGAGCGCAGGCGGCCGTCCGACTGGACCGAGGTCTTCCCCTCCCGGCACCCTCTGACCACCTCCACCTCCCTTACGACGCTGGGCGAGGCCTCGTACCAACGGGCGCCGGCCGCCGGCTCGGGCCTCGCGATGCCTCACTCCTCGCAGCCCCTGCCGGACCTGCAGGCCTCCGACCCGACCCCGTCTCCAACCAGCTTCGTTCCACTCAGTCGGAATCCGGGTGGCAACGCCAGCTACCAGGTGTACGACAGCCTGGAGCTGAAGCGGCAGGTGCAGGAGACCAGGGGCCGCTCCAGCTCCCTGCCGCCCCCGTCCACGTCGGCGTCCAGGCCCTCTCTGCACAGAGGCAGGACCTGCAAACTTACCTGAGCGGCAGGGGAACGGGGCAGCGGAGCAGGGCGAGGAATAAACAGAGTCCAGAACCCCTCGCCGTTGTCTGTGCCTCCAGCCTCTCCCTTCTCCAGCCGGTGTTCCTGAACCCAGAAAGCAGCCCCCGCCTTAGCGTGGCGCCCCTGTCGCCTTCCTGCCTTGACCCTGCCCGGGGCCTCCTGGTTCTGTGGGAGAGGGCTCGCCAGCTCGAAGCTGCAGATCAGGCTCCAGGCACCCACCTTGCCCCTATTCCTCTGCTCCGGGCACAGACGAAGCTGTGCCTGAGCCTGAGGTCAGGGCCCGAGAGAAGACTCAGTTCCCAGCACCCGCATGCTGACTCACAACCATCTAACTCCAGTCGCAAGGGGACCTGCTGTCCTCCCCTGACCTCCAGGTGTGCCAGGCACCCATGCAACACACACACACACACACACACACACACACACACACACACACGCAGGCAATGTGCTCGCACACATAAGATAGGATAAACTGTTGGAGCCAGGCGGTGGTGGTGGCACAGGCCTTTAATCCCAAGCGCTAGGGAGGCAGAGGCAGGCAGGGCCAGCCTGGTCTACAAGAGCGAGTTCCAGGACAGCCAGGGCTACACGGAGAAAGCCCGTCTCGAAAACCAAAATAAAAAATAATTTGCTGGGGCGTGGGGGAGAGAAGGGCTGGAGCCAGGGACAAGGCAGGTCAAAGCCTGAGGCTCAGTGTGGGAGGAAACCCAAGGCTCTATGCTCCAGCCAAGGTCGTGGGCGCCCCAATCTTAGGGGTGATCAAGGGAGGGGTGAGAGAGTCTGGGTTTTCGGTGGCAGGAGTGAGGTGTGTTTGAGCTGAGTGGACAGAACAGTGCGGGGGACGATGTGTAAGGGAAGGGCTCCAGGCCTAGGCCTCAGGCTCAGACTGGTGACCAGGTACCTTCATCTCTCCCACGGCCCCATTGTGATGCCAGTCACCTGCTCCATTGTGACGCAATTCTCCTCCCCTCCCCCACTAGGGGGAGTCTGTTTCCTAGTATGTGGGGGACATGGAGCCCAGGTAGTCCTGGGACCCTGAGTCATGGGTGAACAAGTCTACCATGGAGCCCAAGCATGCTCAGGCACCAACCTCAGGAAATGCCAGGATTTGGGAGACTCGATTCTTCTGCTTCTGGGCAGCTTCATCATGCTCAACGTGGGCTTCAACGTGGTCACTCTGGTCAGGGCAGGGTCTGGGTGGTAGGGGAGGGGGGCCTGGGTTCTGTCTGCTTGTTGGTCTCAGTATGTGGCTCAGTTTGAATCACAAACGTAAGTAAGACCTTCCTGCCTCAGTCTCCTGAGTACTGTAATCACGGTCACCCACTACCAAGCTCGGTGATGCTCAGGGGGCTGCTGGGTGTGGCTGGACCAACACGGGCCTCTGAGGCTCACCTGCCTCTGGGCCCTCTTTCCCCTGCTTCCCTCAGCTCTGGAAGCATCTGAAGTGCTCCCTGCGGATTCTTTTCCATCATTTTTTCCCCAAAGGTGAGTGGGACTCTGCACGGTCCCCTGGGGATGTGGCTTGTCCCCTTGGTCACAGCCCCGCCCCCCCTGAGCACCCTGTCCTTTCCCACTCGTCCTTCCCTGCAGATAAGCAACCCGTTGGTCTGGCCAGCCAACCAACGTGTATGCGGCACGCAGCCGATAACAAGAGCCCGTGCCCAAGAATGCTCTCCCGGCTCCACCACCGCAGCTTCCTGCTCGGGGCTGTCAATCACCTTGACTCTTGGATACCAGACACAAATGACGAGAACCTGCGGATGCCACCCCCGTGCGGACACGACAGAGCTTCCTCGGATGCTCCCTGGGAACTGTGGAAACGGGGGCTGATGGGCGCTGCGGAAGATCCTCAGGCCGCAGTCACGAAGATCCAAGCTGCTTCATTTCCCAGGCCAGAGACTGCTCCCCAGACTCCAAAGACAAGCAAGCTGGACTCGGCTCCACCCTCTTCACCCCAAGACAGCAAGACTAAGGCAGCGGTTGGCAGCCTGCCCCATGCTCCGGCCCAGGCTGTAACCTCTTCCTCAGCCAACACCCACGAGCGCCCTGGCACCCAGCCTCAGGCCTCAGAGCGCACTCAGCTCAGGCCTGAGCATACCTCGGCCCATACCCCAGCCCTCAGTGAAGCCCCAGAACCAACCAGTGCTTCATGCCCAGCCCCCACCCCGTTCCACCCCCCAGCCCAGGCCCCAACCTATCATCAGGCCCATGCCTTGGGTCAGGCCCAGTCCTTCATCCTGCCCCCTAACCCAGCTCCCACCCCAGCACAGAGTTTAGCCCACATCTCCAGGCAAAGCTTATGTCAGGCCCTGTCCTTCATCCTGCCCCCTAACCCAGCCCCCACCCCGGCCCCCACCCCAGCACAGAGTTTAGCCCACATCTCCGGGCAAACCTCAGCGCATTCGTTACCTCAGCCCTCAGTCCAGGCTCCTACATGTGCGTCTTTCCAGTCCCAAGGCTGTGATCCCATCCAAATCCCAGGATGTGCCCTGACTCACTCCCCTGAGCAAACAGCACCTCCAGCCTCAGCATGTGCCCCGTTCCATTCTCTACTGCCTTCCCATGCCCATACCACAGCGCCTAGCCCAGCCTCTGCCCCAGTCTCCAGTGCCCCGGCCTCTGTCTCAGCCTCTGCCCCAGCCCCTGCCTCAGCACGGTCACAGACTGTGCCCACCACCCAAGCCTCTGCCACCCTGCCTCCCGCTCCTTGTACTCGGGCTAGCTTTGCTCCCAGCTTCTCCACCGGCCGGGTGGTCTACGATGCCCGCAGAGTGAAGCAGAGCCCTCTCCTGAAGAACGGCTCTCAGTGCTTCAGGAAGGACGCAAGCAACCTCTCCAGGACACAGGAGGTGGAGGGCCTGGCCAATTCTGGCACTGCTGAGCAAACACCAAAGCAGCAAGCTGGGGACAGTGCTAAGCCTCCTGCAGGGTCTATCCTGGGCTACCTGGAGTTGGGGAACATGGAATGGAAGATCTCAGACAATGCCAAAGATAAGTTCCCCCAGCCCAAGACCTTCCCTTACTGCAGCTTTCATCCTTGCTGCTCTGAGAGGAAAAATGACGAACCCCAGGCCCCAACCTACCCCAAGATCCTGGTCTACACCCAGGACACGACTTCTAAACCTTGTCTCCACTCTCCAACCGCGGCTCAGAGCGCGCTGCCCGCCAGCCCTTCGAGGTGCACCCTCTCCCTGCCTCTTGTCTCCCCCAGAACCTTCGCTGCTCCTCAGTCTCACCCCCAGAAGCCCTGCAGCTCAACACAAGCCCCCACCTTCCTCTCGACCTCCACGTCTACTCACACTGTCTCGTCTCCCCACTCCTCCATCCCTTCTCAGTTCTCCACCGTTTCCCAAACCTTAATCCAAGCTCCGAACCCCGAGAACCAAAACCTTAACCAGGGCGTCGGTCTTCAGAAGACCCCATCCCTTGCCAAGGACTCTGGGGCTCCCAGGAACTGGGGTTTTCCCCAAGATACAGGCCTCCAGAAGGACCCAAGCCTTACCCCGAGTCCAGGACTCTGCAAGAACTCAAGCCACAACAAGAACTTGGGTTCCTACAAGTTTCCAGCCCATATTCAAGATCCTTTTCTCTGCACAAATCCAAACATTCCCCAAGGGTCCTACCTTCAAAAAAATCTACATATCAATGAAGATGCCAGCCTGAGGACTTCCGCTGCTGTTCAGGATGCCGGCATCCTTGGGAACCATCCACCCTCAGGTCTCATCCAACCTTCCAGCCTCCCCAAAAATATAATATTTAATCAGTCATCTGGTCAGAGGACTTTGAGCTTTCTGCAAGACTCTGTGATCCACAGGAACACTGCATCAAGCCAAAACCCTGTAACCAACAAAAATAAAGATCTCTGCCCGGCAACTAACCAAACAAAGCCAGACCCCTCTCAAGGTTCCGGAGTTAACAGTGGCCCAAGAGGTGTTCAGCTTCCAGGAGTCTGCAGGGATGTCGGCCTCACTCCAGCCTCTAGGCCACAGAAGACCCCGTGCCGCACCCAAGATTCTGAAGCTAACGAAAGCGCAGGGTGCGCCCAGGAATCTAACGACCCCAAGAGCCCAGGGCTTGACCAAACCTCTTGCCTTCACAAGAGCTCAGGTCTCACACATGTCTCAGAAGACAGCAAGAATCTAGACCCTAGCCAAGATTCTGGAATCTGCAGAGTCCCAGGTTTTAACCAAGACTCTGACTTCCACAAGAGCCATAGCCTCATCAATGCCAAGAAAAGACTGGATCTTGACCAAGATGTTGGCGAAGACCCGGACCTTCAGGAGTGCCCATCAGCCGGTCAAAACCCTGGTCTTCACCAGGCCCCAGCACTTGGCCAAGGCTCTCACGCTAAGCCTCCAGGCCCTACCCAGCAAGCTTGCCCCTGCAAGGACTCAGGCCCCAATGAGAAAACGGGCTCTGTTCCAGGTACGGACTCTGTCCAAGTCTTGGGTCCACTTCAAACACTGATGCTGTCATCTTCCCCAGTGAAATCCGTTGCAGGTAAGATGGCTTCTCAGAAGGACAATGCCAAGCAGCAAGCATCCTGGACTTCTGTCCCAGTCGGTCAGAACACCAGCCCTTCCAAGGCCCATGTGGCGTCCACTGCCCTGAAAACGTTTTCTGAGGTCCCCGTACTGATTGAGCTGCAGCCTCCCTCCCGGCCCTTAGGCAGCCAGGACTGGGTATACCACACTGCAGATACCGTAACCCCGGCTTGCCAGAAGCATCGTCAGATGCCTCCCAAAGCCAACTGGAAGCCCCATCCCCCTGGTCCAGGTACCCGGACGGGTCATGTGGTCTTTGATTCCTGCCAGAAACCATTAGTCAACAGCAGGAAGAAGTGTGAAGCTCTGTCTCCCCGGCGTGCGCAGCAAGAGGCATCCAGAAGCTCAGAGGAGGCCAAGAAGGAATGGGGGTACCAGGGTGTGATGAGGACCTTGAACGAAGAAAAGGCGAATGTGCGTCGGGAATAAAGAGGCGAGAGGCGCATTCGACGGCTGCTTGAGGCTCTCCACCCCAGTGCTACCAGGGCTTTCAACCACCATCTTAAAGAGATACCACTGCCCTCCTCTCCTCCACAGCTCTGTGGCCAAGCCTGTCATCTTCCAGACTCCAGGGCTGTCTTTCGGAAAAAAGAAACAGTAGCCACTAGCCAAATGTGACTATTAGGATGTCAATTAAAACTTAAAATCCTCAGAGGGAGGGTTGTGTCATCGCCACCTGTCACCCCAGCGCCTGGCAGGTGGAGGTAGGGTCAGGAGTTCAGGGAGCCCTCGGCTGTACAATAAATTCAAGATCAGCATGAGCTTCTCCTAAGGGGACCTGGGTTGGAGCCCTAGCTCACCAGGTGGCTCACGGCTGCCTGTAACTCCAGAGGACCTCGTGCCATCTTCTGGCCTCTGGGAGCACTGCATACGTGTGGTACCCAGACACCAAAAAAAGTGACAAGTTAAGCTGGGCATGATGGATGGATGCCTTAAATTCCAGCATGCAGAAGGCAGGTGGATCTCTGTGGGTTCAAGACCAGCCTGGCCTACAGAATTCCTAAGACAGGGCTACACAGAGCCTGTCTCACCTGAGCTGGGTAGAGTAATTCATGCCGTAAGATCAGAATGTAGGAGGCTGAGGCAGGGTGATTTCCATTCTGAGCTCAGACAGAGCTACATGGCAAGAGCCTGTCTCAAAAGGCAGCAACAATTTAAGTTCCGCTCTTCAGTCTCTAGACTCATAAGTTCTGGCATGTGGCTGGGCAGCAGGGACGCAGCTGGGCAGCAGGGACGCAGGGCATCTGCATCACAGCTCTGCAGCCCAGGCTAGTTACGGCCTCTGTGCAGCCAATGCTGGACTCGAACTTGCAACCCTTGCAGCCTCGCGTCATGAGAGTTGGGACCAAAGGCATGCTCCACCACACTCCTTCTCACGCTCCACCACCACTCCCGCCTTCTCACGGGAGGAGGGAGCTGGTGTTCTAATGGTGGAGCGCAGGTTGCCCTGACGTTCTGGGTCACTCAGCTCTTGATCAGGGTGCCTGAGCAACAGGCACCTCATACGTTTCCTGGGAGCCCTGATCCAAGGCAATGGGGCCTCTAGTTGACTTTGGGGGGTGTAGACATTGGGATACTCGTGGCAGGCTGAAGGAGCTGTGTTCACGGATTCGATTCCAATGGAGGCAGCCCTCTTCTGCCTCAGCTTCCTGATCATGAGGATTAGAGGGATGAGCGGCCAGGCCTGAGGTACAGCAGGTCATGCCATCCCCTCAAGCCTGGCCATGGCAGTGCACGCTTGCAGTCGCAGAACTTGGGAGGCAGAGGCAGGAGGAGTAGGCGTACAAGGCCAGCCGCCGCACAGAGACAATGCAAGGACGGCATGACAGCCTAGCTTGCTGCCAAGCCTGATGTGGGTTTGCTCTCTGCGCGGATAGGTATTGCAAGGTGCCCTTTGAGTCCACACCCGAGCCGGGGCGCGGCGTGCGGGCGTGCACGTGCCCAAACACACAAGCACGTGCAAGAAAAGGAAAGCTGCACCGCCGGGGGCGCACGCCGTTGATCCCAGCACTCAGGAGGCGGAGGCCTGCAGAGCTCCAAGCTCAAGGCCAGCCTGCTCTACAGAGAGAATTCCAGGACCGCCAGGACTACACAGGGAAACCCTGTCTTGAAAAAACAAAACAGAGGCTGGCCGGGTGGCTCAGTGGGTGAAGCAGCGAAGCTGGATTACTTGACTTTGACGCTTGGGATATGCATGGTGAAGGAGAGGACCAATTTACACAAGTTGCACTCTGACCACCACACACACACACACACACACACACACACACACACACACAAGAGAGAGTTTTAAAAATAAGTTTAAAAATTCTATTTTGTTGGAAAGTAAATGTTTTTTTAAAGAGCATCCCTTTTCATCCACTCCCCAAATTTTCATTTATTTATGCTTTGTTTTTATTTTGTTTTGATAGGGTTTCTCTGTGTAGCCCTGGCTGTCCTGTTCTCAGACTCACCTGCCTTAGGCCCAAGGGCTGGGACTAAAGGTGTGTGCTACCACTGCCTGTCTTGTCCCAATGTTTTCACAGCTTTCAGAAAAACCAGAAAGAGGTTCAGATAGACATGTACAAACGCCCTATGCTTGGTACCCCAAACTGTGAGCCCAGTCTTCAGGGGCTGGAGATTTCTGGCTGCCCTGGCAGAGGACCCAAGTTCTATTCCCAGCACCCACATTGTGGCCCACGATTGTCCATAGCTCCAGTTCCTGGGCTCCAATTCCTCTTCTGGCTTCTGAAGGTACCAAGCAAGCACGTGGTATCTCCCACCCACATATGTAGGTGAAAACACTTATACATGGGGGCAGGGGCTTGAGAGATGGTTCAGCAGTCAGGAGAACTCGGGTTCCATTCCTAGCACTCACACGGCGGCTACCAACCATCTGTAACTCCAGCCCCAGAGGGTCCACACACACAAATGGTGTGCAGGCACGCACGCAGGCCAAACACCCATACCCAAAAATAACTTGGAAAAAGAGGTCCTGGCCTCCACAGCTCTTGATCTGGCCCCTCGAGTCACAGCTCTATAAGCCTGTTTTCCCCGTGGCAGTGACATGAACCCACTAGGTATGGCTCCCCAGGTGAGCTCTGGTCTGCAGACTCCTCCCCTCCTCCATTTTGGGGCACTGCCTTACTTTAGGCTAGGCTCACCTGGAACTCTGCGTCCAGGGTGGGTCTCTAGCTCCTGGTAGTCCCCCTGCCTCAGTGGCCCAAGCGCAGGTGGAGTGTAAGAAGTGTGGCCTGGTGGTAGATGGTCTGTGAGCCTACTGTGTGTTTACAGGTTTACTGGCCCATTGTTTACCACAGTACCAGCCCATCCTGTGTGAGTGTGTGTGTGTGCTATATTCTGATTCCTTGTTTTAGTCTCTGGTAACGGGTTGTGGCCTGACCTAACCTAACTGGGAGTTTCCTCTGGACTTTCGATTTAGTCCTAACAGCTTCAGTGTACCTGTGGCTTCAGCTCCTGTGTTTTTCCTGTCGTGATGTGAGCATGGCTGGTTGCATTCCTTCCCAGGATTCCCATGTCCACTTCTGTGTTGCCTGGGTGTTCCCGTCTTAGTAGTATGACCACTGACTCCAGAAAGACGCTTTCCAACCAGCCTTCCTCACATGGGGTCTCTATCCTGGCTGGCCTGGAACTCACAGAGATCAGCTGTCTCTGTGTCTCAAGCGCTGAGATTAAAGCATCCACCACCACACTCAGCTCCCCCTGACTTTTCTTTTCTTTGAAACCGGAGCATTTACTTTATGACTGAAACCCTCACGATGAACTCGCTGCTGCAGCAGCCCTCGTGGGCTTAGGTGTCGCTCCTTCACGCCTGAAACTGCGACAGACAATTTTCAGTGCCACCTCAGACCAGTCCCAGGAGTGTTTTGTCTCTTAGCCTTGGCCCTCCAGTTATACTTTCTCTTGTGCCTGGCATTGGTCGCTGCGTTTGCCACGTGTCGTCTTCTGAAGGTGGTCAGCCCAAGAGCCACAGCGGTAGCCCTCTGCGTCTTACTGCGGGACTTTCCAGAGGATGGCATTCCTTTTGTGCAGACTCAAAGAGACCGGAAGAGCCCCCACCCCCCTTTTAAAGTTTGTATTTATTTATTATGTATACGGTATTCTGCCAGCATGTATGCTTGCCCACCAGCAGAGGGCACCAGATCTCACTGTAGACGGTTGTAAGCCACCATGTGGGTGTTAGGAATCGAATTCAGGACCTTTGGAAGAGCAGCCAGTGCTCTTAACCTCTGAGCCATCTCTCCAGCCCCCAAAAGATTTATTTATTCATTTATTTAGTTAATGTATATGAGCGCTCTATCTGCATGTGCACCTGCACGCCAGAAGAGGGCATCAGATCATGTTATAGATGGTTGTGAGCCACCATGTGGGTGCTGGGAATTGAACTCAGGACCTCTAGCAGAGCAGACAGTGCTCTTAACTGCTGAGTCATTTCTCCAGCCCTGCTTTTCCCTTTTTTAAGAGTCTAAGTTGCCAGGGCTGGCCTTGAACCCCATATCTTCCTAGCTCCATCTTCCAAGTCCTGCACAGCTTTTCCAGGCTAGAATCTCCGAAATGATCAGGGCTTTCAATCCCAGCACTTGGGAGGCAGAGACAGGGGGATCTGTGAGTTTGAGGCCTAACTGACGTAGTGAGTCCCAGGCCAATGAGGCCTTGTCTCGAGTAAATAAAGAAAACTGAGCCCAGATTTTCCCTAAAGAGCCTCATCTAAGACCGCGGAGCCTCACACACGGAACGGAGGGTGCATTCTTATTGCTTACTCTTCAATCCAACCACGTCCCCCTCCTCTCCACTTCCAAGGAGCATTTGTGTGGGGCTGATTAGACAGAACACGCTGTCTTAAGACAACTTCCTGCTGGGCGTAGTGGCAGGAGCCTGGACTTCAGCACCCGGGAAGCTGCGCTGAGTGGTGACTCCAGGCCAGCTTGGGATACGGAACAAGGCCGTGCGCGCAAGCGCTGAATGTCTTTTGTACCAGAACTCAGGAGGCAGAGCCACGTGGACCTCTGTGAGTTTGAGGATAGCCTTGTCAACACAGCAAGTGCCAAGCCATCCAGAGCGTCTCAGTGGGGCCCAGTCTCAAAACTAAAGTATGTGGTGGAGAGCGAAGAAAAACAAACTGCAGCTTCCGGTAGGCACTACTTCATGGTAAGGGTGTGTAGGCGCGGCTCCAACACACCAACCTTACGGGCAACGAACTACAACTCCCAGGGTGGCAACAGCTCAGCAGGGGGAAGGCGTGGCCGATCTCTCCCAGGAGGCGGGAACCAGGCAGAGCCACCCAGGCAGCAAACAGAAAAGGGCGTGGACATGTGACCACCAGGAAGTTACCTGTGGACTCCTTCTCTGTGCCTTCTGCTCAAGGCCTTTTCAGCTGCCCTTGGCTCGGAAACCCGCGGGCCGTGGGCCTCCTGAAACAGCGGAAGGGGAAGCGGACAGAGGCTGGTGAGGAAGGTTGGCCCCTGGTTTCCCCAGGAGGGGCCGAAGAGCCTTTTTCTTACCTGCCGAGTCAGGTGAACCGCTTGACCGGGTCGCACCCTGCATCTAGGAAAAGGACGCAGGAAGTAGTTACCTGTGCATTTTCAAGACTGAACACTGGGCGCCTCGTCTACAAGACACCCCCCCCCCCCAGCTCCTCAGGAGGAGGGACAGCTGGAGAACTTCTGGGACAGCAAAAGAAAGGCCTGCCAAAGCTAGCTCGGATCTGTTTGCTGTAGCCACGAGCCGAGCCACCGACAAGCATGGCTTCCACCCTCTGGGGCAGCGGCCCGTGGTGGGGCCCGCCGCCCCCCGCCCCCGCCCGGCCGCTCACGGACATGGACTTCTGCTCGGGCGCGCAGCTGCAGGAGCTCACCCAGTTGATTGAGGAGCTGGGTGTGCAGGAGGCGTGGAGCGAAGGGCCCAAGCCCGGGGCCGACCTTCTCCGGGCCAAGGATTTCGTTTTCTCTCTGCTCGGTAAGTCTGCGGGGACTTGCAGACCCCAGCCCCGCCGTTCCCCACCCCGGCTTTGGGCCGGGGCGCCTTCACGACCCTTCTTGTCTCTCTTCAGGCCTCGTTCACCGTCAGGACCCTCGTTTCCCACCCCAGGCAGAGCTCCTGCTGCTCCGCGGCGGGATTCGCGAAGGTTCTCTAGATTTGGGGCAGGCCCCTTTAGGTCCCTACGCCCGCGGACCTCATTACGATGCTGGCTTCACGCTCCTCGTGCCCGTGTTTTCTCTGGATGGCACCGGGCCCGAGCTGCTCCCGGATCTGGAGTCCTGTCACGCCTGGCTCCGCCTTCCAGAGCTGATGTGCGGAGCGTCGGTGCGGGAGGCCTGGCAGGATTGCCTAGGAGCCCCTGTCCCGGGAGAAGGTGATCTGACTCTCCAGACCCACAGTAAAGAGGGCCCCGCGGACCGGGAAAGCGCCGTGGACCAGTCTCGTGATCACGCCCCCGAACCTGAGCCGCGCGCGTCTCTGGAAAAATCACCCGATGACCTTTCAGGGACCCGCTCGCCCTGCGACGACATCGCCAATCTTGAAGCTCCCGGACCACCGAAAACGCCGAGCAGTGACGCCCTGGATGCCGACGGAAGCCCGGTCCCGGAGGCGTCGGGCGCGCCGGAGGCATGGCCCACCTTATGCCCGACCCAAGTGGCTTCGTGGTTCTTCGTTACGCTGGCTGAGGTTGCAGAGTCCCTGGTCCCGGTCCCGGGCGCCCCGCGGCTGGTCCACGCAGCTCGCCACGCGGGTGTCACCACGGTCCTCGTGGCCACTCCCGAGCCCCCACGCCACCTCCTGCTTTTCGATCTGATCCCGGTGGTGACCGTGGCAGGCTGGCCAGCCGCGGCCCGGAGCCACTCGTGGGCGGGTCCGCTGGCCTCCGAGTCGGCCTCCTTCTACCTAGTGCCCGGCGACCCCCCGGAGCGGCAGGGCACCTCTGGCTGGCAGCTGTGCTTCGCCCGCCAGGAGCTGGCGCTCAAGGCGCGCGTGCCCGCGCCGCTGCTCCAGGCGCACGCGGCGGCGCAGGCGCTGCTGCGGCCGCTGGTGGCGGGGACCCGGGCGGGGGCGCCCTACCTCCTGCGGACTCTGCTTTACTGGGCGTGCGAGCGGCTCCCCGCGCTCTACCTGGCGCGGCCGGAAAACGCGGGCGCTTGCTGCCTCGGGCTGCTGGATGAGCTGAGCCGCGTGCTCGAGGCCGGGACGCTGCCCCACTACTTCCTGAGCGGCCGGAGGCTCCCTGCGGGCCACGGCGCCGCCGCCCTGCGCCGGGCGCTGGCCCAGCTCCGCGCGGACCCCGCGCAGGCCTTGCGGGCGGCGGTGGAGGAAGCCAAGGCGGCCCGCAAGGGGGGCGGGCTAGCGGGCGTGGGGCGCGGGACCCATTAAAGAGGCTGCTCCCCGGGGCCTGGACAGCGTCTCCCTCGGCGGGCACACGGGTCGTGGGCGCCCCGGCTCAAAGCCGCTCTTCCGAACGGTCTCCCCGCGTCCAGCTCTGCCCAAGTTGTCTAAATCCAGCTGGCGCCCCTTCCGTCCCTGAGTCTGAGTCTCCAGCGAACCGGAGGGATGCATTTGCCGACAAAATGCGGGAAAGAGCCGGCTCTTGGAAACCTGGTTCTGACCAGTTTGACTCAAACCAAAGCAGAGATGTTAAGGCCGGGTGGCAAAGCCACCCCAGCCCCCCACCCCACACACTTTCCTCATTTCATTTCTGTCCTCACTCCCCTCCCAGGCACTAGGGTCCCTTCACATTTTCTCAGTGTCTGCCATTCCCTCTCCCCCTTGTGCCCAGCCCCTCCACATCAGCCTCCCTGTCTCCTCCGCCCCGAGGCTTGCAGGCCTTGCCTCCACTCCGCCCGAGCCCGGCAGTCCCCACTCTGAGCTGCGGAGGAACCCTGGGGTTCCGCCCGCCCGGCTTCACCTCCCTCCTCGCCGGCGTCTCCGCCCCCTGCCCCGCCCCCGGGCCGGCTCGCCGAGGAGGGGGAGCCTCCGCCGCCGCCTGAGCTCCCCACAGCCGCCGCCGCTCGCCGCTCTGCCTGGTCCAGCCTCCGGGCCCAGTGCTCTGACTTTGCCGAACCGGGGCGCTCTGCAGAGACAGCATCACTCCCTCCTGGGGGTCCGGGGCGTCCAGGCCGGCGCTGGGGGGAACCTCGGCTTGCGGGAGACAGGGAGGGAGGAGCCGGAGCCCGAGGCACCCATCGCCCGGATCAACAGGACAGGACAGGTTGAGGGGCGTCGGGGAAAGGACAGGGTGTTAGTCCCAGGGAGGTCGCAGGAGGCTCTGGTGCGCTATGACTTATCAAGGGGCCGTTCGCGTTTGAGGAGTGTGGCGACGTGGGTGCACCCCTCTGGGGGGCCCGGTTAGGTTGGAGGGTGTGGGCTCTAAGCAGTGCGGGGTGTCCCTCTGGAAATTAAGGGGCGGGCGGAAAACAAACAAGAACGACCGACGCCCCATTGTTTGGGGCGACAGGGGGTTCTCCAGACAACCACCTGGCGTATGCGCTGGGAAAGCCAATTTGGGGGTGACTTCAAAAGGAGGGTAACAAGGTGAGGAAACGCTCCCAGCAGCTGGAGCCCTGTGCTACCAGAATGGGGGTGACAGAGAGGAAGAGCGTCATCCAGCCAGAGGGTCTGGGCACTCTCTCCCAGTGAGCCAGGACGTGTTTGTGGGGGAACCTGAAGAAAGTGGGAGGTCCGCTCCGTTTAGAGTAGAGCAGAGGGAAAAACCACCAGGGCTGGATCCTCTGACATTGACAGCAGCCCAGGGCGAGCTGATGTCCACCAAGCCAGGGACCTACAGCCTTTAGATTACAGGAGTAGGCTGGGCAGGAGCGGCCCCAGGTAGGGTGGGAAGAAGCCTGCGGACACTGAGCCCGGCGTGGACATACAGGAGGGTCTTGACTCAGGGAGAGAGAAGTGGGGAGAGAGGCGAGAAGGGGAGAGCCCTCTTTGAGGGACACAATTCACGGGTGAGGTCAGCCGAGTGGTGCACAGGCTGCCGAGCTAGAGCAGGGCCCAGGACTGGGGGAGCCGGTGGTTTGGGGGGACGTTCGGGGGTCTGGGCTTATCCTCAGGTCCTGTGGGTGGGGCGGTGGGCTGGGTCCTGAGCATGCCCTGGTGAGAGGGCTCCTTTGGGGGAGCCTGCTGGTTCGGGGGTGTCTCCTCCCGGGGCGCTATGGCGGCACTGGCCAGCAGCCTGATCCGACAGAAGCGGGAGGTCCGCGAGCCTGGGGGCAGCCGGCCCGTGTCGGCGCAGCGGCGCGTGTGTCCCCGCGGCACCAAGTCTCTCTGCCAGAAGCAGCTCCTCATCCTGCTGTCCAAGGTGCGACTGTGCGGGGGGCGGCCCACGCGACAGGACCGCGGCCCAGGTGAGTGTGGCCTGGGCGGGGTCCCGGGCCGGAAGTCCTTCTACCTGAGGCCGCGGGACCCTGGCCAACGCAGCCCGGGGAGGAGGGGGCGGCCCCAGAGTGGAAGAGGTGGGCCGGGGCGACGAGAGCTGCGGGGCTGTGCTTCGCTTCCTTCCTCTTTGCCGGGAAAGCCGAGTCTCCTTGCTTTCGAGGGCAGGGGGCCGTTTGAGGGGCCGAGCCTGGCGCCCAGCTCCTCGGCTCCTGCCTGGCCCCCTTCGCACAGGACTCCCCACCCCCACGGCTCTTCGCCTACGTGCGGGTTCTCGCGATTCTTTCCATCCGAAGCGGAGGGGCCCGGGGTTCTGGACGCTTGGGTCACCCCGAGGGCTTCTGCAGCCCTGGCTGCCCCGCCCCCGCCGCGGCTCTCCCGCCCCTGCACGCTTTCGCTCCGCTCCTCCTGGTCCAGCTCGCCTGGCCGGGAGCCAACCTCTCCAGCTCTCCCCCGGGTGTCCTTGCGGCTCCCTCGCAGCCAGCCCCCTCCGCACGCCCTCCTTCTGTGACCTGCGCTTCGGGAAGGGTGCTGGGCAGCCCCTCCCATTGCTCCGGTCCCACAGGCTCCGGGGACCCCCGGCCAGTGGGAACTCGCACACTGTTCGGGCTGAAGACCTGCACAGAGCTGGGGGGGGGGGGGGGCGTACCCCTCACGAGGGGGAGCAGGGAAATCGGCAGAGAGCAAACCACGGGAAAGGAGAGGTATGCGAGCTGGGATGTGACTCCCGTCCAGGTCCGACAGCTGGGGAGTCCCGCTGGCCTCGCTCCAGGCCGCTGCCGCTTCCCCGGGCCGGCCCTTGCGCCCTCCTCCCCCACCACCAACAGCAGGCAGTGGTACGGCCCGCAGCCCACCCTCTGAGAGGGGCCCGGCCCCCACGTGATGCAGCCTGCCTCTCCGTCTCCGGCCCTCTTCCTTTTCCTTCGTGTGCTCTGAATGTCCCCTGTCGCAGGCCAGTTACCTGGTTGAAGGGTAGAGGCTCAGCCTCAGGGAGAACTGGACCCTCGTGAGCCAGCCGACTGGCTGACAGACAGACAGACAGACAGACAGACAGACAGATGGGTCAGTGTCAGACAGGCCGGCGCCGTGCCCAAGCAAGGCCCGCGCCAAGCGAGCGGCAGCTGCAGCAGCAGCAGGTGCTGAGTCAGCGTCCGCCAAGCCCAGGCCCACCCCTGCCTCTAAGGGGGAGCCCCTTCCCTGTGGTCACCTTGCTGCTCACCCCGACATTTGCAAACACATTGCCCTGCGGCTCTGGCGCTGTCCGTTGCCTTTTATGTCTCTCTTCTACCTCCTCCCTGCCCCCTCCCCCAACTCTGGTGGGGAGAAGGAATTAAGCCATTTAAATAAATTTCAATAAATTAAGCTGACGCTCATGATTAGAGAAAGCGGAAGGGACCCACACCCCCAGCTTCCTCAGGAATCAGAGAGGTGGAAGGAAGCTTGCTTGGTAAGAGAGCTGGGGCCTGGGAACCCTCTTCTCTTCTCCCCTTCCTTCTTCCCTGTGATCCCGCCAAGCGTATGAATGTTTCTGGGAACAGAGATGTCATTTTCAAAGATGAATGTCTCTCTCTCTCTCCAGAGCCTCAGCTCAAAGGCATCGTCACCAAACTGTTCTGCCGCCAGGGTTTCTACCTCCAGGCGAATCCGGATGGGAGCATCCAGGGTACCTTGGAGGACAGCAGCTCCTTCAGTGAGAGGGGGAGCCCGCTGCTGGTGGGGGTGGGCTGAGGGGCCTACCACGCCCTCAGCGTCCTGAGCCCCAAGGGAGGAAGCGGGCTGGAACTGGGCGTGAGGCACCTGGGCACCGATGCTCTTTACTCCTCCAGCACATTTCAATCTGATCCCTGTGGGGCTCCGCGTGGTCACCATCCAGAGCACCAAGCTGGGCCACTACATGGCCATGAACGCTGAGGGGCTGCTGTACAGCTCGGTAAGACCATGCTGCCCAGCGGGTTCTGGGGACACCCTCAGCTACAGACAGGACTGGCACCCAGGACTCTGTCCTTTCTGTTTTGGCCGACCACTGCCTGGTCCAGCCCCCTCCTCTAGAGTGCACCCATCAGGCACACCCTGAAGAACGCAGGCTGTGCAGATGCCTGACTCGTTCAGTTCTTAGGCCTCACTTCTCCGCCTCTCACCTCCAAACTGTCTTTACCCTGGATAGGAAGCAGTAAGAGGTCGGAAATGAAGAGAGGTTGTATTTCCAGTGCCCCTAGAAATCTAGTTCGTGCCCCTGGGTGGCCCACCAGGCTCTTCCTTATTCTCTCTGTGCTCTGGTTTCCGCACTGGCTCAGTAGGTGCCGGCCTCCTTTCCAAAAAATGTATGGATTGTGTCTTGGCTGTTTCTTCCCAAGGGCTCCCTTCTGCCAGTAATACAGCTCTGTGTGTGTGTGTGTGTGTGTGTGTGTGTGTGCGCGCGCGCGCCCATGCCTCTTTCTGGATCTTTGTCTCCTCAGCCGCATTTCACAGCAGAGTGCCGCTTTAAGGAGTGCGTCTTTGAGAATTACTATGTCCTATATGCCTCCGCTCTCTACCGCCAGCGTCGTTCTGGCCGGGCCTGGTACCTGGGCCTGGACAAGGAGGGCCGGGTCATGAAGGGAAACCGAGTCAAGAAGACCAAGGCAGCTGCCCACTTTGTGCCCAAGCTCCTGGAGGGTGGGTATGGGCTCAGGAAAAGGTGGGTCATGTGGGAGGGCACTGACCTTGACATGCATACTTAGTGACACAGAACTCGGGCCACAGATGTTGACGAGGTGCTGTCAGGACGGCCAAGACTGGAAGGCTTTAGCCTTTGGGGGGTTGGGGTTCTCCAAGGGTGAGTGTAAGGGAAGGAAGGCCCCTCAGAGCTCTGACTCTCCCAGGCTCTGTGTATGCCTAATTCTCCTTCCCTGCTCCCCTCTCTCTCTCCTTCACAGTGGCCATGTACCGGGAGCCGTCTCTTCACAGTGTCCCTGAGACCTCCCCGTCCAGTCCCCCTGCTCCTTGAGATGCAGCCGTGAACTGGAGGCTCCCTGCCCTCAGGGAGCCCAGCACCACCATAGCCTGTCTCCTAGCCCTGCTCCAGGCCTTGCTCTCACCCTGCTGCCACACACATGCCCTGAGCAGCCAGGGCTCACCAGGTGCTGTACCCCGAGGGCACCCAGGGGCTGGCTGGGACCTCTGGAGCCACTGAGCTCTTAGATCCTGGGGCCCAGGAGAGGTTCCGAGACGGGGGTGCCTGAAACGATCCTGGCTGATCACTTCTCTCTTTCCACACTAACTCCTACCCCTTAAGAGACCCTCAGGTTTTCCTGAAATGGCGCCCCGGGGGTTCCAAAACTGACAAAGCAAGGGAACTAGTCCTATTCACCCTGGCTGAGCCAGTTTCTGAAGCCATGCACTTCTTTTTGTTGCCGTGAAGCCATAGCTTTGTATGTCAGTCTGCTGGCACTGCCCTGGGCTGGGCAGGTCTGACAGAGCTGAACTCCAGCCAGGGCCATTCCTGCGTTCTGTATTGGAGCTCAGACATGGCTCCTTTGAGCTTCTATCCTTGACCTAGATGTCCTCCCTGGTTTTAAAAAGAAAAGAGGCTGAATTTGAGCCTCTTAATGTAGCTATTGGCCTTGGTTTGAATCAGAACCAGTCTCAGGTCACCATAGGTTAAACCTTCTTATCCCAGAGACATCCAGTTCTAGCATGGTGTTCTAGACCTTTCAGGAGCCATTCTTCCCCCGAATCTCCGCTCTAGGACAGACCACGACACTAAGCCCCGCTTCCAGGATGGAACTGGGCCTGTGCAGCCATATTCCTGTGCTGGAGCGACTTCCAGACCCTCCCTCCCACTCTCTCTCTAATGATTATTCAAGGAGGAGCTTTGGCTAGGACTGAGCTGTGGTTCCTTAGGCACTAATGCTTCTCAGCTGTGCTTGGTGGCCCGTGCCTGTATTTCAGCACCTGGAAGACTGAGGCAGGAGGATTTTTGAATTGGAGGCCGTCCTGGGCTTCAGTGGCAAAACCCTGTCTCAAAAGCCGGCACACACACACACTCACACAGAGAGAGCACTTAAGACTCAATACTGAATGAATCAAGAACCACTTCATGGTTTTCCTAGATAATTTTCTTAAAATCTTCCCTCTAGAACCCTAACTGTACTTTTACATGGTTTCTAGTTTCAGCATTCCAACTGGGGTTCTGCCAGGGAAACAAGAGTCTGGGGAAGGCCCAGGAATCCTGGAAATGTATGCCTGATACCTGGCTCACAGTAGAGGAGCCGAGAGGTGGGAATTGCCCTGGTGTGACTGAACCCGTGTCTGATTTAGGGAGACATGAACACTTAGCTACCTCAGCAGGAATTCCTTCCCTTTTAAAGCTGAGGTCCTTCGCGGGGTTCGGTGTACATCTGTGAGGCCACAGAAGGAGAACGGGGAATAAAAGGCTCGCCCAACTACACAGTGAGCTCGAGGCCAGCCTGGGCTATGTGAGAGCCTGTCTCAACAGAAAGCCGAGGTCTGCGACGACATTAACTCTACGATAAAGAAAGGACAAAAAGGACACAGCCTTGACTCCCTCTCAGCGACGAGACCCCGACTCAGCAATAAATCCAACTTCTCCCCGCTACAGGTCAGGCCTAGGAAATGAGGGCCCCTTGGGCTCCCAGACCTCGTTTGTCCCCAGAGCTCTAACTAAATAGAATTTACTTTACCTTACAGCTTATAACCTCAGCTGGGTTTTAAGTACCCAAAAAAGGACCTGAAAATGGGGGAAGCCACGGGGAACCTCTAATAAAGTAGGGGGTAGATTCCTAGCCTAGCAAACGTAGGCGGAAACGGCTGCGGAGGTCGGAAGGGAGGAGGGCGAGTGCTCAAAAGCACTCAGGCCCTGTAACTTCTGGCTTGTCGCAAGAGACGCCCCCTCCCTCCCACGAACCCCGCTCAGGCTCCGCCCGTCTCCTGGCTCCGCTCGGCGGGGGGTGGGGGACCGGGTCTCCTCGTCACGCTTTCTCTAATTAAAGATGATTTCTACAGCCCGAGTGTTGTGACTTTGGTGAGTGGAGGGCGCCGCCAGTCGCTCCGGGCGGGACCAGGGCCCCGGGGCGGGGCGGGTGGGCTGGCGGCTGCCCCCGGACAACAGGTGCACATTCCCGGGCGCCTCGTCACTTCCCGGGCTGGCGGCCTCGCCGCAATCCGGGCCGAGTCGGCGAGCCGAGCGCCCGGGCCATGACCGTAGGGGCACTGCTGCTGCTGCTGGGGGTGCTCGGGGCGCCCCTCGCCCCGGGTAAGTCGGTTCGGGCCCCGAAGAGGCAGTGACGGGCCGAGGTCGCCGCCGGTCCCCCCGGAGCGTCACTCAGCGCTTTCCTTCCAGGCGCCCGCGGCTCGGAAGCCGAAGGCCAACTGCGAGAGAAACTTTTCTCGGGCTACGACAGCTCGGTGCGGCCGGCGCGGGAGGTGGGCGACCGCGTGGCGGTCAGCGTGGGCCTCACCCTGGCGCAGCTCATCAGCCTGGTGAGCGCGCGCGGCGCGGGGAGGGCGCGGGCGGGCGGGCACCGGCGGGCTGTGCGGGGAGACGGACCGGCCTCTGGCGGAGATTGACTAAAGATCGGGCCAATGGACGAGCTCGTGGGCTCCGCAAACCCGCCTGGGGGCGGAGTCCGAGGCGGGGCCGTGAGAGCCCAGCGGGGCCCGGCACGGCCTGGCGTGCGGCGGCGAACAGCCCTGGGCGGAGATTCAGGGTCGGGCGGACAAGACTCTGGGCGTGGCCAGTGACTTGGCAGGAGATAAAGGCCGGGGGAGCAGGCGGCGGGATCTGTTTCCAGGCTGGCGCGGGTGGAGGAAAGGCTCCTGCGGGAAAGGGCCTCTTCCCACTTCATTTCATTTCTGCCTTCAAAATTTTCCCTCGTAGAACGAGAAGGATGAAGAAATGAGCACAAAGGTGTACTTAGACCTGGTATGGAGACCCCGCGGGTTAGGGAAGGGCATCTGCCGCCTTTAAATTACTCTCTTGGAATGCCCAGCCCCGTGAGATTGTGTGTGTGTGTGTGTGTGTGTGTGTGTGTGTGTGTGTGTGTGTGTGTGTGACTTCATAAAGCACATATATAACAACCCACGCGGAAGCCTTGATAAACAATTATTTAAAACACAAGTTTGGGGGGTCACTAATTTGAAATCCCATCCATTAAAGGGTCGTGAACTGCGGTTTGAAAATCAAACTGGCTAATGCATCTCTTCAGTTTTCTTTTTTTAATTATTTTATGTGGGTGAGTGTTGTGCCTGCATATGTCTGTGAACCACATGCCTGTCTGGTGCCCGTGGAGGTCAGAAGAGGGTGCCTGATCTCCTGGAACTGGAGCTACAGATGGTTGTGGCTTCCCTGTGGGTGCCGGGAATCCAACATGGGTCCTCTGGACGAGCAGCCAGCGCCCTTAACCACTGAGCCGTCTCTCCGGACCACCCCCCCCCTCCGGTTTTAGAGCCTGACAAAATAGAGCTCAGTGCGGGGGGCGGGGGGAAGCTAGTTGACGTGAATCCCGGAGAAGGAAGGCAGAGCCGGAACCCTTCCGCTTGCCCCACGTCAGGCCGGAGCTAACCCCCCCTTCCCAGCATCTCCCTGGCGCAGCCCTTTAGCGTCTGCTTCCCTAGGAGTGGACAGACTACAGGTTAAGCTGGGACCCGGCAGAACACGATGGCGTCCAGTCTCTCCGCGTGGCTGCTGAGTCCGTCTGGCAACCCGACGTGGTGCTGCTGAACAAGTAGGGGTCTTTCCACAGCCGTGCGGGTTGAGGGAGCCATGGGGGGAGGGGGCGGGTTGAGGGAGCCATGGGGGGGCGGGTGTCCGGGGGGCCGGTGCAGATCCCACACGGAGAGGACCCTTCCACGCAGCAATGACGGAAACTTCGACGTTGCCCTGGACATTAACGTCGTGGTATCCTCCGAGGGCTCAGTGCGCTGGCAACCCCCTGGCCTGTACCGCAGCAGCTGCAGTATCCAGGTTCCCCAGGCTTGTCTGTTCTCAGCCGGCCTCGCTCCCCAGCTGCTTCCAGTCCCGAGCCTAATTCCTCCCTCCCCTCTTGATTGCCCTGACCTTCCGTTGCCCTACGCACTTTCTTTGGTTTCCGTGGTCCTCCGCCATTTCTCTGGCGGCCCCTTCTCCTTTGTAACCCGAATCCAACGGCCTCCCTATCTTCCCTCATCCTAACCCACTCTCTGACGGCTCCAGCGTCTTCCCCTCCACCCAGGTCACCTACTTCCCCTTCGACTGGCAGAACTGCACCATGGTGTTCAGTTCCTACAGCTACGACAGCTCCGAAGTCAGCCTGAAGACGGGCCTAGGTCCTGACGGCCAGGAGACACATGAAATCTACATTCATGAAGGCACCTTCATTGGTGCGTGGGCATGGTGCTCACACCCCAGGCTGAGAAGCAGGTCTTGTTCTGGATGCTTAGTGTCACCTGGTGGGGTCAGCGAGGTGGGGATGACTGTCAACACTGCAAATACGGTGGACACCGAAGCCAAGTGTGGTGGCTTGAGCCAGCCTTTAATGTCAGCACTTGGTCTATCCAAGGCCAGCCTAGACTACATTGGAGACCCTGATTCTTGAAACACCACCCACAGGGAAGGTGACACGGCCCAGTGGTAAAAGCTCTTGAAGTGTAAACCTGACACCCTGAATCCAATCCCAGGAATTTACAGGGGAAGAAGAGAACTGAGAACTCCCCAAACTGTCCTCACTGTCCTCTAACCTTCAGTTCACATTGCAGCACACACACACACACAATAACAACAACAAAGAGACAAGAAACATGGCAGCTGAGAGGTTCATTAGCTCTGGGCTGCCTGGTGTGGCACGACTAGGGCAGCCGCCACACCTGTGTTTGCTTCCTCTGCCTCCTCCAGAGAACGGCCAATGGGAGATTATCCACAAACCGTCCAGGTTAATCCAGCTTCCAGGGGATCCTAGAGGAGGGAAGGAAGGGCTCCGAGAGGAAGTTATCTTCTGCCTCATTATCCGACGAAAGCCTCTCTTCTACCTGGTCAACGTCATCGCCCCATGCGTCCTCATCACTCTCCTGGCCATCTTTGTCTTCTACCTCCCACCGGATGCAGGTAAGCGGCCAGGCGGCCCAGCTCTCCGGGTCATTGGCTTCTTCCTTCTCACCTTTAGTTCAGGTTAGTTTTTGTTTTTTAAGATGTGTGTGTGTGTGTGTGTGTGTGTGTACACTCACAAATGCCCATGAAGGTCAGAAGTGAGTCCCTGGACTCTTTGCAGCTGGAGTTGGAACTGTGAGCCTCCTGAGGTGGACACTGGGATCTGAACTCCAGTCCTGGGATAGAGCAGTGGCCTAGTTTGCTTTTCTGTAGCTTTGATAAAAGACCAACCAAAACCAACTTAGGGGTAGAAAAGGTTTTCTTTGGCTCGCGGATCACAGCTCAACCCTGAGGTAAGCCAAGGCTGGAGCTCAAGGCAGGAGGGGAAGCACAGACCCTGAAGGGGCGCTGCCCACTGGCTGGCTCAGTGCCCACTGGCTGGCTCAGCCGCTTGCTTTGTGTGAGCCAGGACTTACCCAGGACTGGGACACTGCTCCTAGCGGCCTGGGCTACATCAATTAGCAATTAAGGAAATGTCCCCTACACACCCACAGGCTAGTCCACTGAGGTCATCCCTTAGCTGACGATTCTTTTCCAGGCAAGTGGACAAACGGAAGCTAATCCTGACAAGTGTTAGGTGTTCTTAGCCATCTCTCTAGTCCCCAGGTTCAGTTTTCCTGCTGTTTCAAACTATCATGGCTCGGATATCAGCATGCACAATTAGACCCAACTATGGGCTCTGCACCTACTCCTCCACTGGCTTCTCCTCACCCAGTAACATTTTCACCCTTCCTTTAGAGTCCAAGCCTCCCATTCATGGAGCTCCCACGTCTGTGACAAACCAGATTCCAGACTAAGCCAACTCTTCTGTTTCCTGTCCTTAGCAAAGCACCTTCCTCCTACCTTCCAGGCACCAGCCGGTGCTTTCGCTGGCTGTCTCCCTGGGAAACGCCACTTGACTTTTTCTCTGTAAGGAAGTACAGTATAGCAGGAGGGTTAACCTGGCCAGGTTTCACGATAACCGTGTCAGTTGCTATCCTGCCGCACAGGATTATTCTGAAGATTGACTGGGTTAATAAGTCTATACCTGGCACCTATGTAAATGTGCTTTTTATTGTTTTTGTACTTTTGAGCAATTGATGTACAGTAATACAATTGAATTCTATGTGCAAATTCTAATCTTTCCAATAACCTTTCAGACAAGTGCCAAATTGTCATTCCCTTTATAGAGAAGGGTAAAGAGGCTGAGAGAGTTAATTTATTTGTCTGGCATCACACTCAGGTCAGGACCTCTGGAATTCAAAACGTGTTTTCTTCCCTGCACTTGGGAGGCTGAGGCAGGACTGTTGCCGAGAGTCTGACGCCAGTGAGTGTGAGGTCACTCGGAGCTTCGTAAGCAAGACCCTGCTCAAAAGAAAAATCCAAAACCCAAAGCGAGCAAATATGAAAACAGACACTGACTTCCTCACCTCTGGACCCAGTCCTCTATTCAGAAAGGGAGAGAGATGCGGTGCAAGCGCACGTTTCCAGGTCCTGTGCGATGGCTCAGTGGGCGAGATGCTTGCTACCCAGCTCGAGAGCCTGATAGGAGACTCTCAGTTTGTTCTTGGACACCTCTCGGTGCTCTGTGATAGTCTCTGTTCACACCCCTGCCCCCACACACATTAAAAAGAACCCGCTTACAGTCACTTCCTTCCAGAAGTGACTGTTGGAACTGAAGGGCAATGTTGGAACGCACGATTATGGGACCAAAATAGAGTGTACTGTCCGGCTTATTCACCCCAGTGCCTCTCATGAAGTCTGTAAGGCCTCTTGTGTGACACAGGAAGACTCAGCCACTTTGTTTGCTGTTTTATTTTTAGATTCCTCAAATTGCTGTTATTGAAAAAGCTACGGAGATTGGCCTATTCACTCATGCAACTATGTCTGTGGAGTTTCTGTGATATGCTAGGCACTGAAGTGTATCAGGGAATTAAACTAATAGACTCGCATTGAGAATGTAGCTTAAAGGCAGAGTGCTAAAACAGGTATAGGTGCAGCTAGTCTTATGTTCATGAAGCCCTGGATTCTACCCCTAGCACCAGGGGAGGGGAGAGTGGCAGGGGATGTGGTTTAGTTGCCAAAGTGATTACCTAGTATGCATGCATGAAGGCCTGAGCTCAGTCTCCAGAACACATCTACAAACAAACAAGTAAATAAAATCACTGACCTTCCTTGGCATATGTTCTAGTGGGGAAGACAGTCAAAAACTGCTGTCTGCCATCACATATTAGAAAAGAACACTGGGCAGCTTTGGTTCAAGGCCAGCCTGGTCTATAAAGTGAGTCCAGGACAGCCAGGGCTGCACAGAGAAACCTTGTCTCCAAGGGAAAAAAAGGAAAACAAAAAGCTGTTTCTGTTTTGTTTTGTTTTTCTAGATCCAGTTTCTCTGTGTAGTCCTGGAACTCAGTTTGTAGATAGGGCTGGCCTTTAACCCAGAGATCTGCCTGCCTCTGAATCCTGAGTGCTGGGATTAGAGGTGTGTGCCACCACACCCAGTTTCTGGACATTCTAAAGAGATTAAACAGAAAGCGTTTTTGAAACACTAAATGCAATGGACTCCTGTAATAACAGCACTCGGAGTTCTAGGCTAGCCTCTGCAACATAGGGGCTTGCAGGTTACCGTCAGCTACAACGTGAGGTCCTGTCTCAAAGGGGCTGGGGTGTAGCCAACACAGGAGAGTGTTTGCCTACCACGCATGACACCTTCGACCCATGTCACAGAATGAACTGCACACAGGAGAGAAGCTCTGTAATCCTAGCACTTGGGATGGGAATGAAGACAGGAGGGTCAGAAGTTCACGGTCACCCTGTGTGAGCTCAAGGCCAGCCTTCCCCCAAAACAAACAGAGCTAGACAGGGGGCTCAGCTGCTTAAGACACTCCCTGCCAGGACGGAGGGCCTGAGTCTGATCCCCGGAACCTCCATGAGATAGCAGGAGAGAATGGACTCTTGCAAGTTGTGTGCCATGGCATTTGTCCCCACACACACATACATACATGCTTACGATGCAAACACAAAGTTCAAATGTGATCAAACAAACAAGAACATCAAATGAGAACGGGGCCAGGGGCTGCATGGCTTTTCTGATTCAGGGTCTGATGTATTCCAGAGAATGCTACCTACATTCACAGAATAGGGAGTTTAAAAAAAAAACTAGGGAAGGAGGATGAGGGAGATGGCCCAATGGTTTAGAACACTGGCCTGCTTTTCTAGAGGAACCGGGTTCAACTCCCAGACGCCCACGTGGCAGCTCGCACCTGTTGTAACTTCAGCTCCAGGGTTCCTGCCGCTCTCACACAGACGTGTGCAGGCGAAACACCAGTGCACATAAAAATAAACAATTTTTAATTAGGGAAGGTGGGCATGGTGATGCAGAGTCCATCATTCCAACACTTGGGAGCCTGAGGCAGGGGCTCACCTTAAGTTTGAGGCCAGTCTGGAATACGCATAGTCAGTAAGTTCCAGCCCAGCCTGACTACCATGTAAAGCCCTGTCTCAAAAGAAGAATACAAGTGCGGTGGCACAAGCCTTTAATACCAGCACGAGAGCCATGGGTTCAAGAGCAATCTGAGCTATACAAAAAAATTATACATCTCAAAAACAACACAAAAGGTGCTGCTTGGCACGAAATATGGCACTGTAGGATGCTACCTGAAGCTAAGCACGGTGGCACATGCCTTCACTCCCAGCTCCCCACGTCACACCCCCTGCCACCAGGCAGGGGCAGGTCGATCTCCAAATTCAAGGCTGCTCTGGTCTCCACACCAGCCAAGGCTACATAGTGAGACCGTGTGTGTGTGTGTGTGTGTGTGTGTAGCAGCAGCAGCAGCAGCAGCCAGCTTCAGCACGGATCAGGGGCAAAGCATTAGGGGGATCCCTAGAGCTCCCTGGCCTGCCCAGCTAGTTGATAAGGCCTCCAGGTCCAGTGAGAGACCCTGATGGAGGGTAATGACAGAAGACACAGAATATCAGCCACTGTCTCCCCTTCCCGCCCTCCCAGGAGAGATGATATACAGCATGCACGCACACACACATTAATAAAAACAGCTTTTGAAAACAAAAACAGGGAGAAAGAAAACATAGTAAATTCGGCGGTAAGGGGATCAGACCAGGAAGCTAATGACAAAGGCTTCTAGGCCACAGCAGGAGCAGCTGCGCATGCCTGTGCGTGCGCGTTTATCTCATTTTAAGGCAGGGTTTCGTGTAGCCCAGGCTAGACTTCAAGTCAATATGTAGTTGAAGTTGGCTAACATTGAACTGACCCTCCTGCCCTACTACCACAGTGCTAGCACTGGTGTGGTGCTAGGCCTAACTTGCTGTGTAGGTTAGTAAGGTAATAACATATAGCCCAGCCTCCTTTAAAAACCTTTCTGGTACTGAGAATCGAATCCAGGGTCTTAAGCATGAAAACAAGGCTGGCACTCTTCCAGCTCATTAGTATGTGTGGTCCTGCCCAGCCTTCTGTTTGCCTAAGTCGTCCAGGTTGCTCTTGAATTCATTCTGTGGCCCAGAAGCAGGCTTTTAGCCTGCAATGCTCCTGTCTCAGCCTTGGGAGTAGCTGGGACTCAGACGGCAGAGGCCTGGCTGGGCAACAGCCCTCACGGTGAGTAAATCGGCTTGCAGACTTGTTGAGTTTGGGGTTAGACGTACAGCAGGAAAGCTGAACAGGCACTTGGATGCTCAGAGGCAGTCCGTGCTGGGGGAACACAGGCAGGCCAGATGGGGGAACAAATGCAGACAAATGGTTTTTCCAAAAGCCTGCCCTCAGGTGGAGCCGTGAGAGGTGATTCTGCCACAGAGGTTTCCTTCTGGTAAAGGTGTGGTCACAGACGCCTTTAAGCCTGGCACTCAGGTTACTGGAGGAGGCAGAGGCAACAGACTGCTGTGAGTTTGAGGCCAGCCTGGGCTCCATGGCAAGTCCCAGGACAGCCAGGGTCCTTGCCTCAATAAAATAGAATGTTAAGAAAAGATCAATCCTGGCTTTCTCCCCACCTTTCAAGGAGAGAAGATGGGGCTCTCCATCTTCGCCCTGCTCACGCTCACCGTGTTCCTGCTGCTGCTGGCAGACAAAGTGCCAGAGACGTCCCTGGCAGTCCCCATCATCATCAAGTACCTCATGTTCACCATGGTCCTCGTCACCTTCTCGGTGATCCTGAGCGTCGTGGTTCTCAACCTGCACCATCGCTCACCCCACACCCACCAGATGCCCTTCTGGGTCCGCCAGGTAGGACAGAGCTCCTCCTCCAGCCTGTCTTCAATCCCCATCTTACCATCAACCAGGTGCGGGAAAGGGTGAGGCCGGCCTGGGTTACACAGTAAGATCCTGTCTGCAAGTGACAGGAAGAATAAACAAAGGAAGGAAAAGCATCCTTGCATTTGGTTTTATGTCCACATGCTGCCCCTCCTCCCACCAGCCTGGACTTGACTTTCAGATTTTGAGGAGCACTACAGCTGGCTGGCACAGTGTTGAAGGGCCAAGCCTGCTGGGTGGTGAGGCATCGCAGTTTGTTTTACCTCTCCATCCTCATTTCACAGACCCAACATGCTCTTCATCCATTCGGCTCACTTAGAGGCCCAGGGAAACGTTCTCAGGGGCAGATGCCATCAGTTTCTCAGGGTGCTCCCAGCCGGTTAAAGAACTTTTTTCTTTCTGAGACAGGTTTTCTCTGTATAGTCTTGGCTGTTCTGGAACTGGCTCTGTAGACCCGGCTGGCCTCAAACACAAAGATCCACCTGCCTCCGCCTCCTGTGATTATAGGTGTGTGCCACCATGCCTGGCCTAAAAGAATTCTTTTAAAATGTGTGTGTGTGTGTGTGTGTGTGTGTGTGTGTGTGTGTGTGTGTGTGCGCGCGCACATGTGTGTATGTGGGTCTAGCATACATACATTGCCTGAATGTATGTATATACACTACATGTGTGCTTGGTCCCTGAGGCCAGAGTATCAGATGCCCCGGAACTGGACTTACATATGGTTGAGCCACCATATGGTGCTGGAAACCAAACCAGGGTCCTCTGGAAGAGCAGCCAGTGCTCTTAGCCGCTGAGCCATCTCTCCAGCCCTTGGGCTGTGCAGTCGCGGCTCTGTCAGTGCAGCGCAGTGAGACCATGAGCGCACAAGCAGGGGACGAATGCCTGGCGCAGGACCGGTTAGCTGCTTTCTTCGGGGTCTGAGGGCATGGAAGCCCTCTGCAGTGTGCCGCTTCTACTCTAGATCTTCATTCACAAGCTCCCTCCGTACCTGGGTCTGAAGAGACCCAAACCCGAGAGAGACCAGCTGCCCGAACCGCATCACTCTTTTCCTCCAAGAAGTGGCTGGGGCCGAGGAACTGATGAATATTTCATCCGGAAGCCTCCAAGTGATTTTCTTTTCCCTAAACTTAACAGGTAAGACCTACACTCACCGCTCGCACTTGGACAAGGGAGAACTACAGCTCCCAGAAGACAGTGGAAGCTAGTGTGGTCTAGCATCATGGGAGTTGTAGTAGCCCTGAGACTGCTTGCGTTGCGAGAAAGTGGCATTTTAAAGCCTAAAGAGCCAGAAACCTGCAAAAGTCAGGAGAGGTCGGTGCTGCCGGGGAGATGCAGGACTCCCTCGGGTTGGAGGGCTGCCAGGTGACTGGAGGGCCAGCTGGCGCAGGGTGCTGGAACTGCTCGCTCTCTGAACCCCGCGCGCGGCCAAACAGTCCCTGCCACACAGGTTTCAGCCTGAACCATCTGGCCCGGACCTGCGACGGCTTATCGATGGCCCGACGCGGGCTGCAGGTCTGCCTCAGGAGCTACGTGAGGTCATTTCTTCAATCAGCTACATGGCCCGACAGCTGCAGGAACAGGAGGACCACGACGCGGTAAGCCCCCGAGGCCGAAGCCCGCAGGTCCCGGGACCTTGGCTCCGCCCCTGGCAGCCGCTTCCGCTCCTGCTCGGGAAGGCGCTTTCTGGCTGGGGCTTGTGCTAGCTGATGCTGCTCGTGCTTGCCTTTCCTCAGGCCCCCGGTAGCGGGACCGTGGCGGGAAACTGTGAGGGCGGGCGTCCCAGGGCTCCCGACCTGGGGCGTCTGTGATCTTTTTCTGCCTACCCTCAGCTGAAGGAGGACTGGCAGTTCGTGGCCATGGTTGTGGACCGTCTTTTCCTGTGGACCTTCATCGTTTTCACCAGCGTCGGGACCCTGGTCATTTTCTTAGATGCCACGTACCATTTGCCCCCTTCCGAACCTTTTTCTTGAGGACCCGAGGGCCATTTTTGGCCAGGAGTTGCAGGTGTCCTGGGGCTGTGTGACGCTTGACTCCTGTGGGAACCTAGTTTCTGGGAAGCCGCTGAAGTGGGCCTGGGGGCCGGCAAGGGTGTCTTGGACACACTGGAAATGCCCTTCTACTTAGGGTTTTGTTCTTCTGGGGTTTTGTTGTTTCTGAGACAGAGTCTCACTCTCTGGCCCAGGCTAGCCTGAACTATGCTGTCCAGGCTTGCCTCAAATTCCCAGGAATGTCACTTCCTTAGTTTCCCACGTGTTGGGAGCCAGCGCATTTGGATTTGGATCTTGAAGCTACACTCAGGGTCACAGATTAGATCTCTAATGCAATAGAACCGTAAGCGGCTAGTAGATTGTAAGCCTTTTGAGGACAGGAAATGTGGTGGTGACTGTAACGTCCCAGCAATGCACAAGGGGCCTAGCCCGTAAGTTCGTAACATTTGTTGAATCTTCAACAGAGGGGAAAATTGGGGGGGAAGGAAATATCTAGAATACTGCCTGCAACTCATGTTGTGATTAACCGTTTCTATTTTTAACTTTCTATCATTTTTTTTTTTGTAATGATTCCCACCTTTAGACTGAAAAAAAATTTTCTAAAAAGATCTTATTAAGCCAGGCATGGTGTCTCCTTCTTAGAAGACCAGCGTTGAAGGGCCGAGAGGATTACTGTGGGTTTGCAGCAAGGCAACTATAGAGCAAGCCCTTGTCTCATACAAACCACCTTATTCAAGTTCCAGCTTTGGCACACAAACCCCTAAATGACTCAGACTGTTTCTGTCCGTAAAATAAAGCAGATAGTGGTATATACTCATAGAGGACTCCAAACAATGTATGTCAGCTTTCAAACTGGTTGGGTGTTTTGTTGTTTTGTTTTATTTGCCCGTGTTCTTGGGCTGCACATCATTCATCGGTTTGCTTTAGAGTAGCTGGAATTGAACCCAGGGCCTTGTGTACAGTAGGCAAGTGCTCTACCCCTGAGCTGCTTATTTACCTTTATGTTTCCTTCATATTTTTTCCTCCTTTTTTCTAAGACAGGGTCTCTCTGTGTAGCCCTGGCTGTCCTGGACTCAGTTTGTAAGACCAGGCTGGCTTTGAACTCACAGAGACCCACCTGCCTTTGCCTCCCAGAGTGCTGGAATTACAGGTGTGTATCACTGCGCCCTGCTAATATTTGGTTTTTCTTGAGATGGTGTCTTGATAGTCCAGGCTGACTGAACTCACTACAGAGCTAAGCACAACCTTGACCTCATGATACTTTGCCATATGCTACCAAGCTTGGGTTTTGTTGTTTTGTTTTAGAGAAGAGGGTCTCAGTAAGTTGTTCAGTCTGCCCTTCAACTATCTTGCCTTTGAAGTAGCTAAGATTACAGGTACACAGCACCATGCTGGGTTGTTGGTTGGTTGGTTGGTTGGTTGGTTGGTTGGTTTTTGTTTGTTTGCTTGCTTGCTTGGTTTGCTTTGTTTTGTTTTGCTTTTGAGACAGTGAGACAGGGTCTCACTATGTAGCCCTAGCTAGCTTAGAACTTGTCATGTAGACCAGGTTGGCCTCAAACTCCACTTGGTTCTGCTTCCTGAGTAATGGGATTAAAGGTGTGTAATTTTACATTTGAATTAAGGGCTGGAGAGAGATGGTTCTAAGGTTAAGATCATTGGCTGCTCTTCTAGAGAACCAGGGTTTGATTCCCAGCATCCACGTGGGTAACTCCAGTCCCAGGGGATCCAACACCCTCTTTCTAGCCTCCTCTGGCACTGTACATGTGTGGTACACAGACCTACATACAAGCAAAACACTCACACACATAAAATTAAAGGAAAAAAGTATTTGAAGCATAGTACCTTTAAAACTTGTGTATTTCACAGACATTTGTATCTCTGGCTTCTCTTGAAAACATTTAACAAGCTACAGTGACACTAGAGCTGCTACCGCTGTTGACAGAGGCTTGCCAGAGCTGTCAGTGGCTGCCCACTCTGGTCAGGGCCCTTAGTCCAGACAAGCTGCCATCTGCCTGACCAGCCTCACTCATGTTCCCAGCTATTTCTCCATAACATGAGAGGCTGCCCAGCA
The DNA here is from genome assembly GCF_907164565.1 of Psammomys obesus. Taxonomy (NCBI): domain Eukaryota; kingdom Metazoa; phylum Chordata; class Mammalia; order Rodentia; family Muridae; genus Psammomys; species Psammomys obesus. The sequence continues at coordinate 1,051,036 of NW_026596152.1, forward strand.
GGCAAGATGAAGGCGATGAGGAGACAGGAGTGGAAGGAGAGCTATTATGGCCATGACAACATTTCTGCCCCAGTGTACCTTCAAACTTGGAGTTGGTTTAAGGCAAAGGTTATTCTGGGACACAGAAATCTTGAATTGTACTCACTGAGGATGTATCTAAAAGTGTTGGGGGGAGGTACTGCATTTTTGAGGAAGGGGCCTTGTGAAGCCCAAGCTAACCTGGAACTCTGTGTAGCTGAGGATGACCCTGAATTTCTGACCCTCTAGCCTTCACCTCCTACGTGCTTTCATTAGAGGTGTGTGCCATCGTGTTGGGCTGAGAACCAAACCCAGGGTCTCCCGCATTCTGGGCAAGCCCTCCCTGGACAGAGCCAGTGACAGAGTTCACGCCTCCACCTGGAGGTCAAAGGGAGCTGCAGCCAGGCAGCCACAGTGAAATGCTGGAGCCTCAGATCTTGGGAAGGACAGTGCCCCCAACCCACCAGCCACACAAATAACCGCACCTGGCATCCCACTGTGAGCAGAGTCCGTTTGTCTCGTTGGTTTATTGGCCTAGAGATTGGGAACACACACAAATCTGGAGCTAAATATTGGTCAGTTTCTCTAAGTCTGGGTTCTCGCTACGTGGAGCTAGAGTCTGCAGAGGCCTAAGTCTTGCTGTGGCACGGAAGCAGCAGCCTTCCACTCTATCCCTTCTTCCCAGGGACACGGGGTAAGAGGGCACAGATTGACAAGACTTGATCATCTCCAAACGACAAAATTGCAAAACCCCAAATTCCCAACACCTGAAACTCACAATATTGAAGCCTTCCAGCTCAAATACATATTTTTAAGTTTCTGCTTTGCCACAACTTTGTTGCCAAATTCTAGAAGCTATTCTCCTTACCCATATTAAAGCAAAACAAAACAAACAACAACAAAAAAAAAAAACCACTTATAATCTCAAACATTCCATATTTCTGGAATTTTTATCTTTTCTGAAATTCAAATCCCCGGGTCCATTTTCAGCCCTTCTCCTCTCCTGCCTTCCTCAGAGAAGTGCAGGTGAATGGGAGGGACTGCAGTCGTATCTGCCACTGCCCTCAGGCCTTCCTCAGTCTCTCCTGTGGTTCCACTGTATATATAGATATATTATATATATATATATATATATATAATTTGTGTGTATATATATATATGTATTCTTTATTATGTATTTTTTTGCAGTTTTTCTAAAGTGCCAGAAACAAGATTTATGGGAATTTTTAGTGATTTTTTTTTCTTTTTATCTTTTTTTTTTTTTTTTCATTTTTTCCTGTTTGAAACTTTTTACCCCTTAAAAACTGGAACTTGGTACATTCAGTAGGAAATTCTTCACTCAGGCTGTGGCCAAGACCAAGAAAAGTGCAAAGAGACAGAGGAGGACTAGAGTGACCCCTCCGTGGTTAACATTCAGGAAGCCTGTCAAAAACCTCCCCCTCCTTATACCAGGAGGCTAGGAGGGGGCAGGAAGACGCTCCTGGCCTTCCCAAGCTCACCTCCCTCCAAAAGCCATGATCTTGCCCTCTCCACAGCTACTCAGAGGGCAGCCATCTTGGCCCCAGAAAACAGTAGCTGAGAGAAAGACTGTCATTTGATTAAAACAGTCTTTCTCCTTTTTAAAGTTATACTCCTCTAATTCCCACATCAGATTTGCTCCCCCAAACTGGCTCTCCCCTTGTGAGCTTTTTTTTTTTTTGGTGGGAGAAGGGAGGTGGGTAGTATGGAAAATACCCATCAATCACACATCTGGGAGGCCCTATTTTCAAAGAGAATTAGGAAGAAACATTTCCTCATCTTCCCCACTGGAAGGAAACACAGGACCCCTGACCAGGGTTAACTAGTGCAAATCAGGGGTTAGGGACTACTTAAAATCCCTGCACCCCATCCCGAGGCTGGGATCTTTGGGTGTGGGGAACTGAGTCAAAGATGGGGTATAAGGTGCTATTTTGGAGGCAAAAGTTGGTGGGGATACCCCAAAGCCCACCAGAAGAGGAGGATGGTTCCCTCAAAACCATCTGGAGTGATTGCTGAGGACAGTGACAACAGAGGACACAGGGCAAAGGTAAGGATGGAAGGCTCTGTGCAAATCTGGGGCTAACCCACACATCAAACCCCCATCAATTTTCTGGCTATTTGGTCTAATCTAGGAGAAACCATAATGAGGAGTTGGCAGGGAGAAAGTAGATTCTCTACTCTATGGACTGCTTCATACCTGGTGCTCAAAGTTGGTTTAGCTCCAATGAAGCCACATATAAAGGCTGGAAGAGATAGGATCTATTCACCTCTTTTGTCTTGGAAGAATCTGGAGTCACTGGATTTGAGGGTAAAGGTAGGGCCCAAGATTTCCCTGCCCTGTACTGAAGAAGTGCTCAGCTGTAGGACACCTCCCAACTCCTTTTGACCTGGAGTGGGTTAGGCCATCTCCAGAGTCTAGGAGCACAGGAAGGAAGATGGAAGATCCAAAGGCATGGAAGCCAAGGAAAGCACGGCATCGTAACAGGAAGAAAACAAGGACAGAGAAACCCACCCTTGGGAAGAACGGAATCCAAAGCCATGCTTCCAGGCTGGTGGGTCAGATTATCACAATGGTCTGGTCCAGGCCCTGGGCCACAAAGAATGGAATGTGCTGGGAAGCATCTGGGAAGGGCTTAGAGGAAGCGTCAGAACAGCAGGCGTCATTAGGTTAGAGAGGTTCCCCCTAGGCTTAGATCAGGGGAGCGGGTTAGACATTCAGAGCTGGTGGGGCTGTAAGTAGAGATTCAGATAGGTATATTGCTCAGTTGCCCCAAGGGCTGGAGAAGGGATGGGAGCTGGCTCTTCCCCTCACAGGGGCCGTTCCCTGGAGAAGACTGAGAGGGGGACCACCGAGAACGCCCTTCTCAGGGGGACGGGGGAACTACAATCACACAAAGCAGCCTGACTCCTGAGCTCCAGGGGCCCCCAAATCCCTGCACAAGAATGTGATGGGGTTCCCGAGGGGCAGAGAGGCCAGGGAGCTGATGGTGGTGGGGGCCGGGGAGGGTGGCGTCTGCTGAAGGGGGGGCCTGGCCTTAGCGCTCACCCCACATCGCCTGTTTGGGTTCTCTCAATCCCCGCCGTTTCCCCCACCCCCTTCGGGGGAACCAGCAGAGGAAGGGTCGGGGGAGGTGGGGTTGGTGGAGTGGGAGGTGCTGCTTGAGGATTCACTGCGTAGCCAAAGACCCCGGGGAGGAAGGGCAGGGCCCCGCCACCCTTCTCATCCGGTAGGACCATGTTGAGAGCAACTGGCAGAGCAGCCAAGTTGCCGAAGTTGTAGGGGTAGGCGGCGAGGAGCTGGGGGCCGTACACGAGCGGGTAGGGCTCCGGGTAGAAGGTGACTTTAGCAGTCCCCAGACCCTCCCTCCGGTCTCCCTCGGAAGCGCCCACCGGCCCCTCATTCCCAGGCTTCCCTCGGCCACCACCGGGCTCCCGGCTGCCTCCTATCAGGGCCAAGGGAAACTCCTGCACGGGGGGGTACCCATAGCAGCCCCCACCTGCTCCTGGGGGCTCCTCGCCCCCAGAGATGACGGGGTCCTGCAGTGAGGCCGCCTCAGAGGCCTCGGCCGCGCCGCCGCCTCCCGCCTCCCCGCTGGATGAGGACACCTGCATCTCTTGGGGGGCCTCCTCCTTCACGTCACTGGGCCTGGGGCCAATGCCGCCTTTGGAGTAGGCGATGACGGGCGTGGGAGTGCCCCCGGGCCTCTCCACAGCATGCCTCTGCCCGTGTCGGTTGAGGGCAGCTGCTGTCTTGCACACCTTGGCACAGTGGGGGCAGGCGAAGCGGGCGGAAGCCCTCCTCCCAGTCCTGGGGTTGTGCGCGCTCCCGCCGTGGCCTTCCTGGTGCTTTCTCAGCTTCCTCAGGGTGGCAAAGGCCTGGGCGTCGTCACACCGGTGCCTCCGCTCAGCACGCCCCCGTCCTGCCGGGCCCTCCGCTGCTGGGCCCTCCTCCCAGCCCCTTCGGTCCAGCTTCTGCCTCCAGCGTGGAGGCCTTCGTCCTCGGGGCAGTCCGCTGACCCCGCTGACCCCGCTGGCCGCGGCTCCAGCCTTCCGCTTAGGCTTGTATGAATAGTAGGGTCTCCAGAGCTGATCTTCCCCTCCGGCCTTCGATTCCTCCGGGTCCTCCTCCTCCGCCTCCTCCTCTTCCTCGCTCTCCTCTCCTTCCTCTCCACTCAGCTCTCCAGGACGCAGGTCAGTTTCTGAGATGCGGCGCTTGACAATGGCCTCCTCCCCAATTCGCACAGTGATCTGACACAGCGGAGGTGGAGCCTGAAGCTGAGCGGAGCCTCGGCCGGTCCCTGTGGGGGAGCCCCCGCTCCCACCCACGCCCACGGGTTTGGCTGTGTAGGTGAGAGTCCTCCCGGCCCGCAGACTCCGGCCCTTGGCCTCCTCGGTGGCTGTGGCGGGGCAGCCGGCGATGGCGGAAGCCGAGCTGCTGGGTGTTGCTGCGGGCTCAGGGGGCGGAGGTGGGTACTCGCGTTTCTTGGGGGGCCGTGGGGGAGTCGTGTAAGTGATGACTGAGGCAGCTTGGGAGCCTCCTGTGCCGGCTGGTCCACCCCCGGCTCCGCCACTGCCACTGCTCCCGTGGACAATGACCGAGGGAGCTGGGTGGGCAAAGCTGATGACGGAGGCAGGAGGCCCAGGCTCCGGGGCAGGGCGCGGGAGGGGTGGGGGGCTGGTTGCCATTGCTGCAGGGGCCAGTGTGTGGAGGCCTGGGGAACGGGGGACCTCGGGGCCTCCCTGACTGTAGGTCTTGTAGGGCCTCTTGGCTGCCCGCATGGGGAGCAGGCGGTACAGCTTGAGGGTGTTAAGCTTGGGCTTGTAGCCTCCATTGGGTGTCTTCTCGCTGGCTAGGAGGCCGGGGCTGATACCGTGGAAGGCTCGCTGGTGGGTCTTCAGGTTATAATAGGTGACAAAGGTTTCCCAGCAGAAGATGCACTGATACCTGCGGGACAGCAGGGAACAGGGCAGGGCAGAACCACCTGAGTTGGAGGCCCTGGCCTCTGCAGCCCTCAAACCTCTAACTCCCCCAGTGACTCCTTCGCCCCTCCTTTTCTGCTGCCTGCTGCGCCCCACCAGCTTCCGGGGCGGGACTAGAGTAAGCTCAGCACCCGACTCCCGCAGCTTCTACTCTCGGCCTCACGAAATGGGAATAGTCGCACATTTTAGCCCTCAAAATGCCTCGTGTGGTACAAACGACAGGGAGAGCACGCTAAGGAAGTATCAGGTGCTGTTCTGCGCTGTAAGCCCAGCAGGCTGGCCTGTGCTCCCATAGTCCTCTCCTGTGCGGGCAAACGTCTTTCCTTCCTAGCTCTTCCCACAGCAAGACGCTGGCATCGGGTAAAGGAACTGGGGCTGAACGCAGCAGGCGAAGTCCTGGAGGGAGCTGGGCAGGGCCGGGGCCGGGCCGACCCCACTGCGCACGCGCAACTCTGTGCCCCCAGCCCCGTGCCCGCCCCGGTCGCTCACCTGCGCTCCCCCGTGTGCCACACCTCGTGCTTGGTGCGGTACTCGGCCAGCGCGAACACCTTCTCGCAGTAGCGGCAGGGGTACTTCCTGCGCCAGGAGTGCACGTTGCTGTGGCGCTTCAGGCTGGACAGGGTCACGTAGGAGCGCTCGCAGGCCGCGCACACGTAGAGCACGTGGCCGCCCACCACCTTCACCACGTGCTCAGGGCCGTCCCTGAAGCCCGCCGGCGGCGGCAGGGCCGAGGCCTCCGCTCCCGCGGGCCCCCCGGCGCCCGGCCCCGCCGACCCCCGGGCGCTGGCCCCCCGGCGGCACTGGGCCTCGTGGGTCTGCAGGCGCTTGGGGTGGATGAAGCTCTTCCCGCACCGGGGGCAGGGGCAGGGCCGCCGGGGCAGGGAGGGCTGAGGGTCGGCAGCCTGGGCCTCAGCCTTGTCGCCCTCCCACTCGCCGTCCGGCCTAGGCCCCAGACCGTCCTCCCCGGGCCGAGAGGCGGCCACGGGCGCCGGGGCAGGCGGCAGCCAGGCATCACCTCCCTCCCCCAGGCCCTGCAGGCGGGAGATACCCAGGCGGCGCCCCAGGGCCCCAATCTCCGCCACAGCCGCCCCATTGCCGCCACCCCCGGGGAGAGCAAGCCGGGCGCTGTAGATGAAGTTGAGGACATCGGAGAAGGCAGCCGCGGGGACCCCGGGCAGCTCCAGGACCCGGGGAGGGGATGAGGAGTGAGGCGAGGCTGGAGGCGGGGAGGAGGCCGCGGTGGTGGCAGGGCTGGGAGCCGAGCCTCCGGGGGCCGGCGGGAGGGGCAGCGGGGCAGAAGCTAGCAGGGCCTCTCTAAAGAAGGGGCTGGAGGCAGCCAGGACACTGCGGTGCGCGGGGAACTTGGTGTCTCCCGCGATGAGCGTGACGTCGCAGAAGAGGCCACGGAGCCGCTGCTCATTGAGCTGACGCAGGACAGCTGGGGCATGGGACGGGTCCGTCACCTCTGCAGGGGGTGGCATGGTGCCAGCCTAGACGCGGAAGGGAGGGAAGGGGCCAGGGATACCTCAGGTCATAGGGAAGGTCATGACCTCCACTCTCACAGGAAGCAGTAGAAGGGGGGCGCTCTCCGCACCCAACCACTTTTCAGTACTGCCCGCCTTTGCTGGCCTCTGGCCTTGGATCTACTTTCTCCCGGCTGTAATCGCACCAGCACTCTCTCACCTGAGAACATAGCCAACATGGAGCAGAGTAGCGGCTCAGCAACTCCCTTCCGCCCGGCCTTGTCCTTCTGCGGGGAAACAGAAACTGTGTCAGCAATCAAGAGGAGACAGGGGAGGGTCCCCACAAGGAAAGGAGCCAGGACACCGCGGGCATCAGCCATCAGAGCCACCTCGGATGCTCTGCAAACGCCTGTCCCTACCAGGAGCCTGTCAGGCTATTTGGCCAAAGCCAGTCGGACCGAGGGGGCCACATAGCTTATGGCTAGGCTTGCCCTGCTGCCGCCACCCCAGAAGTGCGGCAACAAGGTGATTTGCATATCCCCAGTTCACCTCCAAATAGCCCAGCACACAGCTCAATCCCACGGGTTCAGGACAGCTCACAGATCAGCCTCTAATCCCTGTGGCCCAGTCCTGGGACTCAAAGAAATCCAAGATTTGCATGTTGTTGCGGTTTGTTTTGTTTTGAAATCACAATCACGGTGGGCTTATTTACATGTTAAAATGGAGCTTTTCTTTTTTCCATTGGGATAACCTGATTGGACTTTGCATTAGGAGAGTGACAAGCCACAGACCCAGAAATCTCAGCGAGGGGGTTCTCTAGCCCAGGTTCCAGGTGACTGTTGACAGGCAGACACACCTGCTCCTTCTACTCTCTAGAGGGCACTGGAAAGATGACCGGACCGGGAGTGAGGGCCTCTGCGCCCCACTCCTTACTCTGAGACCTTTGGCGTGTGGATTTTGTCTTTAAAGCTGAGGCAGGGGAGAACGGGTGTGGCGGCACACGTCTGTAACCCCAGCACTCAGGGAGGCAGAGACAGGCGGATCTCTGTGAGATGGAGCTCTGGTCTACAGAGCGAGTCCAGGATGACACTCATCCAAATGTCCCAGCAGGCAGCCCAACCGTGAGCTGTGCCGATCACAAGCAAGTGCATGCCGCAGCTGTCCTGGGTACCGCGCGCTCAGGTTCCCTCTTCTCAGCGGAGGATCTGCCTTCCAGAGCTACTCACCCCCCCTCTCCAAAGCCACGGCCAGCAGAGCCTGCTGGGATCCTCCTCATCCACCCTCAGTGCAGCCAGGAGGTTCTGGCGCCTTCCACGCGCCATGGGTCACGCTTACCCTCAGTGGTGGTCCTCATCCGACTCTCACCACCCCAAAACGTTCCTTGTTCACTGACCACCCACACCATCTAGACTAAAGGCTGCACCTCCCGCACGACGCACCAAAGACATGGCTTTCACACCTCTTCTGGGCGGGAAGAAAGAATGTGGTTAGCAGGGCAACAGGGTCGTAACCACGGTGCCGGCCACGTGAGCGAGAGCCCAAGGGTTGCCCCGTTTGTTGCTGCACTGGATGTGTCAGAGTCCTGGGAACAGAGTCCTCCCTCATCTGCTGTCTGTAGTCACTGTCTCTTACTCCTCTACGATGGCCTCAGGACTGTATCTACACTGTTCATTTCGTTTTTCCCCTCATCAGTTAACACGGGCTTCTCCACTTGAAGACGATTGCTAGGTAGCTTGCTCAGGGCTATGTAACCAGTCAGTAGCCACACAGTCTGGCTTCCAAGCCTCCAGTGACTTCAGTACATCACTGTGAAAGACGTTAACAGCCCCCACGGGGACACTGCTGGCCTACCCAGAACCCCTGTGGAAAGGAGGTGCTCCTTCCTCTAGGACACCGTGTGACGATTAGAAAAGCCACTTGACTCCAGGCCCCCTTCATGCCTGTGGCCAGGACGTGCACCACGCCACAGGGAGGGCGGTATGCAGCTGTGTGTGGGCCACCATCGTGTAGGACCAAGCCACCCGAAGCTGGCCTAGCTCTCAGCCATCACTACAAGCTCTGCAGCTGCCATTTCTTTCTAGGCAAAGCAGAGCAAAATATGTCATGCACCTCACGTTAGCGCTCCGAATGACCTCTGTGAGGCTAAGCTCTTCGAATTCCTCTCCAGGTCAAGGGAGGGCCACTGGTATGGGCGTCCGTTTCTGGCCTGGCTGCCAGCTCCCCAGGAGCTTAGATCAGTTCAGCTGCCCCCAGCACAGGCCAGTGCCCTGAAAGGGGTCACGGGAGATGAAGACACCAGCTAGGAACCTGGAAAAGTGACTCAACCTCTCTGTTTCCTTGTCTGTATGGTGAGGGCGGCAACCCGTTCCCGCTGTGAGGACGAAATGACCTAAGAACTGGTGGCCCAGCCAACCAGGGGTCAATGACACTCTAATCCCCTGCACCTGCGCCGAACACGCAGATGCCACGCTCCGGTCATTATTCCTACACAGCACAAGAGCGAGACCACTTAAACAGGTGTGGTGGAGTATGAGTGTAGTGCCAGCACTGTGGGGGTGAGGCAGGGGGATCGCTGCAAGTTCCGTGCCAGCCTGATCTGCACACTGACTATCAGGCCAGCAGAGCCAAATGAGAGAGCCTGACTGGAAGCAAACACATAAAGTAACCCCCCCCCCAACAATTCACATGGAAGATCTATGCTCCAAAACATCTTGAGTAGAGAGACAGTAGAGGGAGGCTATGTTAGGTGCCAGCAGCATGCCATCTCATTTGTTTACTCTGAGATAGGCTCTCAGGGAGCCCAGACCTTGGCTGGTCAAGAATAGTCTTGAATTCTTGATCCTCTCGCCTCTAGCTTCTCAGTGTTGTGATTATAGAAATGCATCACCAGACAGGACATACTAGGATATTTGCACCAGTATAAAACTTGGTTTTCTATAAGCAACTTGAGCATCCAAAGCCTCCAATAGCCGTGGGGCATTCTGGAATGAGTTCCTCTGGGTGACCGTGCCTAGTCTTGGAAATGGTAAGGAAAGTGATGAAGAAAAAAAAAAAAGGCAGAATTTGGCCTTCAAGATGAGTTTGGTGGAGAGACGGCTCAGCAGCTAGGAGCACTGGCTGCTCTTTCAGGGGACCCCATTCAATCCAGCATACGCATGGCAGCTCACAGCAGCGTTAGTAACTGCCGCCCCAGGGGAACGCATGTCCTCTAGCCATTCGCAGCAGGCTGGAACACGGAGCACAGACATGCACGCAGGCAAAACCTCCGTGCACCCTAAGTAAATAGACATGCATGTGGGGAAAACATCGTGCACGTTAAGTTAATGGACACGTGTGCAGGCAAAACATCCATGCGCGTTAAGCAAATGGACACGCATGTGGGGAAAACATCCGTGCACAGAAGTAGATCAATAACCGCAATTTTGAAAGGATGAGTTTGCTGCGTCTATGGTTTTAAAGTTCTTATTTGTTCGTCCTTCCTGCTGCTTCTGTGTGTGTGTGTGTGTGTGTGCGTGCGTGTTACTGGAGACTGAATCCAGGGTCTCAAGCATGCTAAGGAGGCGCTCCCTCACTGACCTCCATTTCTCTACTCTGACTGCCTAGGCGACCTCAGCAGTAGGAAAGGTGAGGACCCAGGGCAGGGCAGAATGCTTCACCTCTTGCTGACCTCCACACCGAGGCTCTGCCTCCGCAGGGCTACATACCCATTGTTCTACCTCCTTCAGGGCCCCTTGCGTGGGGGCCTTCCCTGGCCGCTCCTTCTTTCCAGAAGGTCGTATCTCCCTATTCTGCTGCATTTCCCCTCATGTCACTTACTAAATTTCCTGGTTTTAAATTTTATTTCTTTTTATTTTATATACATTGGTATTTTACTGCATGTATATCTGTGTGAAGGTATCTGATCCCTTGGAACAGGAGTTACAGACAGTTGTGAGCTGTCATGTGGATACTGGGACTTGAACCCAGGTCCTCTGGAAGAGTGGTCAGTGCTCTTAACTACTGGGCCATCTCTCCAGCCCTCATGTCACTTAGTAATACACGCTGCTCATTATCTCTAGAATGTGGGCTCCAAGGAGGGAAGGGTAGGGACTTCTGACCGTATTGCTTGCTCAAGCATCTTGTTCTCAGAATGCTGTGTAGCGCATAATGAGGAGTTAAAAAATTAAAAGGCTGGAGTTACAGCACAGTGATTCAACACCTGCCTGGCGCGGTCTTGGGTCCCAGCGCAGAAGAACGAGGAGAGATGCAAGAATAGCAGGATTTTGGTGAATGAGGTGTTAGTGTTGGTGACAGAAGACTTCAGTGCCAGCAGTCTAGAGGGTGAGTCCAGAAGATCATGAATTTGAAGTTAGTTTGGGCCTTGTGATGAGAATGTGCTAGAACAAAGGAAGCCATTCTCCCTGGAGTCTCTGCTCTCAAGAAAGAAGCCACGCTTGGAGTGGAGGATGACGGTCCCACCTTGGCTTTTGGGACATTCACAGTCTGCCTGGTACATTCTAGAGGCTTTATATACACTGTCTCATTTAATTATAACCTCAAAACCACCCACAACAGGCCACAGAAAGTATTCATATTCTCCCAATCTTACAGAAAAGGAAACTGAGACTCACAGAGAATAAACCTTGTTCGAGGTCACATAGATTGTACGTAACAGTGCCAAAACTTGAATCCAGGCTTGGAGGACCCCGGATGCCGAGTCTTTCCCTCTGCCATGCTGCTGGATCCTGCCCTGAGGAGCCTATAGCAGGCCAGCTGGTTACATAAATCACCACACAAACCCTCACGTGCTAAGCGTTAACTGTGTCACATCTGACTCCACCCTTCCCCTTGTTCCCAAATCCAGCCGTCACCAAGTCTGGCTGAAGCCGAGTGGAAACGGCTTGCAAGCCTTCTCTGGCCCCACTAGCTGCCAAAAGCATTCCAGGCCTTGTCAACACCAGCATGGGTCAAGGCCATGGGCAGTGAGCTATCTCTTTACCTGTAGGTCTCTCTCTCTCTCTCTTTCTCTCTCTCTCCCTGCTGTCTCCCCTGAGCATCCTGGGCATTAACTGCAGTTTAGTTTAACTCCCAGGATGAGAGCGGCCTTCAGAATCTGGGTCTGTTCGTTCATGCCCACAATCCCAGCATTCAGGAGGCTGGAGTAGGACCGCACAGAGTTCAAGGCCAAGCTGGGCTACATACGGAGGCCCTGCCTCAGAAATACAAAAGCTAGGGTGGCCAAGCTGACTCAGAGGGTAAAGACACCCCCAGGACCTATGTGGCAGAAGGGGAGCCGCCATCCTGCAAGCTCGCCTCTGAAGTCCGCGCATGCTGTGCGTACACAGATAATAAGTGCAATTCAAAAGAAAACTGCCTGGGGAGACAGTTCTGCGAGAGTTGCACTGGAGTTTAAATCTCTGCCACCCACATATAAAGCTGGGGTACGGCTCTGTGCGCAGCACCCCAGCACTGACAGGCAAAGACAGGCTGAGGGCTCACTGGCTGGTCATTCTAGCCAAGATGGCAAGTTTTGGGTCACTGTCACTTTCTCAAGGCAATGAGGCAGGAGGTGATAGAAGGCAAGCAATGTCTTGCTCCAGCCTCCACATGAGCAGTAGACTGAAACCTCACACTCAAGTGCATTGCGAGTGCACACACACACACACACACACACACTCACACACACACACACACACACACTCACTTTTAATGCCCTTTCCTTAGCCTCTGTCCAACATCTGTACAAACCGTTAGGCCTGAACTAAATCTCTTCCTTTGCCCTTTATGACCCCTGGGACAAGGTCAATCTTTCCTTCTGATTAATCAACCTTCAGGGCCCCACAACCAGCCACAACAAGACAAGCCACAGACACTCAGGTTCTCACACCCTGGCCTGGGACTCCTGACAGCACTCCCCATGAGTACTGGGCTTCAAAAATAGGTTGGTAAAGGGCTGGAAAGATGGCTCAGCAGTTGAAAGCTTGACGACCACCCAGGTTCAGTTCCCAGCATCATCACGGTGCCCAGGCTCTGGGCCACGTGTAAGTCCAGCTGCACCATCTCCTGACTTCCTCAGGCACCAGGCACAAACATACATATGGGCAAAATCTTCATGCACATAAGAGAAATAAATCTTTAAAAAAATTAAAATTTATCGGGGAGCCAGGTGTGCTAGTTTAAACCTTGAGCCTAATAGTCAGGAAGCTGAAGCAAAAAGACTGCCAAAAATCAGAGGTTAGTCTTGGCTTGGCTGCAGAGTCTGACCCTGTCTCCAAAAAAGAAAAGGGAAAAAAACTGATGTTCTACAAAAATGATGGAATGTGTTGTCATGTGCCCGCTCCAGAAAAGCAGGGACGGGCCGAGGTCAGGAGCATGGACCTGGAGGCTAACCGCCGCTCACTACCCAAGTGACGTGGGCAAAGGCCTGAACTCCTCTGGGTTTCAGCTGCGTGGCCTGAACAAGTGAGGAAGTCAGAGTGCCAGCGAGAGGAACGGATGAGCGACGGTACAGAAAAGCCTGGGAAGCGGGCCTGTGCAGTCAGCGCGGACCAACTGTTTATGACTCCCGCTGCCCTCGAAGCTGGGGCTGGCAGGGGCTGGCACGGCGTAGCCTCTGGTGCTGCACATCAGCTGCCCGAGCTGGACAGAGCGGTCAGCAGCCCGGTCCGACAGATGAGGACCAGGGCGCCGGAGAACGTTCCAGCGAGGGAGCTGCAGAGGCACCAGGGCACGCAGTCCCTGCCACGCTCCTGGCCTGCACCTGTCCTACGGCCTCAGGAAACCCACTCCGGACGCTCTGCCGAGGCCTGCCCACCTCACTGCACCCGCGGGCCGGGCGGAACGCACTCTGTTGCACGCCAACGGAGGGAGCGGCGTCTGCCTATCGCCCACACGCACTCAAGGGCCCGGGCCCCAAAGGTGAGGGAAACCTGTTCCAAAGAATCTGCTGAGTGAGCAGGTCCGGCCCGAAGCCCTTCCGTGTCACAGGAGACACTGCAAGGGGGGCAGAGAGGGGAGCGGGCAGGGCGGGGGGAGGAGACTGGAGGCTTCACCATCCCCTTTTCCATTTTGGTGACAAAAGTCACACCCGGCCTTTACGTAAACCGCTCTGTCTGGGCTCACTTCCCCTGCAGGCGCCAGGGCTTTCCTCTCTCGGGCCCTAGGTGCCCGGTGAGGGGCGGACGGAGACCCCGCGGAAGAGAGCGCTGCCCCCACCGGCCCCGCGCCTGCCCCTGCCCCGGCTGGCATTCACCTCCCAAGTTTCCCACCTCTCCCGGGCAGCCCGGCCCGCCGGTCAGGCGCACAAAGCTTCCCACTGCCCCCGGGTCTGAGGCCCACGGCGCCCTGGTCACGCCACCGCCTCCCCGGGGCTCTCTGACCAGCCTGCTCCCAGCCCGGCAGCCCCGACAGGCTCCCACGACAACGTCACGAAAGGATCCCGTGGGGGTGTTGCAAACACGCAGCCTCCCCCGTGCTCGGCCGTGGGCAAGGCGCACCTCGCGTGGGCCGCCCCGGGCCCCTGGCCCACACCGGCTGCCCCGCCATCGGCAGGTCTGAGTTCCAGGCGCGCGGCCCCCAGGGAGCTCACCAGCACACACACAAACCCATCCGCCCTTCTGTCCTCCACACAGCTGGGCCACACCTCACCACGACTACACAGACGGGACCTGGGTGTGATGCCTCCTCGTCAAACGTCCACGGCTGCGCTCTCACTCGGGCACGCACGCCCTGCATTCCGGTGGCCACCGTAACGCGGACACACAGACGCACGCACCCCACACTCGGGCCAGCCACAGAAAACAAACATTCGTGTGTGCGCCGCAAGACATGCGTGCACGGAAGCACACGCCGACAGAACCCTACACACCAGCCCCGACTCCACGCTCCAGCCGTCTGCCCCCAAAGCCACAGAGCCTATCCCGAGCCCCCCAGGCCCCGGGAGACCCTGGTGCCAGGCGGCGCTGCCCGGGGGCAGTTTACCTTGCCCCACAGACCGCAGGAGGCACGCTCTCCGCCCTGCCCCGACGGCGCGGCGGTTCCGGCCCTCGCTCTCACTGCGCACCCTGCACACCCCAACTCCGGGGCGCCCGGAGGGCCACCCCTCCCCCTCTCCGCCTGGCTCCTACGCCATCGCCCTCCCAGCAGCTTGCAGCGCCTGCCCGGGATCACACCCGCCCCGCCCCACCCCCAACCTGCCCCACGGCGGGAGGGGGGCCCGGGGCTGCAGGATTTAACCCCTCGGAGGTGGGGTGACCGCGACCCCCCGCTCACAGCCCCGGGAGACCGAACCCCGAGACGCGGCTCGCCGGACGCCATACCGGGGCGCCCTCAAGTCGCTCCCCAGCGCCGTGCGCGCCCGGGGGCGGGGCCTAAGCCAGCCCCCGACCCCCGCGCCCCGAGATCAAGCTGGA
>NW_026596152.1:1070904-1097715 GCF_907164565.1 Psammomys obesus
CGGAGCGACGCCCGACCGGGCCGCGGGCCCGCCACCCCGGCGCGCGCGCTCCGTGCGGGCCGCCGCGGGCGGCCCCGTAGCGCAAGGAAGGGCGGGAAAGGAAGGGGCGGGACACCAGGGCGAGTCTATAAAAGGCGTCGTTCGGCCGGGTCTCTCCTCAGAAGCGCCGAGAGCGCGGCCAGGACGGTTGGAGAAGAAGTGGCTCCCGGAAGGGGCAGCGACTAACTGCCGTGCCCTCCGCCGTTCGGGATCCCGGTTACTCGTTTATTCGTTACCCCTTTTCTTCTTCCTCCCTCCCGAAACCTCCTCCTCTCCTCCCTGCTTTCGTCTCCTTCCCGGGCGCCGACGGGTCTCCGGCAGGGAGACGGCCTCCTCCTCTCGGCCCTCCTCGGCTCCCCGCCTCCCCCTCCCCCGCCTCGCCCTCCCCGCCTCTCCCGCCCCGCTCCGGGAGCTCTCTCCCTGCGGCCGCCCGGACGGGTTCTGAGCTCCTCGGCGGCGGTGGCGCAGCCTTTTAGTAGCGAGATTTGCGCCTGCGCAGCGCGCCTGCCTCGCCATGCACGGGGGCGGCCCCCCCTCCGGGGACAGCGCATGCCCGCTGCGCACCATCAAGAGGGTGCAGTTCGGAGTCCTGAGTCCGGATGAGTTGGTAAGCCGCCCTTCCCTCTCCGACGCTGATGTGGTGCGGGGCCGCCGTCAGGCCGCAGAGTTCAGTTATGCCGGGACGTAAGCAGGCGGAGTGCCGTGCCTGCGACGGGCGCTTGGCCAGACGCGGACGGGGGTTCCGGACTTGAGCCCTGGGCGGCCGAAAGCTTGTGCAGGACGTGGGTTCTCGAGGTTTTGTTTTTGGCCCCTTCTCCACAAATACCGAGTACCCCGCTACGTGACAGTCACTAGGAACACACAGCTGAACAATTTAACAAGGACCCTGTCTTCTAGAATACTAAGACAGCACAAGAACAGAAGGAATGAGCGAAAAATAATACAGCCAGGTGCCTAGAATAAAGTGAAACGAGGACATGCTGTAAAATCGCTGAAATGGAAGGGTGTCAGAGTGCGGAGGGCTGGTCAGGGAGATGACGACACCCGAGTAATGAACGAAGAGTCACTCATCGAAGCCACAGATTCTGGTGAAGGAAACAAGTGTCTTAGAGACTGAACAGCCAGCGTTGAGGCAGGGGTTAGTGGGCAAGGAGAGCATTACAAAGTATGCTGAAGAGCCCTGGGGTGTTGGAAATTACAGAAAATTTCTATTTTCAGTAGGAAACCATTGGATAATTATAAACAATGACAACAGGTGTTTGGCTTTTTGAGACTGGGTTTCTCTGTGTAGACCAGGCTGGCCTCAAACTTAGACATCCGCCTCTGCCTCCCGAGTCCACCATGCCCAGCTAATGCTATTTTTTATACACATGCTTTACAGTAGCTCTGGAAAGAATTCATGGGGAGTGGATGAGGACAGAGAAGAGATGACCAGAGAGGGGGCAGTCTTAGACAGCTTTTGGAGACTTGGACTTCTTCCTCCTGAACTAACAGGAGAAAATAGAATGGAGTTAAATGAGACCGTTCTGTTAGGGAACTGCTCAACTATGGCAGAGTTCATAAAAACTTACATCAGGTTTGGGGACATCCAAAATCTCACAGACTACTACAGAATAATACTACAGAATTCCAGGTAAATATTTAAGCAAAGTAATAAGACATCAAAAAACACAGACCTTTAGGGGAGCTGATAGCAGAGGACAAACCTTACATTAATAAGTTAAACAACGGTAAGTTGTATGGTGAGCCTAAAATAAGCTAAGCATTGTACATGAGTCAGGCAGATACGAGACTCTTGTCTATCAGAGGCTCTGTTGACAGAACTAAAATAATAAATTGAAAAAATTTGTAATGTGATAGACAGGGTTTGATTTTTCAGGGTTTCTTTGTTTTTGAAACAGGGTCTCTCTCTGTAGTCCTGGCTTTCCTGGAACTCACTTTGTAGACCAGGCTGGATTTTTCAGTCTTTTTCTGGGGCTCAAAGTAAGCCTTTTCTCTGTGTGCCAGACAGGTGCTTTGACCACTTGGCTTCATGTATCCCCAGCCCTGGGTATTGTGAAGGAGAATCTTGGTGTTCAGTTCAAGCTGCCCTTGGAAATGATGATTCTTCTGCCTCACCTTCTGAGTCCTGAGAGCAGAAGCAAGCACCACCACATGTGGCCTGCTTAGATTTTTTTTTTTCCTCTCACAAATTGAAAAAAAAAAAAAGATAGGGCAGGGAAAAAATGGCTCAACAGTTAAGAGCACTTGTTGCTCTTACAGAGGACCCAGGTTCAGCTCCCAAACATCTGTAGCTCCAGTTGCAGGGCTCTGATATCTAAGCTCTGGACACTGTGCACTTGGTGCACAGACATACAATGCAGGCAAAACACCCTACACAAAAATGAAAATAATTTGAAACGTTGTATATGTCTCTGCGCAGGTGTATGTGGAGTTGGAGGTAATATGGTGATGAGCCACCTAGTGTGGGTTTTGGGCTCTGAATTCTGGCTCTCTGACGAGCAGTAAGGGCTCTTAACTGCTGAGCCATTTCTCCAGCCCGAGTTAGATTTGTTAATAAAGAACACATTAAAAGGAATTAGGGCCTCGAATGGTGATACACACCTTTAATTCCAGCACTCTAGGAAGGGAGGGAGGCTCTGAGTTCCAGGACAGCCAAGGCTACATGTAGTGAGACTGTCTCAAAAAAAAAGAAAAAAAATCTGCATTATAAACAAAGATTTCCTAATCTAATAGCAAAAAATACTGAGAAGGTGGTCATACTAGGCATTATTGCTCTGAGTTTTTTGAAGTTCATTCAGTCTTTAATATATGTATCTCTTGACTCAGTACCATACATACCAAGAATTCTTTTTTGTTTGTTTTGGTTTGTTTGTTTGTTTGTTTTTTAGACAGGGTTTCTCTCTGTAACCCTGAAACTCATTTGTAGGCTAGGCTGTCTTCATCCTCACAGAGATCCACCTGCCTCAGCCTCCCAAGTGTCCCCATCACCTGATCACCTTTCCTTCTGCCTTTACTACCACACCTACCCACTGACTACCGCCCTGTAGTAACCCTGCCGCAGGCCTCCTGGCGTTGTAGAGAGCTTTTCATCATGTTCCTTCCCCTGGAGGATCCAAACCCCAAGTGCAGTCTCCAAAACCCTGCCCCGATTGCCAGTCTCCTGGTAAATTAAAGGAGAATTCAAAAATGTCTTTAGGTATATTTATTTCGTGTGCATGAACGTTATGTCAGCATGCATTTATGCTGTATGTGTGCCTGGTGCCCGAGAGGGAAGAGGGCATTGGACCCCTGGAATTGGAGTTACAGAAGGTTAGGAGGGACCTTGTGGGTGCTGGCTCCTCCGTGAGAGTGAGTGCCCTAACCACTCTGCTCCGCTTCTTTCCTTTTGCCACTCTGACCTGCTTATCTTTTAACACTGCAAATTTATTCTTGCTTTAATTATTTAATTATTGTCTCTGCTGCTTAGAATAACATTACCAGACCTCTTATGTGCCTGTTCTTGTCTCGTGTCCTGTACTTAGATGCCTACCCTAACCACTTATTCTGTAACCCTTACCTTTGTTTTACTTTAATAACCTGTCACTCTTACAGGATTAACTTTTTTGACTACTTGTTCTCCTCAGAATGTTAGTTCCTAACTTTAGGGTGGAACAAGACTGCCCTAATAGTCTGAATCCAATGTTCCCAAACTACTGTCACCTTGGAGGCACTGTAGGGTAGTCACAGGGGCACAGGGTAGTGATCTGCACTGGTTTCCAGAGAGGTGTGGGTGCTCTGTAAAAGCTGCACATGGCTCACTTTCAGCAGTAGGGGGCGCTGGATCTCTTTGAGTGACATCATATTCTTGTGAAGCTGAATTGTTTTTTGTTTGGTTTACCTTTTTCTTGTAATTTTATTTGTGTGTGTATGTGTCAGCGTCAGCGTGTCGGCAAAGGGCAATGTGTATTCTAGGGTGGGTGCTACCAGAGATCACAGGCATCTGATCCCGTAGAGCTGTATTCAAGTTATTTGCAATTAAAAAAATATATATTTTTCCGTGTGTGTTTGGATGCTGTGTGTATGTGGGAGTGCTTGAAGATGCCAGAAGAGGTGTTGGCTCCCTGAAGCTAGTGTTAGAGATGGTTGTGAACCACCACAGATAGGTGCTGGGGAACCCAACTCCAGTCTTACCAAGAGCAGTATGTGGGATCTGCTCCGTAGACCAGGCTGGCCTCACAGTCAGAGAGCTGCCTTCCTCTTCCTCCTGAGTGCTGGGATTACAGGTGTGCCACACCCATCTCTCCAGCTTGTTTCTGTTTTTCAAGACAGGGTTTCTCTGTATAGCCCTGGCTGCCCTGGGATTCCAGGGGTGCCACCTCACCCGGTTCTCCCCAGCTTTTTGTGTTTGTGTGTTTTTTGAGACAGTATTTGGCTCTGACTGCTGGTATTACAGGCAAATGCCTTTATACATAGACCACAAAGCTATGATTTTAGCAATTGCAAATTTGGAGCAAGAAATAAGGGTGGTGTTAGTCAGTCTGATTCCAAGGATTGAGAAGTCATACGGTACCTAACAGTTGTAATAAATGAAAAGGTTTGGTTATTTGGAGAAAATAAAATGATTCTGTAATCCTAGTACTCACGGAGGCAGAGGCAGTCAGATCTCTGAGGCCAGCCTCTGAGACCAGGCCAGCCTGGTCTACAGAGAGTCCAGAATAGCCAGGACTACACAGAAAAAAAACCTGTCTCAAAAACAAAACAAACAAAAACCAAACTCTTCTTATTTCATTATTTATTTAGAAAAGGTCTCCATGTAGGCCCAGGCTGGCCTGGAACTCCCATTCCTCCTCCTGAGGTGACAATACATGTCACCACACTTGGCTTTACTTTAATGAATTAAAATAGTCTTCAGCTTATGTTTGTTTGTTTCAGATGGCTACTGGTTGCTCAGATATAAATATTTTTAAGTTTGGGTTTCCTTGCTTAATGGATGGATCTTGGGGGGGGGGCTGTTGGAACAGAGAGATAAAAAAACATACTTAAGGGTATGCAGAATGAGTCCTTTTCCATTTGTTTGTTTACTTATTTTGAGACTTGATCTCAGTATGCAGTCCTGGCTGGTCTAGATCACATACATAACCCAGGCTTTCCTCAAACTTGGGCTCGCTCTTCCTTCTGAGTGCTGGGACAACAAGCATGAGCTGTTGCCTGGCCGTTGTCTCCCTTTTTAAAAGATGCAGCACTTGGAGCTAGGGAGAAGTAGCTGTGCACTCGGAAAACCTACCAGCCGTGCGAGCCAGGTGGAGAACGGGTCCTGTGACCCTGCAGGGAGCAGAGAAGCAGGAGGCTCCCTGGGTTTGCTGACTAGTCAGTGTAGCCATATTGGTGAGCTCCAGGTTCGCTGAGAGCCTATTTTTGAGGGAATTACATGGTTTTATTTTGGGTGGGAAGATGGCTAATAAGGGGCTTCCTGTGGAATGTTCCTCAAGTCTTGGGGTAGAAGTTGAGCTTCAGAGGGCCCTTTGAGTTGGCAGATTGTCTGCTGCTGGGGCTAGAGAGGTGGCTCAGTGGTTTAGAGCATGTGCTGAGCATGAGGTGGTGCACACCTGTAACCCCAGCACTCAGAGGCAGGCAGATCTCTGTGAGTTCCAGGACAGCCTGGGTTACACAGAGAGACCCTGTCTCAAAAAACAACAAAAGAGCATGTGCTGGCCTGAGTTTGATTCACAGAACCCATGTCAGTGGCCCAAACTGCCTGTAACTCCAGCTCCAAGGCGATTTGATGCCTCTGACCTCTGAGGGCGCCTGCACTAATGGCCATATATCCACACACAGGACACATGCTCATAGTATAAAACTAAAAGGAATGTATGTGCCATGGAGCTAAAGAGATGGCTCAGTGATTAAGAACACTGGCTCTGGACCTTGGTTTAAATCCCAGCACCCAACTAGCAGCTTACAACACCCAACTCCAGTTCCAGGGAGCCCAGTGCCCTCTCTGGCCTCCTCAGCACTAGGTACACGTGCAGTGTGCATGCGCACATGCACACACAGAAAACTCAGACATATAAAACTACATCGTAAAAAACTGCTGGACATGGGAGCAGTGCTTGTAAGTTCAAGGCTGTCCTGGTCTGAACTGGTAGCTCCTGGCTGTTGAGGGCTACACACACAGTGAGACTTTTAAAACAGTGCTGTTACATTGAGTGAGATGGGGAGCAAGGAGAGTTAGTATTGTGATGTGTGTGTGTGTGACCTGGCATTAGACACATGCTGAGCACACACTGTCTTCAGACTATATCCTCAGTTGTTCATGTACTGGTTGAGGTGGTATGAGTTACCCTAATGAGATTGTCTTTGTCTAAATTAGGAGCTCGTAAAGGAACTGGTTTCCTGCATGTATTTGGCCAGCATGTTTAACCACTTGCTGGTATGTATGCCAGGCACTGAGGACGTAAATATATGTAAATACATATATAACATGCTGTGTGCCTCCAGGGTACATCGGGTGGGAATAACTGCTCCATGAGCAGATGGTTACAAATTGTGCTTAGCAGAGCCTGGCTGATGGAGGTGAGACCAGAGATACTGCTAGCACAGAGGGAGGCAAGGCTGCTGTGTCTGCCCTGCTTCCTGAGTGCTTCACCCTCTGCCACCATGCCTCTGCTTCTCTGATGGACGGTGTCTCCTCAGAGCTAGTGCGCCGCTCAGATAGAGGGCTGGGAAGAATGTCTGAGCTGAGCCTTACAGATGAATGTGTTCATTCAATGTGTGTGTAGGGTGAGACCAGTGGACTTTGGAGATAACTTGCTTTAGTTGGAGTATAAATATGTAGGGTGAGAGAGTAATAAATAAAGCTGTAAAGTGAGTTGAAGTTCAAAGATGGATCAGGACCTTGTGTGTTTGATAAAAAGCAGAGGAAAGAGACTGAGGTATTAATGAGCTTGGAGAACAGGCTGGTTGTATTTTTTCCTGTGACTGACACACTTGTCCTATGTGTGCATGTCAGGGCCGTAAGAACCAGTGTTTGGTTCAGGGTTAAAGTGCTGACTAATCTCAAACTGCCATTTGTTAACCTGTGGTGGCAGAGTAGTCCTTCCGTGCACAAGGAGAGCCTCTGGGGTGGTCTCCAGATGCAAGAAGAGCCTGGGGTAGTCCCTGTACTCAAGGAGAGCCTGTGGGGGAGTCTCCAGGTGCTCGCAGAAACAGGCAGTCAGTGAAAGGGTGTTCGGCTTGGTGAGTGTAGACGCTGAGCAGAGAGTTGAAAGTTTTTACTGTAATTCCTTATGCTGTGTAGTGTCTACGCTGATGGCCAGATTCATATCAGCTTCTGTGTTTTTGCATTTCATAGTGAGCAAATCCTCTTTGTGTAGCATGGGACATAGAGAAGCTGGTGAGGGTCCAGCCTAGTAATTTATTCCCACCCCAGGCCTGTCTGCTGAGTCAAACCATCTTGACGGATGCTGCTGTTATGGTATTGGGGGATATTGTTGTTTGCTGAGACACAGTCTAGCCATGAGGCTACAATAAGGAGTCCAAGGCCATCCTGGGCTACCCTAGATTCTGTCTTTAAAATGAATAAATGTTTGGTCATGGTGGTCCTTGCCTTTAATTAATCCCAGCACTCTGGAGGCAGGGGATGACAGATCTCTGAGTTCAAAGGGAAGGAAGCCAGGGCTGCTTAGTGAGGTCCTGTCTAAAAAAAAAAAGAGTGAATATCATTGTTTCTGCTCTTGTATGAGAGTGGGATGAACCTATGTTTGTGACTGGAGAGTGTTGGGTTTCATTTCTAATGACTGCTTGAGACTGAAGGCTTGGGTGAATAACTTCATGCAATTTCAAATTTCTCGTATCTAAGAGGTAAGAATTCATTCCTGGGAGGACGTCAGTGGTTAGGATTAGAGAGACAAGTTTTGTCTGTATCTCAGAGTTGACCCTCAATGAAGCTTTTATCAAATTGTTTGAGCCTTATGCCTCTAGAAGCTGGTGGACTAAAGCCTGACAAATTTTGAAGATCTAGCTTTCATTGTGTGAGAGGATACGCAAGGTTACCTTGACCACCATAGCTGCTTCCAAGCCAAAAATATAGCTTTGGACAGAGTGCTTGCCTTAGCATGCTTGAGGCCCTGGGTTTGACCCAGGACGACTTCTTTCTCCCTACATACACAAATGAACAGGAAAAAAAAAAGGCCATTCCTTCTGCCGCCTAGTTCTCTTTATTGAATGACCCACTAAGTCCTGCTCCACCTTTCTTAGAACTTGAGCTATTCATTTCTGGTCTGCCAACCTGTGTCCTTGCTTACAATAAAATTTTACCTGGATATGGAAGTGGTCAGGCAATTGGGAAGAAGGAGAAAGTAGCAAAGCTGGGGGGCTGAAGTGAAGAGCAGGTGGATACATTTTGGCAACACAGTTAGACTCTCAGGCCCCCGAGAGGCTCTCCAGGGGTCAGATAATCATGGCCTTGTTTCAGCTTGGAAGAAGAAAAAGACTAGTTTTGACACAGTGTAAGACCTCGGGTCTCACAGCTCAGGAGTTCAAGATCGCGATCGTGCCCTTCCCAGAAACTCCCCCAGACCAAGACTCATTGCAAAAGCAAGAGGTTTATTAACGGGGTCACCCCTGCCGGTCAGCAAAGAGTGGCACCGGGAGACAAAGGCCTTTAGGTTTTTAAAAGAAAAATTGCGGGAGATTTGAAGTTGCAGTCTTGGCAATTTAGGATTGGATGAGGAAGCTATAAAGTAAGATAATTGGTTAGTCTTAGGTGCTCAAGCTTGGCCAGTCCTGCCAAGTGTGGATGCAGCTGCAATTGAAGGTGGGGGTGGTTAGCTCATCCTTGAAGATTAGGGGCTACAGACTTTTGGCTGGAGGTCAAAAGCTACTCAGGAGAAGTCTAGGTTTGTTGCTAAGAAATGCTATCTCAAAGATAGGAGTTTTTCTTTTTGCTGAGTGAAGGTCATTGCTTGCTTGCCTTTTTTTCTATCTGTCCTCACAGATAGGGTCACATTCCTCCATTCTCTGGAAAGGTACTAAGAGGCTTTAGCTTAACCTGAACCTAAAACTCTATAGGCTTTAGAAGACATACAGGTTACAAAGTTAGTCTAACCCTTTCGACAGCACTTAACCTCTTGAACAACTTACAGTTCTTTTTTTATGTTAAATCTTGTGGATGTTGTAGTGACATAGAATTTAGCCTAGAGAGATTGCTGGGGTTCCAGTGCTAGCTTGAGGCAAGTGAATTGGGCTGGTGATGCATGTATAACCTTAGCTTTTGGAAGAAAGAGGCAGGAGGATTTTGAGATTGAGGCCAGCATGAACTACATAGCAAGATTGTCTCAGAACAACACTGGAGGTAGGTAGAGAGCCAAGGCTCATATTCTGTTAGGAACACGTGTCAGCCCACTCTCCTCCCCTCTTGCATACACACTGGCTGGAACATGCTTTGGGATGTGTTACTCAAGTTTAGTGTTCCAGAGCTTAACTATGCTGACGTTCCTATTTCATACCTGGTCAAACCAAGTGATTTGGTATTTTCTTAAGCCTTAGTACAAAATTCTCGATCTGTGCACTAGGAATCCTACTTAGCTGCTGCTGCTGTGTTTTTCTGCAGAAGCGGATGTCTGTGACAGAGGGTGGCATCAAATACCCAGAGACCACAGAGGGCGGTCGCCCCAAGCTTGGGGGGCTGATGGATCCGAGGCAGGGGGTGATCGAGCGCACTGGCCGCTGCCAGACATGTGCAGGTGAGCGCTGGCTTCAGGGGAGTCCCAAGTGCGCAGTGGGAGGCCCTTGAAGCCAGGGGTGGCTTGGTACCTAAAACCTAGTCTCAGCGGGCAGTGCTGCCACTGGCCTTTGATCCCAACGCTCAGAGGGGGTCAAAGGCAGTTGAGTTTCTAAGTTTGAGGCCATCCTGGTCCACAGAGCAAGTTCCAGGACAGCAGGGACTACATAGAGAAACCCTGTCCTGGAAAGAAAGAAACAAACAGAAATTCCTAGTCCCTTTATGGTCAGTGGGAGCTTTGAGGAAAGCGTTAGGTGTCTTTCCGCAGGGAACATGACTGAGTGTCCTGGCCACTTTGGGCACATCGAGCTGGCCAAGCCCGTGTTCCATGTGGGCTTCCTGGTGAAGACAATGAAGGTGCTGCGCTGTGTCTGCTTTTTTTGCTCCAAACTGCTCGTAGATTCCGTGAGTAGGGCCTTGGTCCCTAGTCTGGGAGGGTGGTTGCTAGCTGGGGTGAGGGGCAGCTCCAATTGACCCTGCTTTGTTCTTCCCCCAGAACAACCCAAAGATTAAGGATATCCTGGCCAAATCTAAGGGGCAGCCCAAGAAACGGCTTACACACGTCTACGACCTTTGCAAGGGCAAAAACATCTGTGAAGGTGGAGAGGAGATGGACAACAAGTTTGGTGTGGAGCAGCCTGAGGGCGATGAGGACCTCACCAAAGAGAAGGTGACAGGGGCTGCTGGGACTGTGAATCGGCTATAGAGAGGTGGTGAAATGACCCATCTGTGATGGCAGGGAAGGTCCCTTGCCGCGTTTTCATGGTTCTTCTCTCCTTGGAAGGGCCATGGGGGCTGTGGGCGGTACCAGCCCCGAATCCGGCGCTCTGGCCTAGAGTTGTATGCGGAATGGAAACATGTTAACGAGGACTCCCAGGAGAAGAAGATCTTGCTGAGCCCAGAGCGTGTGCATGAAATCTTCAAACGCATCTCGGATGAGGAGTGCTTTGTGCTGGGAATGGAGCCACGCTACGCCCGGCCTGAGTGGATGATTGTCACAGTGTTGCCTGTGCCTCCTCTGTCCGTGCGACCTGCAGTTGTGATGCAGGGTTCTGCCCGAAACCAGGTCAGATGCTCTAGCACCTGCACTGGGTGTCTGGGGAGAGAGCAAGCACTCCTGGTGTGGCATGTCCAAAGGGCCGGCCGGGCCACTTGATGTGGAGATACTCTGCCCCTTTAGAGAGACGCAGTGTGGTCTCACAGGGTCGCGTGCAGGCGTTACACTGTGTGCCTGGCACATGTGGGCTGAGCGTGTGATGCTGCCGATTTCTTGCTTCAGGATGACCTGACTCACAAATTGGCAGACATCGTCAAGATCAACAATCAGCTTCGGCGGAACGAGCAGAATGGTGCCGCTGCCCATGTCATTGCAGAGGATGTGAAGCTCCTCCAGTTCCACGTGGCCACCATGGTGGACAACGAGCTACCCGGCTTACCCCGTGTGCGTTTGCACACTTGTGCCCTTATGGATTGGAGCCAGGGTGGGGGCAGCATGAGGCAGCAGAACTGGAGGAGAGTCCAGCCCTGACCCCCCCTGGTGCCCTTCCTGTTTCCTTATAGGCCATGCAGAAGTCTGGCCGTCCCCTCAAGTCCCTGAAGCAACGGCTGAAGGGCAAGGAAGGACGAGTTCGAGGGAATCTAATGGGCAAGAGAGTGGACTTCTCAGCCCGTACTGTCATCACCCCTGACCCTAACCTGTCCATTGACCAAGTTGGTGTGCCCCGCTCCATTGCTGCCAACATGACCTTTGCAGAGATTGTCACTCCCTTCAACATTGACAGGTGTGTGTTAGTTCATAAACCGTGGCCACGGTGGCCAGGGTAGGCTTAGGGCACATGTTCTCACGAGCATGCCTTCCTCTGGAAGAGACGGCTTGCAGTGAAGCAGGGAGATACTGAAGTTTTTAAGTTTGGCATCCCCTTGGGGTTTGGGGTGAAAGTGGGAGTGGGTGCTTTTTGGAACCTCCTTTGTTCATTTCATACTTCTTTCCTTCCCAGACTTCAGGAATTAGTGCGCAGGGGAAACAGCCAGTATCCAGGGGCCAAGTACATCATCCGTGACAACGGTGATCGGATTGACTTGCGTTTCCACCCTAAGCCCAGTGACCTGCACCTGCAGACTGGCTACAAGGCATGTTGCAGGCTGTGACCGTTGCTAGTCGCCGATCAGGAGCCTGCTGTGGAAGGGGGCTGGCCTAGGTTTAAGCTTGTTGAGTGGCTGGTTGGTTTAGGGAGGCAGCAGTTGGAGTGTTTTGTTGGAGACGGGTTTTCACCATACACCCCAGGCTGACCTGGAGCTGGTGGGCGTCATGTTCCTCATGCTTGGTTCCTTAGTGCTGCTGTGTGCCACTGTAGACACTGGGTGCCTTCTGTTTTAAGGGGTCTGCCGACCCGGGTGTGTTGCTGGCCCTGATCCCAGAGTGGGGTTTTCATCCCATGTTGGCATGTGTGAGGTAGAGGGGAGAGTGTTGGATGTTGGTGTTTACGGCATTTTGTTATCCCTAATAACCTGATGCTGGACCAGGGCTGTAAAGGGGGTGTTTGACTCATTTCCCGGTGAAATAACTTCACAGGGTTGTCTCTTCTGTCTGCAAGAGACTCTACTCTAGGTCCACTGTCATTCCACTCTTAGTGGGCCTCCTTCACTGAGCACTGTCCTGTCCCTTACCTCTCCAGGTGGAACGGCACATGTGTGATGGGGACATCGTCATCTTCAATCGTCAACCAACTTTGCACAAAATGTCCATGATGGGGCATCGGGTCCGCATCCTCCCCTGGTCTACTTTCCGCTTGAATCTTAGGTCAGTTCTCTACCTGAGGGAATCAGGCTGAGGTGGGAACAGGCCAGGCAGTAAATGTCCCATTGATGTCACTGCAGACACAGTCCCAACTCTGGGTTCTTTCTTTCTTTGGCTGCAGTGTGACAACTCCATACAATGCAGACTTTGATGGGGATGAGATGAATTTGCACCTGCCACAGTCTCTGGAGACACGGGCAGAGATCCAAGAGTTGGCCATGGTGCCTCGAATGATTGTCACCCCCCAGAGCAATCGACCTGTCATGGGGATTGTGCAAGACACACTCACAGCAGTGCGCAAATTCACTAAGAGAGATGTCTTCCTGGAGCGGGTGTGTGATCCAGATATGAACTGGTCTTGGGTGGGCAAAAGGGTTTTAGAGTATGAAAGAGCCAGGGAAGGAGAGGTACAGTGTTTTGTTTTGTTTTGTTTTGTTTTGTTTTTCTTAAACTTCATGTATGTTTTTGTTAAATTTTTATTTTATCATTTCTGTAGTTCTTCCTTATTTTCTAATTATTAAAAGAAAAACAAGATCTTACTATTACATTATTTTGTTTTTAACTAAAAATTTGGAAGACACTTGTAATATCCTTTTGCTTCCAAAATCTGGCTTTTCTTGTTAGGTAGGGCAGCCTCCCAAATATTCCTGAGGTAATAAAATTCATGGTCTGACCTTCTCTTTCTTTTCCTCACAGGGTGAAGTGATGAACCTCTTAATGTTTCTGTCCACGTGGGATGGGAAGGTCCCGCAGCCAGCTATCCTTAAGCCCCGGCCCCTGTGGACAGGCAAGCAGATTTTCTCCCTCATCATCCCTGGTCACATCAATTGTATCCGTACCCACAGCACCCATCCTGATGATGAAGATAGTGGCCCTTACAAGCACATCTCTCCTGGGGACACCAAAGTAAGGCTCAGCTTCTGGGTGTATACAGGGTTGGACATTGAAATGAGAACAGCAGTTTGAGTGCATGCTTGTCCACAGGTGGTAGTGGAGAACGGTGAGCTGATCATGGGCATCCTTTGTAAGAAGTCCCTGGGCACCTCGGCAGGCTCTCTGGTCCACATCTCCTACCTAGAGATGGGTCATGACATCACCCGCCTCTTCTACTCCAACATTCAGACAGTCATTAACAACTGGCTTCTCATCGAGGGCAAGTACAGCGAGCACTTTCAAACCATGTCAGGCTTTTTTCCTCACTTCACTGTTTATCCTTTTTGATTCACACTGTCCTCCCAGATTGCCTAGGAGTCCAAAAGTGATTATTGCTAATGCTTTTCTTTTTCTCTAGGTCATACCATTGGCATTGGGGACTCCATTGCTGATTCCAAGACTTACCAGGACATTCAGAACACCATTAAGAAGGCTAAGCAGGATGTAATAGAGGTGAGAGGGAAGCCCGGGCAGACAAGAGTTTCTCAGGGATTTGAACTTAACTCCACAGAGCAAAACAAGGGTTTAGAGAAAGGGGGGATAGAGACTCAAACGTGCCAATGAGAACTCTTTCTCCAGGTCATTGAGAAGGCTCATAACAATGAACTAGAACCCACCCCAGGAAACACATTGCGCCAGACATTCGAGAATCAGGTGAATCGTATTCTCAATGATGCTCGAGACAAAACTGGCTCCTCTGCACAGAAATCCCTGTCTGAATACAACAACTTCAAGTCTATGGTGGTGTCTGGAGCCAAAGGCTCCAAGATCAACATCTCCCAGGTAAGAAGCTCCATTTTCCCACGTGTGTGTTACACACCAGAGTCTGGAAGAAAAGGAAGATGGGAAAAGTAGTAGGGATTCCCTACCACCGCTATGATGTTGCATCTTGACACAAGGTTCACTCGTGTGAAAGGCCTTTTTCTTTTTTTTTTTTTTTTTTTTTTAATTTTTATTTTATGTACATTTAGTGTGAAGGTGTCAGATCCCTTGAAATTGGCATTACAGACAGTTGTGAACTGCCATGTGGGTGCTGGGAATTGAACCCGGGTCCTTTGGAAGAGCAAACAGCACTCTTAACCACTGAGCCATCTCTCCAGCCCCCCCTTTCTCCTTTTTTA
This sequence comes from Psammomys obesus, assembly GCF_907164565.1. Lineage (NCBI taxonomy): Eukaryota > Metazoa > Chordata > Mammalia > Rodentia > Muridae > Psammomys > Psammomys obesus. Next base: position 1,085,558 of record NW_026596152.1, read on the forward strand.
AATGTATGTTTTAGCTGTATCACCCAGGTTGAGTTTGAACTCAGTATCTTTCTGTGTCTTCTTTGCAACTGCTAGAATTACAAGGATGCACACTATTCCCAGCACCGTCTCACTCTTAATGCAAGGGGCAGTTACCTGCAGCTCTTTCCTCCCCATCCCAGGTCATTGCTGTTGTCGGGCAGCAGAACGTGGAGGGCAAACGGATCCCATTTGGATTTAAGCATCGGACTCTTCCTCACTTTATCAAGGATGATTATGGTCCTGAGAGTCGAGGCTTTGTAGAAAACTCGTACTTAGCTGGCCTCACACCCACCGAGTTCTTCTTTCATGCCATGGGAGGACGTGAGGGTCTCATCGACACGGCCGTGAAGACTGCCGAGACTGGTGAGGCTTTCTGACTCTGGGGACAGGAGTGGCAAGTCTCAGTCTAAAGGCTTCTTCCCCAAGGGGAATTGTGGCCTCTGCGTGGGAAGCCTTATTGCCCTCTTGCCTCAGGTCTTTGAACTGACTCCCTTTCCCAGGGTACATTCAACGAAGGTTGATAAAGTCCATGGAGTCGGTGATGGTGAAATACGATGCAACTGTGCGGAACTCCATCAACCAGGTGGTGCAGCTGCGCTATGGAGAGGACGGGCTGGCGGGCGAGAGCGTGGAGTTCCAGAATCTGGCTACGCTGAAACCGTCTAACAAAGCTTTTGAGAAGAAGTAAGGAAACAGGCAAACATGATTCCCACCCCGGGGTCCAGTGTGTGCATTACAGTTCTCCTTTAGAGATGGGACCTAATGCGCTCTGTGGCGGCTTTATCTTTAGCACAAACATTTCTCCACCCATTTGCTGCGTGGGAAGAGAGTGGGTCTAGATCTGCTCCGTTTTCTCCTTAATGGTGATAAAGGGAGCATAGAGGAACAGGTGCACACAGGTCCCATTAGTGTCTCGGGGCTGGGCCTTCCATGTCTGTTTAAGACTTGCCTCCAAAGCCCTAGTGTTTCTAGTTGCCAGTAGCTGCTGGTGTTCTGCTTACATTTGGAAACCTCCCACCATGCCTTACGGGGGTGAGAACAGAGACCATGTGTCCCCTGCTCTCTCCCCTTGTGACCTCCAGGTTCCGATTCGATTATACCAATGAGAGGGCCCTACGGCGCACGCTGCAGGAGGATCTGGTCAAGGATGTGCTGAGCAACGCCCACATCCAGAACGAGCTGGAGCGGGAGTTTGAGCGGATGCGTGAGGACCGGGAAGTGCTCAGGGTCATCTTCCCAACTGGGGACAGCAAGGTACAAAGACACAGGCAGTGCTAGACCAGAGAGGTCCTGCTGTGGCTGACAGCTCTCCCTTCAATCCCTTCAATCCCTTCTTCCTCAGGTGGTCCTCCCCTGTAACCTCCTGCGGATGATCTGGAATGCTCAGAAAATCTTTCATATCAACCCTCGCCTTCCCTCTGACCTGCACCCCATCAAAGTGGTAGAGGGTAAGTAACTAAAAAAAGTAAATAAAAGGAAAGAAAAGGACATGACTGCTCCTAGTGAAGGAGAAAGCTTGTTGTCAGTAAAAAGGAGAGCATAGCCAGAGGCAGACACATTACGAGAGTTGAGGAGTCATGACCCTGAGCCATGTGAAGAGATGGCAAAGGGAGAGAGGAGAGCCAGGTGCATCAGGCGGGAGGCCAAAAGTACAAAAGGAGTGGATAACCAAAATGTCTGGATTATAAAGGGCAGAGCAGCCCAGCGCCTGGGCTGGATAGAGGGCTGGGTATGCCGGTCATACCTTGTAAAGGATGTGGACTGAGAGGTGCTGGGAGAACCAGGAGTCCAGGTCCACTTTGCATATGTTAAATAGACAGCTCAGCCTTTTGAGACTTAACATGGTGACTGCAGTGCTGTCTCCAGACTGTTGGATCAGAGTCTGCTAGGGCTTGATCTGACAGTCTCTTTGCTTCCCCCCCACCCCCACCCCCCGCCATTGGGTCCCAGGAGTCAAGGAACTGAGCAAGAAGTTGGTAATTGTGAACGGGGATGACCCGCTAAGTCGGCAGGCACAGGAGAATGCCACACTGCTCTTCAACATCCACCTGAGATCCACACTCTGCTCGCGCCGCATGGCTGAGGAGTTTCGGCTAAGTGGAGAGGCCTTTGACTGGCTGCTTGGGGAGATAGAGTCCAAGTTCAATCAAGCCATTGTGAGTGTTACAATTCTCCCTAAGCCTTGATTTTTATTCTCTTGCTTATTGCTTCTCGGGTTCCTAGGAATAGCCCACTTCTTGCCACATGGCTTGATGTCTTTGCCAGGCTGCTCTGCGTAGCAGTGCCATTGTATCATAGCAACATTAAACACAAGGAATTGCCAGTCCTGTGTGAAAGAAACATGTTCATACAAACCGACCATGCTAGTTCAGGGCCTAAGTGGTATGACAAGGATATGAAATTAGAGTAGTCTTTATTTTCCTAGAATGTCTACTGCATGAGGATTAATTCGAGTAAATACAGGATGTAAAAGGAGAAATAAGAGAGATCATAGGTGCTAGAATATGTTTTCACTGTCTTTGAGGATTTTACAGAATAATGGAAGGGTGGAAAAGCATTATAATGGGACTGGAGAGAGATGACTCAGCATTAAGAGCACTTCTGCTTTGAGGGGACCCAGGTTCGATTCCCAAACATGGGCTGGATCACAGCTGTCTGTAACTCTGGTTTCAGTCTTTCAGTGCACCAGACAAAAAAGTGCGTACAGACATACATGTAAGGAAGATATCCGTACACAGTTAATAGCCAAGCATAATGGTGCACACCTTTAGTCCAGCACTTGAGTTCGACTGGTCTACAGGACAAATTAGGAAAGCCGGGGTTACAGAAACCAGGAATAATATTAATAGGCGCTGGAGAGAAGGCCCAGTGGTTTAGAGCACTTGTTACGCTGGCAGAGGAGATGGGTTCAGTTTTCAGACCTGCATAATCTAAAACACTCTGAAACTGCAGTTCCAGGGCTCCTCTTCTGACCCCTGTGATTCCAGCCACACATATGATGCACATAAATACATATAGGCAAAATGTTAGACACATTAAATGAATCTTTTTAAAAATTAATAAAAGTTGAAAAAAAACCCATAATTTTTGACATATTCTGAATCTGAGATAAATCTAGTATTACACGTTAATTAAAAGTACATTAGGGAGCCAGGCAGTGCTGGTGCACAGGCCTTTAATTCCAGCACTCAGGGAGGCAGAGGCAGGTGAATCTCTGTGAGTTCGAGGTCAGCCTGGTCTACAAAGTGAGTTCCAGGACAGCCAGAGTTATGTAGAGAAACCCTGTCTCAGAAGAGCAGAGAGAGAACAGCTTACATGACATGAAGCCTCCATGTCTGGGCTGAGAACTCAGATGTTGTTAAATGCCACTAATCCACAGAGCAGTGTGCAGGCTCCGCACAGTCTCACCAAGCTCCAGGGGGCTTTTGAGGCAGAAATCTATAAGCGGATCCTGATGAAATCCATGTGGAAGTACAAGTGACCCAGAATAAACAAAATGATCTTTGAAAAGATACAAGAAAGCTTTTGTGATAGCTCAGCAGGCGGAGGCGCTTGACGCCCCGCCTGGGAGCCTGTGGTGGAAGGGGAGCGCTCTTACAAGTTCCTCTGACCTCCATACGTGTCCCGTGGGATGCATGAGCCCACACATGCACACGTGTAGACATGGAGAATGTAGGTGTGGGCTGGAGAGATGGCTCTGAGGTTTAGAACACTTGTCTGATTTCCCAAAGGACCCGAGTTCAATTCCCAGCTCCCACGTGGTTCATAATTATAACTGCAGTCACAGGATCTGATACATTCTTGTGACCTCTGTAGAAACCAGAATATACATGCAGGCAAAAGACTCACACATGCACACACACAGTGGATGTGGCATGTTACAGTGTCTTTGCTGGGTATGTAGCATATCCCAAGTGATGCAAAGCGATAGCTTATGGACTGAAGTCTTGTCGAGAAAGTAATCGATTAAGACTGGTTTACTGTTCTTTCTTGCTTTGCTCCTCTTCCCCAAGTTCCGTAAGATTAACAAACAGCCTCACCCTGACTGCTTCCCGGCACTCTGCAGGCTAGGCTTTGGGTAACGCCAACTCTTCACAGGCCCATCCTGGGGAAATGGTGGGAGCTCTGGCTGCACAGTCTCTTGGAGAACCTGCCACACAGATGACGCTGAACACTTTCCACTATGCTGGTGTGTCTGCCAAGAACGTGACACTGGGTGTGCCTCGACTGAAGGAGCTCATCAACATTTCCAAGAAGCCGAAGACCCCCTCGCTCACTGTCTTCCTCTTAGGCCAGTCTGCTCGAGATGCTGAGCGGGCCAAGGTAGGAATCAGGATGGTGGACTGCCTGACAAGCTTGAACCAAGAGGTGGAAATAGCTCTGAGGCTTTCACTAGGCCTTTTGAGGGACCCCAGGGCCATGTCGTGAGTCTTCGTCTCTTCCTAGGACATTCTGTGCCGCTTGGAACATACAACACTGAGGAAGGTCACTGCCAACACTGCAATCTACTATGACCCCAACCCCCAGAGCACAGTGGTGGCAGAAGATCAGGAGTGGGTGAATGTGTACTATGAGATGCCTGACTTCGATGTGGCCCGAATATCCCCCTGGCTGCTGCGTGTGGAGCTGGACCGAAAACACATGACTGACCGGAAGCTCACCATGGAACAGATTGCTGAAAAGATCAATGCGGGTGAGGCTGGGCAGACAGCCAGGTGGATGTCCCACCTAGGTCTCGTCACTTGAGTTCTCAGAGACACTTGTGAATTTGCTTCTTGTCCAAGCATGTTTCATGCTCAGTTTGGGTGTGCTTTTGTGCACTTGCACGACTGGAGGCCAAAGGCTGACATTGGGCGTGTCTTCCTCTTTCGATCTCTGCCTAAACCTGGAGTCCACTGTTTGTCTGGGCTGGATGACCAGCAAGTCTGTAGGGTCTGTCCATCTGTCTGTCTCCTCTCGTCAGCACTGAGGTTACAGACATGCCCCTCACCCCACCCTGACTTCTGCATGAGTTCTGGGGCTCTGAACTCAGGTCCTGATGCTTGCAGGGAAGTGCTTTTACTCCTAAGCCATCTCCCCAACCTCCTTTTCCTTTGTACGGATGTGTCTGTGAGAAGGAAGTGTCTGTGAGGAAGAGTAAGCCAAAAGAGCCCCCTGAGAGGAGTGCACATGAAGAGCCTAGAGACACTGTTACCTGCAGCCCTTCTCAGGGTGCATCCCTGTCCCTCCAGGCTTTGGCGATGATTTGAACTGCATCTTCAATGATGATAACGCAGAGAAGCTGGTCCTTCGTATCCGAATTATGAACAGTGATGAAAACAAGATGCAAGAGGTAAGCGGGGGTCCAAGGGGGGATAAAATTTTATTTAGTGACCAAAATGGTTAAGACATGAGCAGAGCCGGGTGGTGGTGCACACCTGTAATCCCAGCATTTGGGAGGCAGAGGCAGGCGGATCTGTGAGTTCATTGGGAAGGGAGCTCATAGCTCTGCCACTCGGCTGTCCTCCCAAAGCTCCTGCACTACAGACTTCAGGCTTCGGGCAGATTGGACAGCAGGAATTACTGTGTCCTTGAAAATGGTATACAGCAGACACAGGATCATGTCTGACTTTTGGTGTGGTCTTGGGCATGGCTCCTGAGAGCCAGTGCTGCTCTGGAATTAGGTGCCTGGTCCACATATTCGGATTCCCTTGAACCTTACTTTGGTGGGGGGGGGGGGGGGGGGGGGTGGATTTATTTGATTTTTGTTCTTTTGAGTCGGGTTCTGACCATTTAGCCCATTAGCCCGGGTAAATCATGACGCGCACGCGCACACACGCACACACACACCTGCCACCCTGTCATGCACACCATATCACAGAAAGGTGAGCAGAGCTGGAGTGATGACTGCTCTTCCAGGCTCCATCCCTAACACCCACATGATGGCTCCAGTCCTGGGGGTTCTGGTGCCCTCTTCTGGCCTCTGAGGACCCTACATGCAAGTGGTGCACAGATATACATGCAAGCAAAACACCATACATCCAAAATAAGCGTTTAAAAAGATTGTCTTTAAACGTGGTGAATTATACCTATAATCCCAAATCAGAATGTGGAGGCAGGAGTCACAAGTTTGAGCCCTACTTTATATTTGAGAGAGAATCTCACTGTAGCTCTGTCTGTCCTGAACTCACTGTGTAGACCAGGCTAGCCTCAAACTCAGAGATCCACCTGTACCTTGTTTTTTAAAATTAATGTATTTGGTTTTTTACTTATTTTTGGTTTGTTTGAGACAGGGTTTCTTCGTGTGGCCCTGGCTGTCCTAGAGCTCATTATGTAAAGGGTTAGCCTCAAACACATAGAAATCTGCCTGCTTCTGCCTCCTGAGAGGAAGGGTGTCGCCACTAAACCCAGCTAAAAAAATTTTTTTAATTTTAGGTGTGTGGGTGTTTCCATGTGTGTATATGCACCATAAGTATTCATTGTTCCCTTGGGGTCACCTGGCACTGGAGTTAAAGATGCTTGTGAGCCACCATGTAGGTGCTGGGAACCAAGCCCAAAGCCTCTGAAAAGGCAACAAATGCCCTTGATACCAAACCATTTCTCCAGCCACTCCAGGGTTCCTCAGTGTCAACTCCGGTCTCTGGTCTTTAAAGTCTGGTCTTGATTTTCTGCCCTTGTCTCCCAGTCATTGGGATGATAGGTGTGCTTTCCATGCCTGGCTGCCTGGCCTGAAGGGTGCGCTAACCCTGACTTAGAGAGGATGGCAGTGACAGAAAGAATGGCATATATTGATGGATTAAAAGTGGACACTGTAGGCTCTCAAAATGGGCTCAGCAGGCAAAAGTGCTTGCTGTAATCCTGCTGACCTGAGCTTGAGTCCCGGGAACCTGTGGTTGAGAGAGATCAATTCTTAACGAGTTCTGTGACTTCCGTGTGTGTGTGTGTGTGTGTGTGTGTGCATTCGGGGCTTTCAGAGATGGCTCAGTGGTTAAGACCCTGGCTGCTTTACTCAAGTTGAGTGATTCCCACTGCCGTCAACGGGTTCACAGAGACTCCGATGCCTCCTCCAGCCTGTCGGGGGCTGCACTCGCATGGTACAGCCACGCTCGCAGGCAAACTCTCCTTTAAAGAGGAGCCGAGTTACTTTGCACCCAGCGCAATTAGAAGTGGGAAATGCATTTCGGTGGGAGGGTGCACCTCCAATTCGATGGCGTGAGGTGTGGGGCAGGAGAATCAGGGTGGCCTCTGAGACATGAGATCCTGTTTCAAAACCAATTTCAGAAAAGGGTGGCTAGGTCCTGAAGAGTTGGCTCAGCAGCTAAGAATTCTCCTTTCTCTTGTTCATCTGTGTAAGACAGTTCCTCTGTGTAGCCCTAGCTATTCTGGAACTCCGAGATCTGCCTGCCTCTGCCTCCCAAGGGCCAGGACTAAAGGCGCATGCCACTGTGCTGGCTTAGTGCTTGGCACCTTACAGCAGACCCAGATTCCGTTCCCAGCACCAGGCTCCCATGCTGTACATGGACATGCACCCGACAAAACACTCTTAATCAAAGTTATGTTAAAAGCTGAGAGGCCTGAGGAGCCAAGGAAGCAGTTATTTCTTGAAGAAGTGTAGGCTGGGAGGGCCCTGGGTTACAGACTCCCTGTTGTCACAGGAGGAGGAGGTGGTGGATAAGATGGATGATGATGTGTTCCTGCGCTGCATTGAGTCCAACATGCTGACAGACATGACCCTGCAGGGCATCGAGCAGATCAGCAAGGTCAGCACCGGCCCCTCCGCCCTGTGGCCAGTCAGCCTGACCCGGGTACGCGCAGCCACCTCAGCCTGACGGCAGCGCACTGTCTTGCAGGTGTACATGCACTTGCCTCAGACAGACAACAAGAAGAAGATCATCATCACAGAGGACGGCGAGTTCAAGGCCCTGCAGGAGTGGATCTTGGAGACGGATGGCGTGAGCCTGATGCGGGTGCTGAGCGAGAAGGACGTGGACCCCGTGCGCACCACGTCCAATGACATTGTGGAGATCTTTACGGTGAGCCCACTGGACGCCACACTCTTTCCACGCTTAGGCTTTCTGAATCCACGTTCTAGTTCTGGATGGACTGAGCCCAGCTACCTTCCGTGCTCAGTAGAGACAGCATCGGGGAGACGACAGCTAACGGCCTCTTTCAACTCCGTAGGTGCTGGGCATTGAGGCTGTGCGGAAGGCCCTGGAGCGAGAGCTGTACCACGTCATCTCCTTCGACGGCTCCTACGTCAACTACCGGCACTTGGCCCTCCTGTGTGACACCATGACATGCCGAGGCCATCTGATGGCCATCACTCGTCATGGAGTCAACCGCCAGGACACTGGCCCCCTCATGAAGTGCTCTTTTGAGGAAACGGTAACAGCAACCTTTTCCCCCGGGTTTTAGAGACAAGGACTTCCCAGCCTTAAACCCTGAGTAATGGTGCGGCCTCAGCCTTCTGGGGCTGCAGTCACAAGCATGAGTCACCATGCCTGGCTGCTAATGAGTTTTATTTTATCGTCATGTTGTGGTGTGTGTGAGACAGGGTCTTACTATGTAGCCCTCACTGAAACTCCCTGTGTAGACCAGGCTGGCTTTGAACTCAAAAAGAAAATTATTTCTCTGTCTCCCAAGTGCTGCCATTAAGCCACCACGCCCAATTTAGTGAAAGCAGATTCTGAGGAGATTGAGAGAGGGTGGTTTGTGTCCGGGCGGTGAGTGTGCAGGCCGTTGGCACTGCCCTTTGCTGTAGGTGGTTGGGCTGTGGTGTGAGTGAGCCACTCTGTGTGCTGTGCTGTGCTGTGTTGGGGACTGATGTCTCTTCTGGTTGTGCAGGTGGACGTCCTCATGGAGGCAGCTGCTCATGGGGAGAGTGACCCCATGAAGGGGGTCTCTGAGAATATCATGCTGGGACAGCTCGCTCCAGCCGGCACTGGCTGTTTTGACCTCCTGCTTGACGCCGAGAAGTGCAAATATGGCATGGAGATCCCCACCAATATCCCTGGCCTGGGAGCTGCTGGACGTGAGTCGGGGCCTCGGCTGTGCACAGCTGGCTGGCTCTGGAGGGTGGGGAAGGGCAGGCATGCCGGAGAGGGTGCCGTTATTCCCTGGGTGCTGCTCCTCGTGCCTTACTCCAGGTTTCTTTGCAGCCACTGGCATGTTCTTTGGCTCTGCACCCAGTCCAATGGGAGGAATATCTCCTGCAATGACACCCTGGAACCAAGGTGCAACCCCAGCCTATGGTGCCTGGTCCCCCAGTGTTGGTGAGTAGCCGAGTCCAGGAAAAGCACATTGGCCTTGACGGGGCCTGGGGAGCAGGTGTCGTTGAGCTCGGCTGATTGCACCTATTCTTCCTGTCAGGGAGTGGGATGACCCCAGGAGCCGCCGGCTTCTCTCCCAGTGCTGCGTCTGACGCCAGTGGCTTCAGCCCGGGCTACTCCCCAGCATGGTCCCCTACACCGGGCTCTCCAGGCTCCCCCGGACCCTCAAGCCCATACATCCCGTCACCAGGTGAGGTGTCTGCCCTGTCCTTGCTCCTCACTTCCTATGCCAGGCTCTCCATCACTCATCTCTTTGTCTTTCCCCGCAGGCGGCGCTATGTCTCCCAGCTACTCCCCCACGTCACCTGCGTATGAGCCACGCTCCCCTGGGGGCTATACGCCCCAGAGCCCCTCCTACTCCCCTACATCACCCTCCTACTCCCCAACCTCTCCATCTTACTCTCCAACCAGTCCCAACTATAGCCCTACCTCACCCAGCTACTCGCCAACCTCGCCCAGCTACTCCCCGACCTCACCCAGCTACTCCCCGACCTCGCCGTCCTACTCGCCCACCTCACCCAGCTACTCCCCAACTTCTCCCAGCTACTCCCCAACCTCACCCAGCTACTCCCCAACCTCTCCCAGCTACTCCCCCACCTCTCCCAGCTACTCGCCCACCTCCCCCAGCTACTCGCCGACTTCACCCAGCTACTCGCCCACCTCCCCCAGCTACTCCCCAACGTCTCCCAGCTACTCCCCAACATCTCCCAGCTACTCCCCAACGTCTCCAAGCTACTCCCCCACCAGCCCTAACTACTCCCCCACTAGTCCCAACTACACACCAACGTCACCCAGCTACAGCCCAACGTCACCAAGCTACTCTCCCACTAGTCCAAACTACACGCCGACCAGCCCCAACTACAGCCCAACCTCTCCCAGCTACTCCCCGACTTCACCCAGCTACAGCCCCACCTCACCCAGCTACTCCCCCTCGAGCCCACGGTATACACCCCAGTCTCCGACCTACACACCGAGCTCACCAAGCTACAGCCCCAGCTCGCCGAGCTACAGCCCCACTTCACCCAAGTACACCCCAACTAGTCCCTCCTACAGTCCCAGCTCACCAGAGTACACCCCAACCTCTCCCAAGTACTCGCCCACGAGCCCTAAATACTCACCTACTTCTCCCAAGTACTCTCCCACCAGCCCCACTTACTCCCCCACCACCCCCAAATACTCCCCCACCTCACCCACCTACTCCCCGACCTCTCCAGTCTACACCCCCACCTCCCCCAAGTACTCGCCCACCAGCCCCACTTATTCGCCCACCTCCCCCAAGTACTCTCCCACCAGCCCCACATACTCGCCCACCTCCCCCAAGGGCTCCACCTACTCGCCCACCTCTCCTGGCTACTCGCCAACCTCTCCTACCTACAGCCTCACCAGCCCCGCCATCAGCCCTGACGACAGTGATGAGGAGAACTGAGAGCCAGCAGGCACTGCAGCAGCAGGTCAGGGTCAGGCCGCCTCAGTGGCCTGTGCAGCCCTTGCTTGGGTCCCCTGTACATAGCTCCTGTGACAGAGTCCTCTGGGAGGAGGTCTGGACCCCAGTTTTGATTGGCTTCTTTTGTCTTGCCCCCTATTCCTGCGGTCTCGGACTCACTGGCCTAACTGCAAGGTTCTGTCACCTGACCAGTGCCCTGCCCAACCCCAAGGTGGGGGTCTCTCTCTGCCTGTGGCTTGAGGGTCTCACAGGCATTTTAACCTCGGAAGGCTACTTCCTGCTGTGGGTCGTACATCTCATCTGGAAGAACAAAGCTTAAGCTGCCTTTGTCTGTTATTTTTGAAATTTAAATAAAGTTTACTAATTTTGACCAAAAGTCTGTGGGCGTACAGCTTGATTGGGACTCAGGGAGGCAAGATCTCCAAGCCCTTCAGCGTGTGTGGAGAACACAGGAGCCTGGATGCAGAAGCAGAGATAGTCTGCCTGGGTCCACCATCAGGAGGCGTGGATTGTTTTCTTGTGGGGTTTTAAGACTGGCTTTTATGTGTGTTTGGCCTGTGTGCTATGTCTGTGCACATGTTTGGAGGCCAGAAGAGGGTATTGGACCCTTTGGAACTAGAGTTACAGACTACTGTTCGCTGCCGTGTATGCTGAAGCCCCACTGAGGATCTGCTGTAAAGCTCCGGACGCCCCTGTCGGATGTTTGCCTCTGTAGTCTGCCTGTGCTGGCCTACTCGAGAGTCTCTGCCTCTGTCCAGGAGCACTGGAATTAAAGGCGTGTATGGCCACACCTAACCCTAATTTTTTTGTTTAGGTTTTCTTGAGTGACTTTTGCATGTATGTGTGTGTGCCATGTGTGTGCCTGGTGCCCAAGGGTCAGAAGAGGGCATGGGGTCCCGACCTGTAGTTTTAGAGTAATTAGGAGCCACCAAGTGGGTGTTGGGAACCAAACCCAGGTCCTCTGAAAGAACAAGTGGGGTCTTGTTTTTGTTTTTAAGACGAGAGTTCCTCTGTGTAGCCTTGGCGGGCCACAAGCTCCCCAGTGCTGGGTTACAGGGGCTCGCCACCACTTGTTCCGCCAGGGCAGAGCCAGTGTTCTTAGCCCACCGAGCTGTGTCCCCAGCTCCCCTCTCTTTCTGGCATTTCTATTCTACACACAGACCCATCTGCCCCTCTGGAGTGCTGGGATCACAGACACACACCACCATATCTAGCCTTAGAACTTAATTTTTTAGGAAAGAGGTTTTTGCCAGATTTTTGTGGGGTGGCACATGAATTTACCAGCACTCCAGAGGCAGAGGCATGCAGATCTCTGAGTTCAAGGCCAGCCTGGCCTACGAAGTGAGTCCAGGACAACAGCCAGGACTACACAGAGAAACCCTGTC
>NW_026596152.1:1097815-1115955 GCF_907164565.1 Psammomys obesus
AAAAAAAAAAAAAAAAAAAAAAACTTCCTGGCTGGAGAGATGGCTCAAAGGTTAAGAGCACTGCTTGCTCTTCCAGAGGTCCCGAGTTCAATTCCCAGCAACCACATGGTGGCTCACAGCCATCTATAATGAAACCTGGTGCCCTCTTCTGACGTTCAGGTGTACATGCAGACAGAACATTGTACAAATAATAAACAAATCTTTAAAAAAGAAAAATAAATAAAACTTCCAAAGCCAGGTGGTTGTGGCACATGCTTTTAGTCCCAGCACTCTGAGATCAGCCTGGTCTACAGAGTGAGTTCCCGGACAGCCAGGGCCACACAGAGAAACCCTGTGTTGAAAAAAAAAGAAAAAAATCGTGCGGGCTAGAAAGTTGGCACAAAGACCTGGGTTCAATTCCCAGCAACCACACGGTGGCTCACAACTGTCTAACTACAGTTCCAGAGGGCACCCAACACGCATGTGACACACAGACATACATGCAAACAAAATTACCCAAAGACAAGCTAAGCCAAACGCTCCCTCAAGCTGCTAAGTTACCTAATTTGCTGAGACATCTTGCATGCGGGAGCGTCCGGTTTTAGAAAGCAGGCCGTGGGGTTGTGTCTGTAGTTGCAGCGCTGTGGGCCTCGCGCTGGGAGCGCTCCTAGCCTCAAGTCAACCAAAGCGAGCCACAGAGTAAGACTCTTGACAGATTTAAGCAGTGTTAGGAAACTGAGGTAAAGTACCTTGCCTACATCGGCCTCAAGCTTGGAATCTTCTTGCATGAGTCCCTGAAATGTCAGTTACACGAGGGTCAGCAGGCCCAACATTCAGAGTTACTGCTAGTGTGAACCTCGCCTTTAATGGCTGAGCCGCTTCCCGGCCGCATTGCTAACACTGCACCGTTTAGTATGTGTGAGGCTGTGTGTGCGATGCTGCCTGGGGAGTTCAAAAGACAACCGTGAGAGCTGCTTCTCTCCCAGGAGCCAGACTCAGGTGTCAGCCTCTGTGGATGCCCTTATCCACTGAGCCATCTTGCTGCCTGCCCGTTTGGAAAATAATGAACTGCTGGGTATGGTGGCACAAGCCTTCATCCCGGCGCTCAGGACACCGACAGGCAGGCCTCTCTCTGCAAGCCTGCAAGCCTGCAGCAGCCTGGTCTACACAGCAACTTCCAGTCTGGTCAAGGCTACAGAGTGAGGCCCTGTCTAAAATAAACGGCCTTTCCGCTGAGCACTTCTGTACAGGGGCAGCTGTGGCTCCCCGCCGGGGCGGCATGACCCCGAAGCCCAGCGTCCACAAGGACTGGCTGCAGCGAGTGGACAACCAGGGGGCACACAAGGTCTGCAAATGTGAGACCCAGCAAGTGAAAGCACGCCACACTGACCCCTGACCCACGTGGCTCCTGTCAGGCCCTTGGTGAGGTGGCCCACAGTGAGACGCCACACGGAGGTCCAAGCTGGCAGGGGCTTTGCCTGGCAGAACCGTGCGTGGTTCACGTCCACCATCTGCATCCCTCTGGACCCAGGAGGGGAAGCGAATCCGAGGAGCCACCGAGGGCCCGTGGGCAGCGCCGGAGGAGTACCGCTCCCAGCTCATAGTTTCCCCAGGAACCCTGCTCTGAAGAAGGGCGCTAGGTCCACTGAGGAGCTTAACTCGGCCACCCAGCTAACAGGCCCTGTGATGCCCGCCAGAATGTCCACGAAGAGGAGAAAGCCAGGGTCACCCCAGAAGGGAAGTCCTGGGTTTGAGTAACTATATTTTTGGAAGAAATTCATAATCCAAACAAAACCTCAAATAAGAAAAGCAGAGCCGGGAGCTGGAGAGATGGCTCTGAGTTCAAGTCCCAGCAACCACATGGTGGCTCACAACCACTTGAGTTGGGGTCTGATGCCCCCTTCTGGTGTGCACAAAGACAGAGCACTCATACACATAAAATAAATAAATCTTCAAAAAACAAAGTGTGGTGGCACACCCCTTTAATCCCAGCACTCATGAGGCAGAGGCAGGTGGATCTCCGAGTTTGAGGCCAGCCTGGTCTACAAAAGCGAATTCCTGGATAGCCAGGGCTAAACAGAGACACCATGTCTCAAAAAAAGAAAAACAAAAACTTTAAAATGCAATGAAAATTTAAGGAGGAAAACAGCACCCTTGTGGTTTTCCTAGATGGGTAGTGTTGCTGTGTTCATTCCTTCCCGGGCCCAGAGCAGCCCCTTCATTTCCCTTGGCATAAGAAACTCACTTTTCACACTCCTTGCCAGGCAGTGCTGCTGGTGGCTGTACCTGGGGCTTTCTATTCCGCCCTCAGAGGGATCCTCCCTGGGGCTCAGCTGCCGCCACAGCTTGGCTTTTCCTGGAGCGTGTTCAGGCCTGTCCAGCTAGCCCCGGCCTTCGTACTGTCTGGTGAGGGGCCCTTGGACTTTTGATTCACTTCTTCCTGTTGGTTCTCTGTCGCACGTCAAGATTCCTTTGTCTTTGGTTTTCAGCAGTTTTCTGCATTACTCAGGATCCTCCAGAGAAGCTGAAACAGTCAGAGGCCACAGACACATGAGGGCTCACGGGATATGGAGACCAAGGATTTCATGGCATGCGGAGTGTGACCTGGAAAACCAAGAAGCTGACGGCTTCACCCAGTCTGAGCCAAAAACCTGAGCCCCTCAACCTGAGGCTGATTATGAAAAGGGTGTCTGAAGCCCTAGAGCCTGGAGTTCCCGAGGCTAAGGAGTTCCCGGGGGGGAGGCAGTCCAAGCTCAAGAAGAGGGAATGGGCTCTGCCTGCTCTCCACGGAGCACGCGCTGGCAAAGGAGACCTTCATTTGGCCTCTTGGTTTCCAGAAATGCCCTCACAGTCTCCCCAGCCAGTCAGGCTTTGCTAGTTAGACATCCTTGATAGAGTCAAAGTCAGCCACCGGTGGCACAGACAATTTCTCATTCTGCAAATCTGTATCTTTTCACTTATTCGGTGAAAACAAGGTATTTAAGTGTTTTGGAGCTTGTTTATGGCTTTTGAGATGGGCTCTCACCACACAGCCCTGGCTGGCTTTTGAGCCTCCAAAGCACTGGGATTATGACTGTCTGTGTTACCACATGTGGCCTCTGCCTTGTTCTTCCGAGTCCAATAACAGGTATACTGGACTTTCTGGGCATTTTTCTTTTTACCTTTCTCTCTCTCTCTCTCTCTCTCTCTCTCTCTCTCTCTCTTTCTCTGGGGGGAGGGCGTATGTGGAATGTGATTTGCTTGTTTGGTCCTAGAAAGCAGTTAAGTCAGGTCTGTGCCAGTGTTGGTAACGCACGCCTTCATTCCCTGCACTGGGGAGGCAGAGGCAGGTGGATCTCTGTGAGTTCCAGGCCAGCCTGGTCTACAGAGTGGGTCCAGGACAGCCAGGGCTACCTAGGCTGGCCTCCAACTTGCGGCCTTCCTTCCAAGACCTGTAAGTACAGTCATGTGTACCAAACCCAGCTTCTCACAGCCAACATGGCTGTGCACCCCTGTAATCCCAGCTTGTGGGAACTGAGGAAGAGAGTTCAAGGCTAGCCTTGGCCGCATAGCAAGCTGGAGGCAAGCGACGCTCCATGATGAAATGCTGTCTCCACACACCCCTTCTCAGCTCTCTAAGCCATATTTTCCCCTAAGTACACTGATTTTTCTGTCTTCTAGTCTTCGCTGTTTAAACCTATCCAATGACTTTCCATGTCAGAAATTTTTCACTTCTAGAATTTTTTTATTTTTGTTTGTTTGTTTTGTTTTTTGAGACAGGGTTTCTCTGTGCAGCCTTGGTTACCCTAGGCTTGATTTGTAGACCAGGCCGGCCTTGAACTCACAGAGATCCGCCTGCCTCTGTCTCCCCGAGTGCTGGGTTCACCGGCGTGCGACATTGCACCAGGCTCAGTTCTGGAATTTTCGCTGGGACGTAGTTGGCTTTTTCATTTTCCAACAGTCTGGTTTGCTACACTGGCTATAGGCACCCTGCTAGCTAGTACTGCATCGCAGCTCTTAGAAGAAGCATGAGTTCCCATCATCCTGTGGTTCCAGTTTTCTCATCAGCTGAGCAGTGCCTGACCTTGTTTTACCTTATTTGATCTGTGGTGTTAATTCATTAGCCCAGAAGTCACAGCTAACAGCAGTGTAACTCGTCAGTCTGACGCACGGTTAGCACGTGTGCGGGACGGTCTAGCCGGACTCCGCTCTCGCCCTGTGTTAGAACGGAGGGTATCTAAAGTCACAGGCCTATAATTTCAGCACGCCAGGAAGCTAAAGCAGAGGGTTCAAAGTCTGCCTGTCTTTGAGTTCAGAGTGAGTTCAGAGCTAGCCTGGGCAACTCAGAGAGACCCTGTCTCAAAATAGCTAAATAAAGGGTTAGGTTACTACTGCTTCAAAAAACACCATGACCAAGAGCTGCTCAGGGAGGAAAGGTTTTATGTCACTCACACTTCCATAGAACGGCAGTGAGGGCGGAAACTCACCCAGGGCAGGAACCTGGAGGCAGGAGCTGATGCAGAGGCCATGGAGGGTGCTGCTCACTGCCCTGCTCCCTGTGTCTGGCTCAGCAACCCAGGACCACCTGCCTGGGTGGCCCCACCCACCATGGGCTGGGCCCTCCCCATCCATCACTAATTAAGAAAATGCCCCACAGGCTTGCCCCATCTTGCTCTTTAGGGAGGCAGTTTCTCAGCTGAGGCACCCACTCTGACGTTACTGGCTTGTATCAAGTTAACATAAAATTAACCAGGACAGAGGGAGCTAGAAACAACTGTTTCGAGATAACCCCAACACAGAAGGACAAATGTTACATATTTTCTCTCATTGCTGGAGGTCGCTTTGCGTCTTCAGCTACGTGTGTTTCACATAGAAGCAGGGGGAGGGCGGGGGAGAAGGAGGGGGAGGCAGGGAGAGGCAAGAGGGGGTAGAGAGAGGCAGGGGAAGCCAGGGGCAGGCAGTGAGAGGCTGGAGGAGGCAGGAGCAGGCAGGGGAGGCAGGGGGATCTTTTAAGGGAGAGGGGACTGAACACACTGATACAGTTTTAAAGGGCAATAATGGAACAGGAAGGGTTAAATCAGGGTGAAGGGGGCAGGAGGGAGTGTGGAGAGAGAAAGCCAATACTAAAGCCTCTTAAAAGGTCGCATGGAAACCTGCTCCCATAGAAGTGTCTTAAAATACCCATATGTAACAGGTTTGAATGGAGCCGTCCTACAACAGGGGAACAAACCCCCAGCCAGACGCACAACAGACAGCAAATACAGGCCCAGAGCCAGGCACTCTGGCCTCTCTGTGAGTGCTGGCACAGGCATCGGCCAGTGCTCTCGCTTACCCTAGAATGTGATGGTGAGACCCTCTGCTAAAGACACTACGGACACACCACAGGACAGGAAGAAGCCCTGCCGTTGTGTGCCAGTACGCCTCGTCCCTGTTGGCGCGAGCGCTGACAGAGGGGCTCTGCGCTATCAGAAGAGAAAAAGCGACCTGTGTCTCACCCAGATGTCAGTTGTGCAAGCTACAGCAACAACTGGCCTGTCACCTGTGCAACAGGGGCACAGATGTTGGGAGCACCCAAGCACTTTCAATCTACGGCCACTCAAGGAGGCGGAGCCCACTGCTGGTGCTCTCTCTCTCTCTCTCTCTCTCTCTCTCTCTCTCTCTGCAGCCCTGGCTGTCCCGGGCTTGCTCTGTAGACCAGAGCTGACCTTGAACTCACAGAGACCCACCTGCCTCTGCCTCCCGAGTGCACCACCTGACGCCTGGCCATTGCTGGCAGTCTTAATGGGGCCAAGGACATGAGTCTGGAGCTCACAGGCCCTGGGGGAGGACCTCTGTTAACAATCGTAGTATCAAGAAGCTGCTGCTGACATTTTACACCCACAGGACACTATCTCTAGCCCTTGTCAGGGAAGGGCATTTCCATCGCAGCAGATGGAAATAAACAGGTGCTAAGCTGCCCGGTGTGCTGGGCCCTCACACGCCCTCACGCCTCTCCCCATGGGGCTCCAGGAGCAGACGACAGTGTTTTTTAAAAACTCCTTTTTAAAAACTTTTTAAAAAACTCTTTTATTTACATTTCTTATCTTTTTCTCCATACTCCACCCCAGTCCCTTTCAACACCCCAGCACCAGGTAGGAGGAGAAAGGGCTAGTGGAAGTGGGGCCGCAGTTCTCTCTGCTGCTTCCTGCTGGTCAGGGTCCTCGGGTTCCTTGGAGCCAGTGCAATCCTCCTTTCAGGAGATCCCCAACTTCTCGTCTCACAGCAGCAACCAGGAGCCGCAGGGGGAAGCAGTAGCCTTGTTCTTTCTCGGACACACAAGGACAGTTGCACACAGGAACTCAGGGATTGTGACCTCCACAAGCTCAAGCCAGAGAAATCCCAGCATGGCGGGCCTAAGGTGGCACGAAAGCCGTCAGCATTTGACAGCTGCTGGGACAGAAAGGCAGCTTTCCCTAACCAGGACAGGTGGGCCACTCCGGGCAGGCTCCACTTTTAAGAACAGATGGCCAACACAAACCGGACGTTTCGTGGGGGACTGGAGGAGAGAGAAGTTGGATGGGGAGGTAGGTAAAGATGAAGAGAGTTGATGAGGGAAGAGTTGGAGGGTCGGTATAATCAAAATACATTGTATGAAACCCTCAAGGAAACTTGAGGCCTCGGTGTCTAGACTCTTCGTGAGATGGAGGCCACTCTAAGGGAAAGCCAAGGAAGGTGAATCAGATTGTGCATTTAACTGGAATAAAATATTTTATCCTGTAACACACATACACAAGAAATTCTCTAATAGTTAAAAAATATTTTTAAAATAGAAAAAAAAATGTTAGAAAGCTCTAGGAGGGGCTGGAGAGATGGCTCAGCGGTTAAGAGCACTGGCTGCTCTTCCAGAGGTCCTGAGTTCAATTCCCAGCAGCCACATGGTGGCTCACAACCATCTGTAGTAGGATCTGATGCCCTCTTTTGGCGTACACGAAAACAGAGCACTCACATACATAAAATAAGCAAATATTAAAAAAAAAAAAACCTAGGTATATAGCTCAGTGGTAGAATGTTTGTCTGGTATGTCCAACCCTATAATCACAGACACACAAAGTACAAAAATATTAATATATATATATACCCACATATAAATTTTCTGTTCAGGGTCTTTTTAAGATTTTATTTATTTAATGTGAGTGCTCTATCTGCATGTACACCTGCACGCCAAATGAGGGCACCAGATCTCACTATAGATGGGTGCTGGGAATTGAACTCAGGACCTCTGGAAGCGCAGCCAATGCCCTTATCTACTGAGCCCTCTCTCCAGGCGTGTCCAGGGGTCCCGAACTGGGTTCATTTTCTCTCAGTAGCAGTGGCAGAATCTCAAGTGGGGCAGAAAGCTGAAGAAAGGCTTTTATTAGGGGCGAGGAAGCAAGCGCGCACAGCAAGCTCACGGAGAGCAGCGGGACTCGGGAGTTAATAATACGCCTCAGGGTCACTGAGGACTCAGCCTGCTTACCACTGTGTACTCCGCTGATCTGGCCTTTCAACAAACAATGTGTCCACCAGCCTTCCTGGCCTGTATTTCTGTATAATCAACCTTTACAGCCTAAGCCAATGCTGAGCTGTGATTTTAGCTACGCGCCCTTCCGTGACCCAGCCCAGAACAAAGCCTCCATTTCACGAAGGCAGCAGATGCAGGGGTTGAGAGCACCCACTTGTGGATACCGCTGATAAATGATGTTTTCAGTACCATTTGTTGACTGGCTCAGTGAAGGTCAGCTGGACTCACCGACTTCATCTCTTGTAAAACTCTGTTAAAGATTCCTGTAAAGTGCCCCGTTCCTTCCCGATGGGAGGCTTTCTGTGCTGTGCAATAAAGACAGAGCAATGGACACACGGTCACACACAGCCACACTCGGGACACACAGACACAGGACAGACAGATTCACTGGGCACTCCTCCCCTAGTTTAGGGCTGGTCAGTTTGAAGAAAGACAGGATGTGGCCAGAACCTGCCGGGCCTGTCCCTCAGCCAGGGCCTCGCCCTCGGGAGAAGAAGCCCACAAAGACCTTTGTTTCAAGTTGTCAGGCTTTCGTCTCAAGTCAGGAGGGTAAGGAGGACTCCCTAGTCATGGCCCCCTACCTATCCGCCTCTGTCTAACTCTTAGCCCCTCAACATCACCAGACAGAAAGATACTTCTTTAAAATGGGAGATGCGAAAAGTGTGTGAAGGTGAGATGGGGGCTAAGTTTCTGCTGCTTTGCCAGTGACCAGAAGGATTAAAATGATTTTAATGGACTTGAAAAATTATTATATGTGGGCTGGAGAGATGGCTCAGAGGTTAAGAGCACTGCCTGCTCTTCCAAATGGTCCTGAGTTCAATTCCCGGCACCACATGGTGGCTCACAGCTGTCTACAGTGAGATGCGGGTGTACATGCAGGCAGAACACTATACACATGATAAAATAAATAAATAAATCCTTAAGAAAAATACGGCTGCTCTAGCAAGAAATCTCACCCAAAGATATTCTTTGTCTGCGTGTCTGGCTGAAATATAGACACGCCTTTAACCAAGGAGACAGAGGCCAGCAGATCTGAGTTCAAGGCCAGCCTGGTGTAGAGCAGGTTTCAGGTAAAGAAGAGCTTAGGTCCAGGCATGGTGGTGCACACCTTTAATCCCAAACAATGAAGGAAAGTTAGTTTGTAGAAGGAAGCACCCATGTTTGAAAGTGATGTCTAACTGAGTGGCAGAAACAGTGTTGAATCAGGGAAAGACTTGACAGAATAGGATACGCCCAGCTCTCAGGAGGAGAGGAAAGGGAAGCTTCTTAAGGGGCAATGAGAGAGAGAGAGAGAGAGAGAGGAGGCTGTTTTGCAGGTGAGTTTTTCAGAAAGAGAGAGGTTGAAGAGAGAACAAGCTAGACACAGGTGACAACAGAACAAGCCAGAGAATGAGAAGGATCCAGGAGATTAGAGCAGACTGTGTTCATTTGAGACTGATTCCAGGGCCAAGAGAGAAGCCAGATTGAGCAGATCAGCTGGGAGAGGAGTTTGAACCAGAACAGCTGAGTTGAAGCAGCCAGCCCAGAGCTCAGGAAGAACAAGAGCGAGCTAATTCAGCAGTGAGTCTAGGAGGCTGAAAACATCACGGCCTGGTTTAGATTGTTCGGAGGCCAGAGCTCCCAGGACAAGGCCTAGCCAGCAGACAAGGCAGCAAGCCTCCGAGATGACAAATGAAACAGGCGGATAAAATTTACTTTTACAATTTTATATTTACCTCTTTTATTTTGTGTGTATGAGTATCTTGTCTTGTATGTATGTATTTATCATGTATGTATGTGTACCACATGTGAGCCTGTGCTGGAAGTGGAGTTACAGATGGTGTGAGCCGCCGCGTGGGCGCTGAGAATCAAGTCTTGGTGGTCTTAGCCACCAAGTCGCCTCTTCAGGCCCCAGGATACTGATTTTAGTGTTACAACTAAAGTTTAGAAAGTAGGCAAATTTGAGCCTGGCAGTGGTGGCGCACACCTGTGATCCCAGTACTCAGGGATGCAGAGGCAGCCGATCTCTGTGAGTTCGAGGCCAGCCTGGTCTACAGAGGGAGTCCAGGACAGCCAGGGCTACACAGAGAAACAAAGATATGAGTAGAGCTATCATGGCAATAGAGCTTAAATCAGCCAGTCACAGTCAGTGGCAGTTAGGAAACAGATCTCCAAAGAACGCTGGTTCCGGGGTGTTTTTCTTTCCTCCTCCTCCCCTTCCTCCTCCTCTTCTTTCTGTTGTTTTTGAGACAGGGTTTCTCTCTGGAGCCCTGGCTGTCCTGGAACTTGCCTCTGCCTCTGAGTGCTGGGACTGAAAGGCGTGTGCTATCGTGCCCAGCCTCTTCGCCCTTCCTACTCACCTTGAGGCCTCATGGAGAGGCTCCTCCCTCATTAAACCTCTCGAGAACACCTGCGAGAGGACCCTTAGTGTGCTGCAGGCTGGCCTCGAACTCTCCAAGATTCGCCTCTCCTCACTAACGGCTGCACCCCCACGCCCAGCTGCTTCTTCCAAGAATGAGACAATGGATCCATCTTCTCCAACTCCAACCATCACCGTCCTTGGGCAAAAGGGTGAAGGCTGATTCGGACACTAAGTGTATCTCACTTTGAACTTCGTGACAGAGACCAGTAGAGAACAAATCACAGAAACTTTCTGTTTTGCCAGACAGGATTTCTCTGTGTAACAACCCTGGGTCTCCTGGACTCGCTTTCTAGACCGTGGTAGCCTCGGACTCGCCGAGATCCGTGCTAGGATTAAAGGCGGACACCACCCCACCCGGTGTACAGAAACTTTTTATTATTATTTATTCTGCGTGTGGATGTTCTGCCTGGGGGGGGGGGGGCACCACAGTCGTGCAGAGCCAGCAGCGGCCAAAGGAGGGCGTCCGAGCCCCGGTATTGGAGTTACAGATGCTGGCAAGCCGCACACAGACGCGGGAATCCAACCCCAGCCCCTTGGCAAACTCAGCAGTTACGCCTTGCTTGGCTCTCCAGGCCTTGGAGCCCCGAGAGTTTTCTGCGCCTTCTCGGCTTGGAAGTTCTCAAAAACTGGAGAGCTTCTAACCATGGGGTCACCACGACTGTCGGGGACCGCCTTTGTGGCACCACCTTCCCCTTGTCCTTTGCCCTGTCCCATCTGCGGACCTCCAGAGTGCGCGGGTTTTTCACTGCCTTTCGGAACAGATCAGGCAGCTCACCTTGGTGTGCCCGGGCCCTTCACTTTAGTACCCAAAGCCTCATTACGGCCTGTCAGGCCACTGGGGCACTCAGGGACCCTGCCTGGCAGGACGCCGGGGCAGGCTCGCTGCGGGAGTTTCCTTGCCCAGGCTTGGCTACTTAGGAACCCGTAGCGGGCCTACGGGGGAGGGGGGCTGCTGAGCGCCCTCCCAACCCTCTGCACCCAGTCCGGGAGGTAGCGGTCCACCCCCCTTCTGAGCCGCTGGGCTCTTTTGTTTCCTTTTGGTTTGGCTGCTTGGTTTCCCTTTGTTTTGCTGTGACACTGAAGTGAGGGAGCCTGCTCTTGAACAGGGTTAGGAGTTACCCAAGTGCACCTGGACAGTCAGCCACCCCCACCCCGCACCCCAAGCTTCTTACCTCACGACAGGGATGATGAAGGCCATAGGCAGAGCCCTGGGCCTCTCACGAGGCGGCTATAGCTGGTTTTTCCCTTTGTTTTCTTTGATGTTCTCCGTGTGTCTCTCTCTGCTCTTTTGAGACAGAGCCTTACTTTGCAGCCCAGACTGGAATTCACTGTGTAGACCAGGTTAGCTTTGGCTGAAGGCAATCCTCCTGCCTACACACCAGATTTAGATGTGGGCCAATACCTCCTCTCACTTTTTTTTCTTTTTGTGGTGTTTTGTCTGCGTGCATGTGTGTGTACCATGTGCGTGAGAAAGGGAAGTTGGGTCCCCCAGCACTGGAGTCACAGGGCAGCTTCGAATCCAAGTCGGCTGGAAGAGTGGCCAGCGCTCCTAACTGCCAAGCCACCACCTCTCCAGCCCTCGTTTTTATTGAAAAAGAAAAAAATACCTGTATAGCCCCGCATAGTGTCACAGCTTCAACTCCACCACTCAACCAAAAAACTAGGGCATTTCTAGCATCTAGAAATTTCTCTCCTCATCCTCCTGTCCTGCTATCTAATTGGAACTCACTATCCTGCTGCAAATCTAAACAAACTAAAAATAAACAGGTTTTTTTTTTTTTTTTAATTAACAGGAAACGACACAGCGCAAATGTAATAAATGAGTAAACCCTGTAGGTTTCAGATGGCAACCGTTGCTATGGAAGGAAGAGGAGGAGGCCAGGAGGAGGGGAGCCCCACGGGCAGGCTGGCATCTGTGCGGAGACGTGGCGGGCAGGAGGACAAGCCAGGAGGAGCTCCCGAGAGCCTCTGGGCATCCTCAGTGGTGACTGCTCCAACCCGGGGGACAGTTCTCGCCATCTGGAGATGTCGCTAGTTCCCGAAACCAGACACGAAGGGGATTACTTCAGACACCAAGTGTGAAGTGAGAGGCCACCCCTCCTGAGCCAGGCTAGCAGATCGCACTGCTCAGAAGCCGGGCTGGGGAAGCCGCAGAGCACGATGGGTCACGAAGTCCGGGGGGGGGGGGGGGGGGGGGGGCAGCGGTGCCAGATGACTTTCTGGGGGGGGCGCTGTGCAGGCCCTGGCTTCCTGGAAACGAAGGAATGATGTCATCCCTCTTTGCTATGCTGACATCAGCCTGGAGGGAGGGGTGCTGGGGTAGGAGGGGACGTGGGAGGGGAGGCACTTGGACCCACGAGGCCGCGTGTAGGCTGCCCTGAGCTTCCCGGGCACTGGGTTCCTCTCCCCTCAAACCCGGCCACACAGCCCCTCCCGGGACTCTGGGTGAAGACCACCCTTCTGATCAGGGTTGGCAGCTGGCTCTTCCCACAGACCGCCATTAAAGTGGTAAGCCGTGGCCATATCCCTCCTGGTCCCTCCCTCACAGCAGCAACGGAGGCTCCAGGCTCAGCGCTGGCCTCTCCATCGCCTCTTCACCTCAGACACTCCCATGTGGAGGGCAGTGCACACCTTCCCTTCACACTGGCGTCAAGCCGGTGACATCCATCTCTGGTCACCATCCCAGGTTACCACGGTCCTGAAAGGTTGACCTCTGAACTTTGCTTACTTGCTTGTTTTTTTTGCATTTGTTCTTGGCGTCATAGCCAAGAAATTGTTGCTCAAGCCAACGGGACACAACCGTGAGGCTGAGGAAAGGCTGGTTCCCCACCTCCTTCCACCTGGCCTGGCTGTCCCTCGGAAGGAGGGCCTGCCTAACCCTGCTGTCCACCTGGACCACACTGTCCCCACGTGAGGCAGCCTTTGTCACCTTGAAGACAGCAGCCTCTCCTGGCCTTGCCTTGGTTCCTGCTCCTTACTCTTGGTGCCCTGTGCACACGCCCTCTCGTTTATCAGCTTTTCTCTCGCTATCTTTGGATGAACCGGCCAGCCACTGCTCAGCCTTCTGGTATAAGGAGGTTTGGCTGGGCACACAGGCCAGCTTTTATTCCCCAAAGCACCCAGCAGACACACTGGGAGCCCTGGGGACTGGGAGAGCTGTACAACAGGCTCTTAACCAGAAAAAAATGGCTCCTGTCCTCCCGATGCAAGTTAAAGGAAAGTCCTTATGCTGTTTCAGAATAACGACTTCAAGGCAGCTGTGTAAGCCTAGAGTGATAGAAGGCTCAGGTGGAGGGTCCCAGGAGCCCAGGAATTCAAGTCCAGTTTGAACGACAGAGTGAGGCTCTGTTAAAACAAACTGTTCCAGCAGTCAGGAGGCAGAAGCAGGCAGATCTCTGTGAGTTTGAGGCCAGCCTGGTCTACAAAGTGAGTTCTAGGACAGCCAGGGCGACACAGAGAAACCCTGTCTCAAAAAAACAAACAACAAAAAAAGAGCTAGCAGTTCTTAGTTTTAGAATCAGACATGTAAATATATATTTGTAGGGGCTGGAGAGATGGCTCAGAGGTTAGGAAAACTGATTGCTCTTGCAGAGGTCAGGAGTTCAAATCCCAGCAACCACATGGTGGCTCACAACCATCTATAGTGAGATCTGGTGCCCTCTTCTGGCCTGCAAACAGAATACTGTATACATTAATAAACAAACAAATCTTTAAAAATATATATTTTTGTACATAGTTCAGAAAATGAAGTGGCCTCTCGAACTGCCTGCATTCTACCTCAGTTTAC
The DNA here is from genome assembly GCF_907164565.1 of Psammomys obesus. NCBI lineage: Eukaryota > Metazoa > Chordata > Mammalia > Rodentia > Muridae > Psammomys > Psammomys obesus. The sequence continues at coordinate 1,111,502 of NW_026596152.1, forward strand.
ACCTCCCATGTCTTCATTGGTGCAAATATTAGAATAATATTACAGGGGGCTGGAGAGATGGTGCAGTGTTTGAGAGCACTGGCTGCTCTATCAGAGGTCCTGAGTTCAATACCCAGCACCACATGGTGCTTCACAACCACCTATACTGGAATCTGATGCCCTCTTCTGGCGTGCAGGTGTACATGCAGTCAGAGTACTCATATACAATAAATAAAAAAAATCTTAAAAAAAAAAAAGAATTTTACAGGCATGCGCCACACCTGGCTAAACTGCTGGCTCTGTAGAAATCCCCTTCTGTGTCATCCTACCTAGCTAGTCTGCCTCTCTCTCCAGCTCCTCCAAACCCGTGAGGGCTCTGCTCTCTTTCCTAAAATTCCGTTTCACCTGAGTCTTGCCAGCTGCTTCCGTGCTGTTCCCACAAGTCCACAGAGAGGATGCCTGTCTCTTACCCCTTACCTGAAGCTCCATCTGTGAGGGCCCTTCCAAGCCAAAGGAGAGCGAGCTCTCAGGGGCCCAGCTGCTGTAAAAGAAGTCCCTAGCTCCTCCTCTACACCTTTACCTCCCCTGAACCTGTCACCCTCATGGTGGGGGCTCCCAGCCAGGTCAGAGGGGCCAAACCATTCCACCTTTACAGAGGGGCAGCTCAAGGCCAGGTGAGCAAAGACCACAAGACCTCCCCCAAGCAACCTGCCTTAAAACAGGCGGGAACTGTCCATTCTTTAGTGTAGAGGCCTCGAGCTCAGCCCGGCTGCCTCTCTCCAGGACACTCCTGACTGCACCTGACCACCACTGAGCTTTTTTTTGGACCCTGCTGATGTCCAGAAAGCAAATATCCTGTTCCAGGGACATTTGGTGACACACTTGTACACATGAAAATGAAAACAAATAAAACAGAGCCGGGCCTGGTGCCGAACGCCTGTAGTCCCAGTGCTCAGGGAGGCAGAGGCAGGTGGGTCTCTGAGTTCAAGGCCAGCCTGGTCTATAAAGGGAGCCCAGAACAACCAGGACTACAGAGAAACCCTGTCTTAAAAACAACAAAATAAAATAAAATGAAAATGAAAACAGGAGGGCTGGAGAGACAGCTCAGAGGTTAAGAGCACTGGCTGCTCTTCCAGAGGTTCTGAGTTCAGTTCCCAGCACCCACATGGTGGCTCACGCCATCTATGATGAGATCTGGTGTCCTGCAGGCAGAACACTGTATATGTAATAAAATCTTTTTAAAAAGTGAAAATAGGACAAGAAGTTGAGCTAGATACAAAGGCCACACACCAACACTGCCCCAGTGCGAGAATTTGGTGACATTAGCTCCCCACGACCTTATTCCCAGGCCTCTCCTACACTGTTGTTAAGGTAAACAGAAATGTTAGGGTTAAAAGGCTTGTTACCATTCAGACTGGGCGGTCAGGAACACTGGGGATGAGGAATAATGGCTCGCTCCTGGTTAGGAAAAGGCTCTAGTAAAAAAAACAAAAACAAAACACAAAACAACAACAACAACAAAAAAAAAAAACAACATCAAAACCAGTTTCAACAGGCTGTAATCCCAGCACTAGGGAGGCAGAGGCAGGCAGATCTCTGGGTGTGAGGCCAGCCTGCTCTATAAATCGGAGTTCCAGGTCATCCAGGGCTACGCAGAGAAACCCTGTCTCGAAACAAAACAAAGAACAACAAAAAGAGAGAAGACTGGTGGTGAACAAGAACAGCTTCTGAAAGAGCCCATTCCAGAGGGACATTTGGGACAGAAAAGGGTCACCTGTTGCCATGAATATGGCACCTGCTGTATAAATATCCATAAAACTACTTTAAAATCCAGAGCCCGGAATCCACTAGGCCGCTTGGAGCAGCCGCTCCAGGCTCTTTTCGGAGTGCTCGCTTAGCTCGGCTTTGCTAAGTAAAGCTCTGCTTAGACTCTCTGTGTGTGCCCCTCTTTAAAAATTCATATGTATCTGTTGTGCGCGGGAGACTGGGGTTGTGGAGGTCAGAGGACAACCTGTGAAGTCAGTCCGCGTCGTTCCCCCACCCCAGCCAGCAACCCCTGCAGCAAAGGGGCAACCGCCCCTGGCTGAGGCAGGAGGGCCACGCCGATTCAGACTTTCTTTGCACTAGTGAGGTACCGAGCAGAGAGGGCCACAGCAGCGGCTGTGCTGGGGTCCCAAGCCAGGAGACTGTGTCCATATGGGGCCACGGCAGCCTTGGCCTCCCCAGGCCAGCTCTGCGGGGAGCTTCAGCCCTTGTCCGCACCGAGGTGCCCTCTACCGGCCTGCTTTTCTGATCCTACAGTCTTCCCCGCAGCTCTAGGCGCTCGGCAAGGCCCTCCATCGTCTCATTAACGGCTGAAACGCCCCGGCTGCTTGCTTTCTTTACCAACTAAAAACTGTTGCCTCCACCTGAATTCAGGGCTCCGCCCACCTGATGGCTGCTCTCAGGCCCAGCTCAGCGTCACACCCGTGTTGCTCTGCAGCCGCTAGGATCTGCCTGGAGCAGCAGCTGCCGGCAAAGTCCGGGTTCTGGGCCCTGGAAGCCTTTGCTCTGCTCTGGAGACTCGGTCTCCAGCCACAGCACAGTCTCACCGCAGGCTGCTGCACGGATTCATTAAGTGGGATTTGGGGATGCAGGGGAGAAGACGGTGTCAGAGCTCAGGGATTATGAGGATCCAGAGGATCCAGGTTCGATTCCCAGAACTGACAACCATCCATAACTCCAGTTCTGGTGCTCTCTTCTGACCCCCACAGACACCAGGCATGCACATGCTTTTTATACATACATGTAAACAGAGCACTTTTGGTTTGGTTTGGTTTTTTCGGAGACAGGGTTCTTCTGTGTAGCCCTGGCTGTCCTGGACTCACTCTGTAGACCAGGCTGGCCTCGAATTCACAGAGATCCACCTGCCTCTGCCTCCCAAGTGCTGGGGTCACAGATCTGTGCCACCATGCTGGCAGGGCACTTTTTTTTTTTTTTTTTAAAGATTTATTTATTATTTATACATTATTCTGCCTGCATGTACACCTGCGGGCCAGAAGAGGGCACTAGATTTTCACTATAGATGGCTGTGAGCCACCATGTGGGTGCTGGGAATTGAACTCAGGATCTTTGGTAGAACAGCCAGTGCTCTCAACCTCTGTGCCATCTCTCCAGCCTGGCAGAGCACTCTTACACATAAAATAACAACAAAAAGAGGAATATGTGTAAAGAAGCATAAAGCAAACTTTTCTTTTTTTTCTTTTTGTTTGTTTGTTTTGTTTTGCAAGTCAGGAGTCAGGCTTACCTTGTGTAGCCCTGGCAGTCCTGGAACTTGATCTGTAGAGCTGGCTGGCCTTGAACACTGTGTGCGGCTCCCAAATACACTTTCAAATTGGGATAATATTTTACATAATTGTTGTCCTGTCTTAAGAAAAAAAAAAAAAAAACAGATTTATAAAGTTGGGTGTGGTGGCACACACCTGTGGTCCCAGCGCTCAGGGAGGCAGAAGCAGGTGGATCTCTGTGAGTTCAAGGCCAGCCTGGTCTACAGAGTGAGTCTAAGAAACCCGGTTCATGAGGTCTAGTCAGGCTAACAGACATATTTATAAATACGTATTTGACCTCCTTGTTTTTGCTAGCATTATTAAATAGAGCTGTTTTCTATAAACTGGGTCACACAAGGAGCTGTTATGTTCTATAATGATATATCACGTGTGGATTAAGAAAGTTCCCAGGTTCGCTATTTCAAAATCTCATCCTAAGCCAAGCGCAGTAGCACACGCCTGTAATCCCAGCACTCAGGGAGGCAGAGGCAGGTGGATCGATGGAAGTTCGAGGCCAGCCTGGTCTACAAAGGGAGTCTAGGACAGCCAGGGCTATACAAAGAAACCCTGTCTCAAAAACAAAAAACAAAAGCAAAAAAACAGCTTAATTCTGAAAGAGCGTCAATTCAGAAACTGTCATTTTTAAAAGCTATTAAAAATTATATAAATTAATAATCAGTAACCTTATAAATGATCAAATTCTTTAAAATAAAAAAAAAATCCAATTATTGTCCTGCTAAGAACTAATGTAATTAATTATAGGGATAAGCCTAGGACAGATAACTAAAAACAACATTTGTCTATTCAGATATATTTTTTTATAGGGATAGATAGTTCTCACACACTTCCGGGATTCTGCAGAATATGAAATTAAAATGTTTCAGAAAAAAGCTTTTCATAAAAGAGACATGCCAGCTCCTGAAAACACCCCTAATTTCCTCCAAAGAGGATGGACACCAGTTATATTCCACCTGGAGTTTGTTTCCGTTATGGCTGAGCTGGCCATCGGGTAAACTGAGGTAAACTGCCTGGACAGACAGCATGGATACTGGGAAGTTGCCTCGACAAGGTATGGCCGTCCCCTAAGCTCTTGCTCCACAGGAAGCTCTGTCAGAACTTGTGGGCCTGGGTGACTGTCAGACAGATGCCCAGGCCGCAGAGGAAGCCTGG
>NW_026596152.1:1115965-1139706 GCF_907164565.1 Psammomys obesus
GCCTGGGTGACTGTCAGACAGATGCCCAGGCCGCAGAGGAAGCCTGGGTGATTGTCAGACAGATGCCCAGGCCGCAGAGGAACCTGGGTGACTCTCCTGATAGCTGGTCAGTCTGTGCCATTTTTAACACTCACGGAAGCTGCTGGCTCTGCACTTTCTGTTTACTCAGGTAAAATGTACCCTTGTCAGGTCTCTGATGGGGTTGAAGGTCAGTTTAACAACAGAAACCAAGGCTCCCGCTGCCGGGTCAGTACTCTCCACGTGTGAAAATCAGACCTCAAGCCTCAGTCTCCAAGAGCTGTGATTGCTCAGTCTAGACGGGAGTTACCAGTTACCAGACTCATGAAACAGGGTCTCAAAGTAACGTTTTACTATTCCTTTATCTAAAGAGACTCGATTTACAATGACTGCGCCAGTAATCAGCCATCTGTCTTGTGGAGAATCGTCAGGTAGGAAAAAAAATGAAGTTTATATAAGGTCTGAGGATCTAAAAAAATGTTTTAGAGTCTAAGAAGATATTTTAAGGTTGATAAATGCATGTTACGAAGTTTAGAGGAGATGAGACCTTTAATGATGCTAAAAAATGATTTAAGAAATAGAAAAGAAATAAAACATGCTTCAGATTTCTTCCCCTTGCTAGGCTACTATTATATTAAGACTTCAAAGTTCCTGAAAATAGAAATTTTCCCCTGGTCTTGGGATTCTTCACCTTCCCCCAGTTATTAGAAAATGTTAATTCTGTCCTGAGCCCATATTTGCCTCATCAGGTTTTCACTTGGCTGATGGACTCTGTCACCTTCTGACTGCAGACTGCTGAGCTCCGGACTTCCTGGATGGTGATGTAAACCAGGCCAGCCAGTGTGCTCGCTCCCTGTCTTTCAGCTGGATAAGCGAATCAGATGCCTCTGATAAACGCCCTGCCTTTCGTTCGGCTTTCAGCTTCCTGGGCCACTCTAACAACGTCCTAATGTCAGATGGAAGTAATTACAGAGCAGACTGTGTCAACCTTTGTCCCACCTGACAGGCTGAAATGCTAAATCAAAAGGCATAAGGGACAAATGTCTACCTCGAATGTCAGTTGACACACCAGCTTTCTCAGCTAATAGATTCATTAACTAAAATGGTTGTACAATAGGACACTTAACCTGATTTATGCTAAACAAAACGGTATTATGTGGCTTTTAAGACTTTTTTTTTTTGGGGGGGGGGGCAGGGTTTTTCTGTGTAGCCCTGGCTGTCCTGGACTTGCTTAGTAGACCAGGCTGGCCTTGAACTCACAGAGATCTGCCTGCATACGCCTCCCTGAGTGCTGGGATCACAGGCGTGCGCTGCCACACCAGGCACTACCTGTTCTTTTGCTTGGAGGGAGGACAAATGGTGTGACACATCAGAGCTAAAACAGGAGTGAGTCAGTCAAGCTGCAGCTCAGGGCCAAGCCTGAGGGAGGCGCCCAGGGCCAGGAGCCAAGCCAGACCAATCACATTAGCCACTAGGCCAAACAGCAGGCTGCCAGCACAGGCAGGCTTGAGTTCAAACCTGAATGCCCGGCTAGGAAGCCTGGCTCAGCCCTAAACTAAAGGCAGCTGCAGACTGAATGGAGGGTAGGGAGAAGGCAGAGGGCTGACCGTGGGGAGTCGCACCAACCCAAAACGTTCTCAGAGGCAGCTCTGAGAACAGAGCTCTAGCTCTGTGCTCTTGTCCAGCAGCGGACTTGGTAAGGCCCTGAGGAGCCACGGCTTCCAATGGATTGAAGCCGGAGAGCCATCTCTTCCCCCAGCTGAGTTATCAGTCCTAAGGCAGCTGTATCCTGTGTTCTCTTTGCCAATAGTATCAGCCTTAGCTCTCGGCTGACCTTGCCCCCCCACGCCTCTTCTGCAAATAGTGTATAAAATGCTGTACTTCTTAATAAACTCGCTTGACATAAGTCACCAGCTTATGCAAGACATGTTGTCCCAGCTGCTGCTTTTGTCTTTATTTCCTGTCTTCACTTCTCATCCCTAGTCCCCTCACTCACCTCACCACTCAGGACCACTATCCCTGCAAGTCTGGGTCAACTGGTGCAACCTGAGAGACTCTAAAACCACGAAGGCCAGCAGCGGACAGCCTGCCTGGACACCCACCTTCTCTCTCCCTACCCGCTGCCCAGGCTGCAGGGCTGGGTTCTTCTCCCTCCTCCAAGGGAAACAGCATGTTTGGGAGAAGGGAGGTGGCTTTGCAGACCCAGGTTTGAATTCTGGAGGCTCCACTTCCTGGCTGTGGCTTTGGAGCTGGGTCGCTAGCTCTCCCATGCAACATACTCTGTTGAAGAACCTGTGAGGCGTCAGCTAGTTTCTGGGGACTCAAGATGAGTGAACTGCCTTCAGGAAGCTGAGAAGAGAGGCAATAAACGAACAGTGACGTGGTTAGGGCGAGCCAGCCGGCAGTGGGCCACAGGAAGCCCCACCCTGGGAAGAAGTCTCAGCAAACACGGAGGGTCCAGGGAGAACCCACTTCATTCAAAAAATATGTAACAGGAGCTGGATGTGCTGGTGCAGACCTTTAATCCCAGCACGTGGGAGGCAGGGCAGGATCTCTGGGAGTTTGAGGTCAGCCTGGTCTACCGAGGGAGTTTCAAGACAGCAAGGGCTATGTGGAACACCTGTCTCAAAAAACAAAAACCAAAAAATCAAGAAAAGAAAGAAATGTATAATAGGAGAGAGCGAGCGAGCAAGCACGTCAGCGGTATGGTACTTGCCTACCCGGTTCTTGTCTCCACCTCCAGAAGCCAACCCCAGCACACACAAAGGTATAAAATTCTCCCTGTGGACCAGCTACCAAGCTGAGCCCGCAGAGAGGAGGACCTTCAGATAAACGGTCTTAGCAGGCACGGGGCTGTGTGAAGTGTGGGAGGCGGGCCCCAGACAGCAAGCCCGGCCAGGGCAACGGTAGAAACACAGGCGCTCACATGCTCAGAGCCCCGTGGGAAGCCAAGTGGGACAGCGCTTGGGCTGGACCACACCAGGTGACTCTCAGTGGACATTAACCCCACAGACGTCACAGCGGCCACGTGAGGATCCTGGCTTGCGTCACCTCCAGCTCAGCCGCTCAGCACGGTGCAAGGGGCAGCCATTTCTTGGAGAGCAGGGGACTGACCGGGACCTAGGCTGCCCAGCACCGTGACAGGCTGCACTGGGTGTGGCACTGGGTGTGGCACTGGGTGTGGCACTGGGTGTGGCAAATCCAATCCAGACTTCTGGACCGTGGGGTGCGGTTCTTCCCGATGCACATAGCTTTGGTACCGGTGTGAACGGGGCCTCTAAGTCTCAGGGACTTCCTGTTTACTATTGGTGTATCCCAGCTCAGTCCACACAGAGCCTACAAGCAGGCACATGCCCAGGCACAGTCTGCCAGGGCTTAGATCTTAGTTTCTAACACCCGTCTCCAGAAAAGGAAGCAAATTCCTCAGAGAGACAGGCTCTGAATGGTCTGGATGGGGTAGGGAGGGAGAGAAGGCAGGCAGAAAGGAAGCAAGAGAGGAAGGCAGGCAGGAAGGAAGGAAGGAAGGAAGGAAGGAAGGAAGGAAGGAAGGAAGGCAGGCAGGAAGGAAGGAAGGCTGAAGAGAAGCCAGGCTTTATGGCAAACACCTGTAACCCCAGCATTTGGGAGGCTGAACTAGAACCTGGATTAGCAAACAAAACAAACTGAAGAGAAAGCAGGAAGCAGTCAGAAAAGCTTCCCAGGGAACAAAGTGGAACAATTTAAGCATGAAAATGGATGATGACTTAACAGATCCTATGAGTCACGAGCCCATGGCTGCCCTCAGTGAGCCCACAGAGTGACAGTCACTGGAGGCTAGTCACAAACCTACAGCTGCCTGGCCAGAAGCAGAATGTAAGGTGTCCGGTGAAATTTGATGGGTTCAGCACAGTCACGGAGCCTCTGAAGGTCCCTCCACGAAGCTGATTATTTACGAAGATGGAAATGTCAGGTGGGGAAGGCCAGTAGCCCCCTTCTTAGCCAGGGGAAGCTGCTAACTGCAGGGTGGGAAGAGTGAGCCTTGCGCCTCCTGACAGACACACAGAGCAGACAGTGGTCCGCAGCACCGGTACCCACAGTGCCCTGTGCAAACAGCACTGCCCGAGTTTAACCATGAGGAACCCAACTGGGAAGACAACAGGGCCGTCCCTAAATTATCTATGTCATGAAAGACAAAGAAAGGCCAAGAAATCATTCTCCGTTAAAGCTGCTGGCAGTCTGAGCCATGCTTGCTGTTCTCTTCACAGCATGCTAAAAATAAACGAAGGAAACAAACAAGTGAAAAGGCGGCCTAAAGACAATGACAACGAAACGTATGACCCTGGACTGGAAGGGACAGCGGCTGCAAAGGACGGTGTAAGGACAGCTAGGGACCTCTGGCTGCTGCTGCTGGAATTGTTTGGAGCGACTGCCCAGATGTGACCACTGCCCAGCAGATGAAGAGCTGTGAGGGGCACACCTGTAACCCCAGCTGTCAGAATCAGGAGTTCAAGGCCATTCTGGGCCATGTGAGACCCTGTGCGGGGCGGGCAGCCCTTGTTCTCAGGGGCTCTTGTGCTGAAGCAGGTAGGGTAAAGGGTTACTGCCTGCCCTGTCCAGGGCTGAAGTTCCAGGAGCCTGGCCTTCTCTATCAGTGCTAGGGAATCCAAGCGTAGGTTCTCAGGACACAGCAGGCCGAGAACCACAGAGGAGGCTTACTACACCATCTCTCCACTCTCTCTCCCTAAGTGTTATGTACTAAATCTGAATTCCCACTATCAGGGTTAAGCCATGTGTGGCATTTAGAAGTGGGACTTTCAGGAAGTGATTGGGTTAGAATGAAATCAATTTATCAGAGCACAGCTCTGTGACCGGATCCTGGAGCCTTTATAAGAAAATGGAGTGGGGCTAGGGAGATGGCTCAGCTGGGTGCGTTCTGCAGCCCAGGAATGGCACACGCCCTCCATCCCAGCACTCGGTGGCAGGTGCAGACGGATCTCTGAGCTCAAGGCCAGCCTGAGTGAGCTCCAGGACAGCCAGGGCTACACAGAGAAACCCTGTCTCAAAAACAAAAGACACTTGCTGTTCTTGCAGAGGGGCCGAGTCCAGTTCCCAGCACTGGCATCGGGAAATTCACAGCGCCCAGGATTCCAGCTCTAGGGCATCTGAAACCTTCTGGCTTCTGAGGGCACCACGGACAGGACACACACACACACACACACACACACACATACACACATAAAATAAATCCTAAAGGGAGGCGTGTGGACAGTTAGGTGTGCTTGCTCTTCGTCCAGAGGCCCGAAATTGAATCCCCTCTGCCCCTGCTGGGCAGTGCACAGCCTGTGATTCTAGCTGTAGAGCAGCGGTCCTCAACCTTCCTAAGGCTGCTCCCCCCAATACAGTTCCTCATGTTGTGGTGACCCTCGTCTATAAAATTGTTTTTGTTGCTACTTCATAGCTGTAATTTTGCTAGTGTTATGAATGGTAATACAATACCTATTTTCCAGTGGTCTTAGGTGAGCCCTGTGAAATGGCACCATACGGGTTACAGCCACGGCTCTGGAGATCCGCTCTGGCTTCGTTGCGGCAATGCACACATCCATGGCATATATACATGTGTGCTCACACACCCATAAAACAAACAAACAAACAATAAAAGGGGGAGCAACAGAAGACAGCGTATGTGCTCACACGTTGATGCGTTCAGACCCACTGGGAGTGGCCGAAGACTTTAGATTAAATGAACGTCTTCTTAGTGCTGGCAGGAGGGCAGTCTGAGAGCCGGACGCATGCTGTGCCAAGGGGCCGCTGAAGGAAGGTTAAAAAGGTGGGTCTCGGGGCTGGAGAGATGGCTCAGTGGTTAAGAGCACTGTCTGCTCTTCCAAAGGACCCGGGTTCAATTCTCAGCACCCACATGGCAGCTCACAACTGTCTATACCACCAATTCCAACGGATCTGACACCTTCACACTAATACACATAAAATAAAATAAATTATAAAAACAAAACAAAAAAAAAAAGGTGGGTCTCAAAGTGTGCACTGCCGTTCTCCACAGAATCCGGAGCTGGGCAAGGACACTGCCTCACTCCCCTCAGCGGTTTCTCTTTCCCATTCTTCACCCAGACCCACAGCGATAATGAGCTTACCAAAGTAGAAGGGGTTAAATCCCTCACGCAGGGCTGCCTTACCTCAGTCGCCTCTCACCTGTCGCCTCGTGGATCACACAGGCATTCCAGACCAAAGGCCAAGGGCCCTTCAGGGATGCTGGTACCATATTAGTCACCACAGGGGAGTTGGGTGTGAATTATGACACAGGCCTGAGCACTCTGGGGAAAGCGTCACTGACTGGGACAGGGCAGGCGACAGCACAGCACCATTGGTTAGAGCTGGGACCTCAGCAGATGGACTCCTCAGTCACCGGACCACGAGACAGCATGAACCTCCTTCTGTGACACTGCTCTACTGGCAATAGGGAAGAGGCTGCCATGGGGCAGCAGCTTGAGAAGAGTCTCACCACAGTGAGGCAGAGGGTTTAGGGGTCATCACAGATGAAGTGAGGCCTCGAGTTGTTTGTGACTGAGCGGGCGACGCTCACACATTTGGATGGAAGGCGAGTGGTGGTGCAGGCCTCCCGTGAGCCTGTGCTAGCTCATTCCAGACCGTCCTGGCTTTAGCACTGATGGCCCCTCAACCTGGAGACCTCTCCGCTTGGAGCAAGGATGACTGCTGTCCACCCGAAGGCCGTGGCCCTCGCTCAACATTCCTCAGCCACCCCCACCCGGGGAGGTAGGAGGGCAGGTATTCCTTTCACAAACTCAGCTGACCCTGGGACACAGTGGCCAGCGAGATGACTCGGGGACTCATGGAATCTCCATGGAAGATGCTTGAAGGTGACGTGAAATCCCCTCAATGAATGTAAGGAATATTAATTAAACAAGGCTTAGGAAACAAAAGTAGAAAGGCCTCTCTCCAGGCATGGTGGCGCACACCTGAAATCCCACCACTGGGGAGGCAGAGGCAGGCAGATCTTTGTGAATTCAAGGCCAGCCTGGTCTACAGAGCGAGTGCCAGGACCGCCAGGGCTACACAGAGAAACCCTGTCTCTTCCCCCCACCTCCCAAAAAACCCTCTCTTCCTTTAGTGTTGGTGTAGAAAATTTGGAAAACAAGGAAAGCAAAAGAAGGGAAAAGTCACACTGGCAGATGCTCCCTCAGTACTTTTCCTACACTTTCCCAGTCATTTCCCATCAGTCTCCGAGAAGAATGCAAGTCAATTTTAGCTCTGGCGGCAACCCAAGAACAAAAAGGTTAAGTGTGTTAAATTAATTTTTCAAGGCGAAGCTATGGCTCTGCAGATGATCCGCTGTCTCCGAGGGTCTGGTCCTCGTGTTTTTCCATTAGCAGGTGTGACTGGGGCCTGGCAATGACCCCCACTCCCGAGCACAGCTGCTGGCTGCAGCAAGGCTTACCTCTTCCCAAACCAGAGCGCTACGTGCGCCCCACAGAACCCCACGGACAGGGACAGTGGAGGTTCTGACGGGGAGGTCGATGCCTCACCCCACCACCCCACCTCCTCCAGGCGACCCCTAAGCAGCTTGCCTTTGCCTCTTCAGTAACGTCCACACTTCAGGGTCGTTAGGAAGCTGCGGTGCTGCTGGTGTTAACGAAGCATGGATGGTGTGTGGTCCACGCTCTTCCTCTCCTCTTCCTTCCCCAGCAGTGCCAGGCAGTGAACTCTACATGGATGAGGCACATTCCCCACCACTGGCCTGTACTCCCAACACACGGAATGGTGATCTGTTTTTTCAGTCTGTGTGTTTGAGACAGGGTCTCTCCATGCAGCCCCACTAGCCTCAGAGTGTCTGCCCGCTGGCTAGGACCACAGGTGTGAACCATCATGCCCAGATTATACTAATTATTTGGTTGTGGACGTGAACATGTACTGTTTGGCCTCCTTGTCAGTGTGACCTGGTGAGAGAGTCTAGTTTATAACCTCACCCCTCCCAAGTGCAACCCCTCCTTAGCCTCAAATGTGATGGAGGGTGAGGCTTGCTCCACCACCAGGCCTCCGGGTTTCTCGAAGGATGAGTCCATGTATGAACTGGTGACATGGCTGCTCCGTGGTAAAGCTTTATTGTAGCCACGAGAGAGTGGACAGCCAGGAGCCTCTGGGAGAGTCTAGAGGACAGGGAGAAGTAAGCTGAACGTGTCCAGGAGCCCGGACATCGTAGGGCTATCTGGGAGAGAGCGGAGAATGCACAGCAGGGACAGAGAAACAGCGAGAGGGGCAGGAGCATAGAGCCAATGCAGCAGGAACAGCTGGGTTATAAGGAGAGTGAGTAGCTGGGGGGAGGTGAACCCAGAGCTGGAGGGCGCTTAGGGTGGCAGGAGGCCAGGAGGTCTAGGGTGCTGGCCTGGACCTGAAACCTGGGGCAGGTCTTGTGACACCAGCAGGAGCTCTGACGCTGGAGGCGCCACAGGTAGCCTTGTGCCTTTCTGCCAGAGGTAAGGGTGGAAGGTCACCTGTTTTCCAAATTCCTGAGGAAGGCTGGCTTTGAAGAAATTCTTGTATTGTCAGCTTGAGCTCATTTCTGGATATCTGAACTGCCTTTCCAGGCTTGGGGAATTGGAGTTTCCTTTGGACCTGAGAGTCTGAGGTTACAGCCCTATAGACATAGATCACCATGACCATGTTGACGAGGGCTCAGCTCTGCCAAACAGTGGGCTAGCACCAGACTCTCTTCTTTGTGTTGGTTAGACTTTTCATTGCTGCTACAGATACCCAGAAATCAAAAGGAGGAGAGACTGATTTGAACTCAGGTTTCCAAAGTCTCAAAGGTCCAGGTCCACGGTCATTTAACGCTGTTCCTGAGCCCCAGGCAGAGAACAATTGCTTCCCTCATGGAGGACAGGAAGCAGTAAAGGACAAACAGAAGGCAGGGCACAACCCCGGTGACCTACTTACTCCAACAGAGCTCTCCTTCACAGCCCCCCTCCTCCCACAGCCCCCCTTCCAAGTTTCAGTGCTGAGCTGGAGAGATGACTCAGCAGTTAAGAGCACAGTGTCCTCTTCCCAGGAACCGGATTCGGGTCCCTGCACCCAAATGGCAGCGATCTGGCGACCTCTTCTGGCCTCCATAGACACTGCTTGTCCGCGGTGCACAGACACACATGCAGGCAGACACCCAGCCACACAAAACTAAAAAAGAAATAACAGTAGGGGCTAAACACACACAGAGACCAAAGTTTGAATCCACCAGTCATCCGCTGAGGAAAGCAAAGCCCTCAAGCTCCAGCCACTTCTCAAAAGCCTACCTCCGCACAGCACCCTGGGGACCGGCCTTTGGGGGACACTTTCCATCCAAACCATAAACTCTCCATGTGTCTAACCCCACATGCCATACTAAGGAGAATATGGTAAAAGTTAAATTTCTTCTAAATTGGCACTTTATCAATGAAGTATTATTGTCGTGTTTTAGCTTACCTGTTCCCCTCAGTCATGAAATCATTCTTTAATTCTGCCTTCTTTCTGTCTTATACTCTTTACTGATATTATCTCCCATGACCTTACATGGTTTGTCCCTCTGAAACTCACATTGGAATTTAATCCCCATTAGGAGATAGGAAGAGGAGGGACCTGGTTGAAAGGACACGAGGGCCTGGCCCAAAGCCGTAGATCGATCGATCCATCCGTGCAGTGAATGAGTTAGTTGGTTATCTTCGGAATGGGCCGGCTATCAAGCCAGTCTGGCCTATCTCTCCCCACGTGATGTCCTGGCCTGCTTAGGACTTTGGCAGCAGGCTGGCCATCACAGTGTGGCCCTTCGACCTTGGACCGCGAGTCAAAGGAAATCAAGCTAAGCAGTCTCCAGTCTCGGGCAGTGCGTGGCTGCAGCAGAGAGCAGACGGAGACATCACACCCTGAGCATCCTTCAGACCGAGGCTTAGATGGCTCGGTCAGGTGAGGGACACGCACACCAGCGCCCAAGTCAACGCCGGCCGGGCAGTGCACACCCACAACCCCAGCTCCATGTTCAGCCCGTGATCCCAGCACTCAGAGAGGCAGAGGCAGGTGGGTACTGTGAGTTCGAGGCCAGCCTGGTCTATGAAGTGATTCCAGGACAGCCAGGGCTACACAGAGAGACCCTGTCCGGAAACAAACAACATACACATATAACACATACACACAATTTTACAAACTATGTTTTGTTTGTTTTAATGATTTATTTCATGTACATTGGTGTTTTGCCTGCATGCATGTCTGCGAGGGTGTCAGATCCCCTGGAACTAGATTACACAGTTGGGAGCTGCCATGTGGTTGCTGGGAATTGAACCTGAGTCCTCTGGAAGAGCAGCCAGTGCTCTTAACCACTGGGCCATCTCCCCAGCCCCCAAACTATCTTTTTTAAAAACTATTTTTTTTATTACGGGGTGGGGGGTGTTAGGAGGAGAAGCTGTGAACCCAGCACTCAGTCGGCAGAGGCAGGCAGATCTCTGTGAGTCTGAGGCCAGTCTGGTCTACAGATCAAGTTCCAGGACAGCCAGGGCTACACAGAGAAACGTTGTCTCAAAAAAACAAACCAAAACAAATCCAAAAAACCATCACCAGCCTCAATGGTGCACACCTGCAATCCCAGCACTCCGGGAGGCGGAGGCAGAGGCAGGCGCATCTCTGTGAGTTCAAGGCCAGCCTGGTCACAAAGGGAGGATGGGACAACCAAGGCTATGCAAAGAAACCCTGTCTCGAAAACAAAAACAACCCCCCCAACAAAATAAACAATAACATAAGATCTGAAAAGTCTCCTTTTTAGTGGCCTATGGGAAAAGCGTGTTTAGGTCTGTCAACCTGAACAAGCTAAAGTCATCTGGAAGACGGAATTTCAACGGAGAAAATGCTTCCATCACACTGGCCTGGAGGCAAGCGCTTTGGGGCAGTTTCTTGATTAATGATAGCTGTGGGAGGGCCCAGCTCTCTGGGGCGGTGCTGAGTTCCTGCGACCGGAGCCCCGTCCCCATCCCTGGCACACTGGCCTGGGTGAACGCCCGTCCACTTCTGCTTTCCCTGGCTCTCAGAGGCCCAGGTCTGGGGTGGCAGTGCGGGTGCCCGCCTGCTCACGCGCCGGACGCCTCTCACTTCTTGCTCTGCACTCCGGGGAGGCTGGAGTTTAATCGCACAAACAGTGTCCGGCTTCCTGTCCTCGTCCGCCCCCCTCCGGCCCGCTTCCCTGGCCCCTCCCTCTCCCCTGGCCCGATCCGCCCACCGGCTCCCCCTCCCCATCCCTCGGGTCCCGGGATGGGGGGGCGGTGAGGCAGGCACAGCCCCCCGCCCCCATGGCCGCCCGTCGGAGCCAGAGGCGGAGGGGGCGCCGGGGGGAGCCGGGCACCGCCCTGCTGGCCCCGCTGGTGCTCAGCCTGGGCCTGGCGCTGGCCTGCCTTGGCCTCCTGCTGGCCGTGGTCAGCCTGGGGAGCTGGGCAACGCTGTCTGCCCAGGTGAGGCCCTCGGCGTACCCCTCGCTGGGCATGCTAGGGGCAGAAGGTGCAGAGAAGCAGGCGGGGGCCGGGCGGGCGGAGGGCCAGGGCTGGAGGCCGCGGTGTCAGGACAAGGGCAGGATGACGCTGCCTCCCTCCCGGCAGGAGCCTTCTCTGGAGGAGCTGACAGCGGAGGAGCACCGGCAGGGCCCTGTGAGTAGGTGTGGGTGCCGAGTGCAGGTCGCCAGCCCGGAAGAGTGTGCCTGAGCCGAGGCTGTGGCTGCGTGTGACGGTTGAGCCGAGTGGTCAGCGGTGTGTGCATGAGGACTCTCACATGCACCAGCTTACCGCTGAGGGTGGGGAGTGAGCCAGCCCACGTGGGGACGTGAGAGAGGGCGATCTGGGTGAAGGAGGTGTAACTGTTAGCACAAGGTAAGGGTTTGCAGCCTGAGTGGTCCGCGCCGCCCGGCTGTGAGGTGACACCCAGACAGAGGCTGTATGAGTGACAGGTGTCGCTTGTGCACCACCTATGCTGTCTCTGCCCCACCTCCGTGTGTGTGTGTGTGTGGTGTGCATGTGTGTGTGTGTGTGTGTGTGTGTGTGTGCGCGCGCGCGCGCGCCTGTGTGCGAGCGTGCGCTCGCTCACGGTGGCTGTTTGTCTCTAGGAGGTTCTGTTTGAGCCCTGCCCTTAATCCCCCTAGGAACTGAATCCCCAGACAGAGGGAAGCCAGGATGTGGTGCCTTTCTTGGAAGGACGAGTCCGGCCTCGGAGAAGTGGTGAGCAGCCGTCCCTCTTTCCCAGTCTCAGGAGTGACGGGCTTGGACTTGGCCAGTCACTGCTTTCTTTGCTGCTTTGCTCTTCACGATAGTCATCTTACTACCAAGTGGGCAGGGCGAAGCTCTTGTTTCGTAGAGAAGCTGAGGCAGGGAGCATAAGGGAGTCAGACAGCTCCGAAGCTGAGGACAGTATCTGGGAACTGTAGCTCTGCCCCGTGAAGCTCGGTCTGCGATGCCCGCCTGCCTCCTATGGAGCCAAGCGCATGCCCAGGACCTAGAAAGACTCCCAGGGCCCTCCTGAGGGCAAGGTGGAGAGGAGACCTGGGCTTCCGTGGACAAAGACATTTATGAATCTCACTGATGTATACCCAAGTCTGGATGGATGAAGTTGCCCTGGTGTGGGTGTGTGTGCGTGCACGTGTCCGTCCTTGGCTGTGTCTGTGTGTCTGTGTGGTGGTGGAGCTAGGACCCGGAGCCTCGTGTGTCCTAGGCAAACACGCTGCCCCAAGCTGCGCCCCAGCCCAGTGTGATTATCAATGGAAAGTCACCTTTTCCTCTCAGAAGCTCATCCCAATTGGGATGACAAAGTATGTTGTCACTGTTTATGAAGAAGTTGGAGGTGTGATGGCCAGGTGTCCTATCACTAAGGCTGCCAGGGTCCTGAGCAGGGTGGGAGGCTGGGGGACCAGCTCCTGGGACCCAGAGAGATCCCCAGTTGGCTAACAAACCTCTGCTTCATTCTTAGCTCCTAAGGGCCGGAAGCCGAAGGCTCGCCGAGCCATTGCAGCCCATTACGAAGGTAGGTGACCTATTACAGAGGGGACAGGGGGCCGGGGGAAGGGCACGCCTCACTGCCCTTTGCTATGTCTTGCAGTTCATCCGAGGCCAGGCCAGGACGGAGCACAGGCAGGTGAGTCCCTGTGTCCACCTCTGAGCACCCCTTTAGCCCATCACAGTATCTCCCCCACAGCCCGGGAGAGAGAGAGCCCCCAAGATTCTTCCTCTCAGCATCCAGGCTGAGAACCCAGAAGTCGGCTTAGGAGAGTCCTCTACTCTCTGTGCCCTGGCCTGGCACCCTAGGAAGACCCTGCCCTCCGCAGAGCCCAGGCTAGCCCTTCTCCAAACCCGCTGCCCCAGCTTTCCCCTCCCCTCTTCTTTTGCAAGAAGAGCCTGTGCTCCCTTCTTTCTCCTTTCCCTCTGTGTTCCATGTTTTTTCCTGCTGTGTGATCGTCGCTTCTCCAGATGTCTCTAGTCTCTGCCCATCTCTGTCCCCCATATTGGCCCCGTGACCTCAGGACCCCAAACTCAGCTCTGCCCTTTCCCCATCAATTTCCTTGCCTCCCCACTTTGTCCAACCTCTGTTGCCAAGCTAAGCCCCACTGCCGCATTGCTTTTCTGCTTAGCCGCAGGCCTCTCTAGCTGTGGCCTTGACCTTACTTCCTGGCACTGGCTTGCGGGGCTGACACTCCTGTGCCCTAGTGGGCATCTTCTGGACTTTGCACATACAGTTCCCTCAGCTGGAATATCTTTCACCCTGAAGGCCTGGAGGCAAGACAGAGGCCCGGGCTAGGGTGTTAGTGGTAGAGGAGGGGAGAATTGGAGACGCAACATAAAGACGCAAGCTCGCTGTGGAGCAGCTGAAAACAGAGAAATGGAGGAATAACAAATAGCACCCACGTTGCTTTCTGTTTTGGGGACAGGGTCTTGCTGCTCCACCCAGGCTATTCTAAAACTCCTGGGCTCAAGTGACCCTCTTGCCTCAGCCTCCTTCACACCTGACTCGAATGTCTGAGAAGAGTACCTGAATAGCCTCAATACCTGAATGGATAATGCCATTCGCTAACAGGGAAATGGGTCCGAAGTTAATTAACTGTGAGATGTCCTACAAGGAACAGGTGGAGAAAATGGTTAGTGAGGTGAGTTTCCCCAGGGGCAGTTAGACTGGCTGAGGCTAGGTGAGAATGGTCATGAGGTTGCTGTTTAAAGCTACAGGAGGAGAAGAGACATGGGAGAGAGCGAAGCTGGGCAGAAGGGGAAGCCAGCTGAGGAGACGGGAAAGAAAGGACCTCAGGCAGGGCGGGGTCCGAGATCTCCGAGCTGACGGTTTCGGTCAGGAGGATGTGGCTGTGCGGGGGTGGCTGAGGTCACAGGAGACGAAGACAGTAATGTGACTGCAGCATTTAGCTGATGACATTGCGATCAGCTGATCACGTTAGTGGGTTGCCTCAGGACTGCGGAGCAGGGTGGTGTGGACCGAGGGCAGAAAACCAGAAGAAGGGAACGAGACAGTGACCAAGATGGTTGGTAGGTAAAGAGGGATGTGATGGGCATGGTGGCACACCTGTGATCCCAGCGCTCAGGGAGGGGAGGCAGAGGCGGGCAGATCTCTGTGAGATCGAGGCTGGCCTGGTCTATAAAGCGAGTCCAAGACAGCCAAGGCTACACAGAGAACTCTGTCAAGGGAGGAAAAAAAATGTAGGCCAAGTTATACCTCAGACCTTTTAGGGAAGACTGTATTCTTCCTGATGCTTTTGGGGTGGGGACTGGGACTAACAGACCCTCAAAGCTGCCATAGCAGGAACACACCAGTTACCCACACCATAAGTGAGGGTTATCCAGCTTGCCCAGACCAAGGCAAACCTCGATGGGCGAGGTGGGGGTCAAGGCCAGCCAGGACATGCTTAGGCGCTGAGCCTTCATGAGACCCCTTCAGGGTCTGAGTGCTGGTGTGAGTGTCCTGGGAACCACCACATTCTGAGCTCACCATGCCCTTTGGCCACAACCAGCCTCGCTCTGAGCCAGTCTGCACCCAGATGCCCTCTTTTTCTCCCCTTCCTGTTCTGCACGGCCGGGGCAGGACTCTTGTCCTCAGTCGGGACAAGTCCCAGGCTCAGCTCACTGGCTCAACACACGTGTCCCAGGAGCCTGCTATCTACCAGATAGTGGGGGTCCCACTCGCATACATTTGCCTAAGGATTCGCCACGGAGGAACGGCAGACAGTCTATAAATGTGTGATTGCAGCGCAGGGCGACAAGAATGGAAATAAGGTAGCCCAAGACACATGGCAGCACACAGGAAGACAGGGACTCATTCCCCTTGGGAGTAGCACTGAGGCCTTAGCAGGCCCCAAAGCCTAACTATATGGTGGTGAGAGGCTCAGGAACCATGCCAGGCCAGGCTTTCCCAAGAGTCTGAGGAAGCTGCAAGCTGTGAGAATTTCGGCGAGGCCGAGGTGGAAGGGTGCTCTATAGGTGTGGGGGTATCCAATCTTTTGACCCTGTGACATGTCCTCCACAGATGGACTGGACCATATTCATAGCACCTCTGGGGTGCATGGTCCCCCCTCAGGGCCACCTCAAAGGGAAGATAGGGTAGGGTAGAAGATGGCAGAAGACGGTTGGCAGGTCGCAAAGAGAAAGTGGGTAGCTCTGCCGTGACACATCAGAGGCCATGCCAGGAGCAGCATGCTCCATCTGCAGTTGGAAACAGCAACTCTGACGCTTTGTTTGGGGAACAGCCTGTGAGACTGGAAACAGGGATTCCAGTGAGGCGCCCCAAGGGGAGCAGACTGGGGAGGGAGGAGAGCCCCGAAGGACACCTCATTCTCCCTTCTGGGCGAGGAACTGTCTGAAGCCTGAGGAACTGTCAGGTCTGCACTTTAGGGACTGTGCTAACTCGGGAGAATGCAAATGAGCAGGAAGAAGGAAATACCTTTTGATCCTCCAGGTAGCATGGGGATAGGGCACAGGGCGACAAACAGAGGGCCCTATGCAATGCTCTACCTCAGAGCCACGTCCGAATCCATTTGAAAAGGGGGTAAGAAAGCCAGACAGGTGTGATTAAAGCACCTTGAAGGCTGAGGCAGGAGAATCGTGAGTTCAAGCAGTGCAGTGTAACCACTAGGCAGCCAGGGCTACAGGGCGAGATCCTGTCTCAGCCAAACAACAAATACCAAGCGAGGAGGAGGCTGGGAAAGGTGGCTGACTAGTTCCTGAGAGTCAGGCAGCCTGGCTGAGCAGGCGATAGACTCAGGCTGACAGCTGTCAGCTCCTGTCACCTGCTCTCTTCTCAAGTAGGTGAGGCTCAGTTCCAAGCACTGGGAATCCAGACGGGGTAAATAAAACAGCAGTCCTCGCCCCTGCAGGGAGCCACACCATACAGGGGGATAAATAAGAGAGAGTTCTTACTTTCCTGACTGCTAGGGAAGAAGCTAGGAGTCAGAGCTGGGGACAGCTAGTTTGTTTGTTTGCCTTGTTTTGCTTTGGAGGTCTTGATAATTAGTGCGAGCTGGCTTTGCACTCAGGAGCTCTCTTTCTCAGTCTCCCAAATGCTCTGGTTATAGACCTGTTCCAGCATACCACCACTTTTTTTTTTTTTTTTTTTTTTTTTTTTTTTTTTTTTTTTTTTTTTTTAGTGTTTTGAGACAGGGTTTCTCTGTGTAGGCTTGGCTGTCACTTTGTGGACCAGGCTGGCCTCGAACTCACAGAGATCCACCTGCCTCTGCCTCCCTGAATGCTGGGATTATAGCGGTGTGCATCCGTGTCTGGCTTTGTTGTTGTTTTTATTTTTATTTGTTTGTTTTGAGACAGGGTTTCTCTGTGTAGCCCTGGCTGTTCTGGAGCTCGCTCTGTAGACCAGACTGGCTTTTAAATCACAGAGATCCGCCTGCCTCTGCCGTCCAAGTGCTGGAATCAGAGGTGTGTACTGCCACGCCTCACTGTCTTTCCAGTTTTCAACTGTACTAGTTCTAGCAATTTCTTCCTGTTCATCTTGTGGCAGCGGATTTTAGAGTCCCAAGCACGCTAACTCAGGGCTGTACCGCCTGCCATGGCGGGTGTAGTTCTTGGTAGCAGCTTTATTAAGATAGATTTCACATTCCATGCAGGAGAACTCAGTGCTTTTTAGTCTCCCATGACAAGTACAACCTACGGTGCAAATCCTTCCTCACCACAGCCATGGCCCATGCCTTTAATCCCAGCATGTAGGAGGCGGAGGCAGGTACAGGCCGGTCTCTGAGAGAAGAGGCCAGTCCGGTCTATATAGTGGACAACCAGGACACCCAGGACTACTTAGAGAGATCCTATCACCAAACCAAACCAAACCAAACCAAACCAAACCAAACCAAACCAAACCAAACCAAACCAACTCAAGCAACCCCCCACAAGGCCAAGTCTGGGAAACACGTATAATTCCAGCACATGGGAGGTAGGAATCCAAGTTTATCCTCAACTGCATAGCAAGTTTGAGGCCAGCCTGAGCTCATGAGACCCTGTCTCCAAAGAGAATAGTACTGACAATCAGAGAAAGGAAAAGCGTGCATCCCAGAGCGGTCACCTCAGGTCCTGCCTTGCCTCAAGCAATCAGTAACCCTCTCAGCATTGTAGACTGCTTGCTCCTGGCACTTCCTGGGACAGGGGCATAGGGTATGTGGCTCTTTCGCCGAGCATATGTTCATAAGGATCACACGACGCCAGGCAGGTTCTCCCCCCGTTTATAGCAATGTCCTAGTGTACAGGAACGCCACATTTGCTCATCTGTGTGTCAGCTAATGGACAGGTCATTTCTTCTTTTCTTGTTTGTTTTTGTTTTTGGGACACAGGGTTTCGCTGTGGAACCCTAGTTGTTCTGGAACTCCCTCTATAGACCAGGCTGGCCTGGAATTCAAAGAAATTGCTTGCCTCAGCCTCCCAAATGCTGGAATTAAAGGCGTGTACCACCCCCAATGCTGGAGGGGCCAGTATTACTCTTTTTGGATGTTTTGTTTTTTCAAGATGGGGTTTCTCTGTGTACCCTTGGCTGTCCTGGACTTGGCTTTGTAGATCAGGCTGGCCTCAAACTCACAATGAACTGGCTGCCTCTGCCTCCTGAGGGCTGGGATTAAAGGCGTGTGCCACCACGCCTGGCTACCAGTACTACCCTTCAATCTCTCTAGAAGCAATCACCAGTGACAATTTGCCCCGAAACTTCCTGGTCACATACGTTAGATCTCATCACGCAGTCTGTCATATCACTGTGGGTGTGGGCCATGGCTTCGCCCACACGCTGGGCCATTGATCTCTCTTCTGGGTAAGGTAGACCTCACATGGCTGTAGACTCTGACTCCCGGGTTGGTGGGGGAGTCTGGTAAAGGGACTCTTACCTATCCATACATGTCCACATTCAGGTGTGGATGGGACAGTGAGAGGCTGGGAAGAGGCCACAATCAACAGCTCCAGCCCGCTCCGCTACGACCGCCAGATTGGGGAATTTACAGTGGTCAGGGCTGGCCTCTACTACCTATACTGTCAGGTAAGCCCTGCCTGCTCCGTGGGCAGGGCGGTGGCCAGGGGGAGAAGGGTTTGGCTTGGGAGGTAGGAAGAAGGGCAGGGTATGGGTGGGAGAGGGGGAGTGTGGCTTCCAGGAAGGAGGTGATGCCTGGCTTTGGAGTGGGCAGGTAGAGGCCCAGACTTGGCCCGCCTCTCCCTACACAGGTGCACTTTGATGAGGGGAAGGCCGTCTACCTGAAGCTGGACTTGCTCGTCAATGGTGTGCTGGCCCTCCGCTGCCTGGAGGAGTTCTCAGCCACAGCAGCAAGCTCCCCTGGGCCCCAGCTCCGCCTGTGCCAGGTGTCCGGGCTGGTGCCGCTACGGCCAGGGTCCTCCCTTCGGATCCGTACCCTCCCCTGGGCTCATCTTAAGGCTGCTCCCTTCCTTACCTACTTTGGACTCTTTCAAGTTCACTGAGGGTTCCAGCACTCCCAGATCCCCTAAACTTTATCCAAACAGCTCCCAAAGCACCATGACGACCCCTGACGCCACCTCGGAGCTGCTCTTTGCTCTTGTCTTCTCCTCCAGGGGCAGCTGGCTCCTCTTCACGTGTTTTCCCCTCCACAGAAGCATCGCTGTTCATTAACATCCCATCCCACCTCAACTGCCCACCTCACTAGCCCCCTAAGCCCCACTTATTCCTGACCCCCAGGCCATACCCCCAGGCCACTGTGTTTACTGACTGTGCAGCAGGCACTGAGAGGGACTGGACCTGGTAACAGGAAGCCAGAGAGCCTGGGACTGGGCCACAAGTTCCCAAATGTGAGGGGTAAGAGCCCGCCAGACACGAGCTCCTCCCTGGATCCCTGTGGATTTTGAAAAGATACTATTTTTATTATTATTGTGACAAAATGTTAAATGGATATTAAAGAGAATAAATAAAAGAGAATTTCTCTCTTCTTTGGGGTCCAGAGTAACTGAAGGTTAGGGAAAGAGGGGAACTTAGGCATTGGGGAGCAGGGACCTGCATGCCTCCAACTTCCAGTTTTGAGTAGGAAGCACAAAGGTACTAGAAAAAAAACAAACAGCAGAACACCTGGCCCTCTGCTCAAAGTACAGCAGAAGCAGGCTCTTCTCCCTTGCAGGCACATTTCCTCCTGCAAGGGAATCCCTGGCTGGGAGGAGCAGGGCCCCTCCTCTTGACAGCCTCAGGACACTCAGCAGTTGGGCAGGTGCTGGCACAGGCCCTGGCTAGGAGATGGGGTGATGGGGTGGGAGCCAGGCTGGGAGGGGGTTCAGAGACTCAGGAAGAACTCTGAAGCAGCTATGTGAGTCTGGGGAGCAATGCTATAGTGGCTGGGGGGCTTGGGGCTTTTTTCTTTCTTTCTTTCTCTTTGTCCAGAGAGCCTTATGTAAGAACTCTTCTTGGGAAACAGGAAGTCCAGCTTGCCAAGTTCAGCACAGGGAGTAGTGCAGGCCGGGTTCCAGCACACCCGGCCCAGCCTTAACCCCAGCACCCTGCCAGTTTCTTGTCCCTGGTTCTCCTTCCTGCTGGCCCCTAAATCCCTTTCTTTTAAAATCTCCAGTCACCCCTAACAAACCTCCTCAGAGATCTCACCATGTCTGACCCAGAGAATCTACCACGCTCACCTTCTGAACCTCAGTGCTGCCAATTCCTGCTCCTGGCACCATGCCCTGTAACCAACAGACCTTCCCACCTCCAGCTCAGGGGCTGTCCCTGGGCTCCTGAATGCTGGCCGCTCCTTCTGGGTGTCCTGGGCCACGCTGTCCTTCCTAGATAACTGGCACCAAAATATCCTGAGGCCTGGGGTGTGTGTACCAGAGTGACACCAGCTCTACAGTGGGGACCAGGAGTACTAACAGTACCTCTGGCTTGATTTCTTCCTCTCTCCCTTTTCTTCTCTAGTTCCTTTTTTATTTCTCCCTTGCGTAACGCGCTCTTCCCTTCTGTGCCTTTGCCTGTATTCCCACCCTCCCTGCTACCTCCCGGCCACCTCACTTCTGAGACCACAGCTGTTGGCAGGGTCCCCAGCTAATGCCAGCCTCATCTCCGGGCACCATGGGGGGCTCGGTCCGAGAGCCAGCCCTTTCAGTTGCTCTTTGGCTGAGTTGGGGGGCGGTTCTGGGGGCTGTGACCTGTGCTGTCGCACTGCTGATCCAACAGACTGAGCTGCAAAGCCTCCGGAGGGAGGTGAGCCGGCTGCAGCGGAGCGCAGCTCCTTCCCAGAAGCAGGGAGAGTCTCCGTGGCAGAGCTTCGGGGAGCAGGTGGGTAGAGGGGGACGTGACTCTGCGGCTGGAGGGCGAAGGCAGAGGGGTCTCCGGGCTCTTGGTCTGCAAAATTTCAGCTGGGTGCCAGAGGTGGCCTTGGATTTGGAAGTCGAGGGCACAGCCGTTCCAGGAAAACTAACTGAAAGATTAGCGCTAAAGATTAGCAAGAACATCCTGAGAGGCCATCAGTGCCCAGGCTAGGGGCCTAGGCACAGGTACAGAAATTTCAGCAATTCCTAGTGTGGAGGAGGGCGGGCAGTGAAGGTTGTCTAAACGCTGGTCTTTCGTGAGCAGGGTCCTGCTGTCCAGGAAGCCTGGGAGGATGGCGAGAAACCTCGGAGACGGAGAGCAGTACTCACCCAGAGGCGCAAGAGTGAGTGCGCCCTGGGTTCGGTGGGGTGGGAGGTGAGCCGGAAGCCTGGGAATGTTGACCGGGAGCTGACCAGAGGTGGAGGGTGGACTCCAGGGGCAGGGCCAACACTGCTGCTTCCTCCTTCCCTCTCAGAGAAGCACTCCATTCTGCATCTTGTTCCAGTTAACCTTACCTCCAAAGGTGAGCCTGACTTTAAACAATGGCCTTGTGGGAGGGGCAGCCACCAGGAACTGTGGGGCTGGGGCCAAGAGAATCCTAGAAATGAAAATGGGGAGAGCTCGTGTGTCTGGGTGTAGAGAGCTGACCTGCCACACTGCTCACCTCCAGAGGACTCTGATGTGACCGAGGTGATGTGGCAGGCAGCTCTTCGGCGTGGGGGAGGCCTGGAGGCCCACGGATGCGTGGTCCGAGTCTGGGACACTGGAATTTATCTGCTGTACAGCCAGGTAACTACAGACAAGCCGAGCCCACCATGTGGACATGGAGGCCAGCTTGCCATTCTCCTCAAGTACTCTGATCCCTCTGCTCAGCCCAAGCTCAGAAGACCTCTCCTTATTGCCCCGCTCCTGTATCGGGCTCCCGAGTCCTCGAAGGACTGAGCCTTGCCGGCCTGGTTTTCCTTAGCATCTTCTCCCTCCCCCGACAGGTCCTGTTTCATGATGTGACTTTCACCATGGGTCAGGTGGTGTCTCGGGAAAGCCAAGGGAGACAGGAGACTCTTTTCCGATGTATCCAAAGTATGCCTTCTGATCCCGACCGCGCCTACAATAGCTGTTACAGTGCAGGTGAGAACTATGGGGTCAGAAGGGGGTTGACGTGAGCAGAGCAGGTAACATGGAGCAGAGCTGACTTCCTGTGGACAGTCAGGGTAGCGAGTTGGGTGTAGGGGTAAATCTGAAGAATGGAGAACAAGATGCCCAGGCCCTCACAGGGAGTAACTGTGAACAACTAGGAGCCTGTGAACAACTAGGTTCACGCCCATAATCACAACACTAACAAAGCTGAGGGAGGAGGCTTGCTGAAGGCCAGTCTGGGCTATAATATGAGGCTGTCTCAAACACTGAGAGGCCAGTGAGATGGCTGGGTTACTAACGAGGCTTGTTCTGTCCCTCCCACCTCACCACCTGAACTTGATTCCAAGAACTCGTGTAGGAGAAGGAAGAAACCGAGTCTCAAAAGTCTTCTGTCCTCTACACATGTACATGTTCCCTACCCAAGCTGGGCACGGTGGTGCAGGCCCTAATCCTTGCCTCCTTGGGAGGTAGAGGTGGGCCGGTTGCTGTGAGGTCAAGGCCAGATTGGTCTACAAAGCGGGTCCAGGACATCCAAGGCTACACAGGGAAACCCTGTTTTGAATCTGGACTCCCCCCCCCCCCCAAAAAAAAAATTAAAGCATAATATCAGAATGGAGGAGGGACGGGAGTAGGCAGAAGGAAACGTCTGAGACCTGGATGGCCGTTTGAGCATCTGGCCGCTCATCTTTTTCCTCAGGTGTCTTTCATTTACATCAAGGGGATATTCTCACTGTCAAGATCCCACGGGCGAATGCCAAACTTAGCCTTTCTCCGCACGGAACCTTCCTGGGGTTGGTGAGACTCTGACTGTTATTTAAGGGGTTCGAACCTGGGAAGACCAATCTGGATCTCGCCCCACAGAGGACAAATGGTCAAATACAGCCCTCCTTGCTTTTGACCTGGTGACTCTTGTTCCTCCCTTTGCCTTTTCTGCTCCCACTCCCTGGGCCCTGACTTCATGGATATTAAAATGGTAGAATATTTTGCGTTTATCTTCCACCTAGCCCCAAATCCTTTTGTTGTGTGTATTGAGGGGGTTTCGCGGACTGTGCCAAGCCTTGTGTACTCGCCAGGGTCCAGTGCCATGCGTTAGGAACAGCACCACCATCTAGCGGCAGGTTGAGGACAGAAGGCAGCCTCGGCTAGGAAATAGCCGTGTCCTGGCCACAGCGCTTCAAGCCTCCTCAATCTACAAGCCCGGCTTTCACTTCCATTGTGTCCCAATTCTCGTTACTAACTAGGAAGATGCGCTTACGAAGCGTTGGCCTGCTTGCCTTCCATGTTCCCCACGCCCCTGGTAAACCTCCACGCTGGGCCTGGTGCTTCACACCTTCAATCCCACTACTCGCGAGGCGGATCTCGCGAGTTCGAGGCCAGCCAGGGTCACACGGGTTGAGAGCCTGTCTCAAACAAACAAACAAACAAAAACAGCAACAAAATACTCTCCAAGACCGGAGTGGTATCCAGGAAGGTCATATGTACTGGACGCCCTGCCACTGCTTAATCAGGCCCCGCTTAAAGTTAAAAACAAAATTCGTCGGGCCCCGTCCCGCCTCCATGTCCCCATGTGCCTAGCCACAGGCCAGTTGCTGGAGGGCCCGGACATCCCGGCCCTGCTCCGGGAAGCCCACGGGATCACCCCGAGCCCGGGCCCCGGAGGCGCACGGAACAACAGACGGCTACGACGCGGAGCGTGGGGCCGGGCGAGCGGCGCGACGCGGAGCGTGGGGCCGGGCGAGCGGCGGGACCGCGGCGCGCGGACAGCCGGGACGGCGCGCGCAGGCGCGGCTCGGCGC
>NW_026596152.1:1140106-1186933 GCF_907164565.1 Psammomys obesus
CGGGGCCGTCCGGAGGCCCGGGCGCGCTGGGGTGGGCGGGGCCGGGCGCGAGGCGGCCGCGCCGGCGCCGCTCGCCGGGTGTGACGTCGTAACTGTGCGCCGCCAGCGGCGGTGGGCCTGGGGCTCGTGGGAGGGGAAGCAGGAGGAGGAGGGGAGGTTGGCGGCGGCGGAGGTGGAGGCTGAGCGGCCGCGGCGGGGCGGCACGGCGCGCGGCCCAGCACGTTGGCGTCGTGAATCGAGGCGGCTCCGCCTGAAGACAGCGGGAGTGGCGGGGTCTCCGCCGTCCGAAAGATGAGCCGGAAAGCCTGAGGCGCAGTCACCCGCCTTGGGGCCCGTGCGCCGGGCTTCCCCGCTCCGGGTGAGGACGCCCCTTCCCCTCCCCCCCACACCCGCCCTTCTGTGGCCTCCTCCATTTCTGGTCTTCGCTCGCACCTAATTGGGCCCAAGAGGCCCTTTAAAGGACTTAATGACCGGTGTGTGCCGAGTCGCCCGAGCTTTCGGAACTGTGCCCGGGCTGGGAAGCATTCGGGTCCTTCATAACGCTGGAGAGGGGCCAGTGTGTCTGACCCCCACCGCCCCGTCCTGTGCCTTGATTCAGTCGCTAAGCACCGGTTCGGTCTGTTTCCAGTTTTCTTCAACACCTTCCTCATCATTTCCTGAGCCATAACCCTGGCACCACCCTTCCCCCACACCTGAGGCGTGTGTGTTCCCCCCTCCCCCGGTATCATTCCAAGGTGAAAGGGAACTTCCTACTCGGAAACAAAGTTTTCCTGGCGAAAGTTGTCTTCCCAGGTACTCATATCGGGAATCCTGACTGAGCCATCTCCTTGAGCAAATTAACCGTCAGACTTATCCTAAGGACACCATAGTGGCATTAAAGGGGAGCTTAGAAATACGGGGTTTCACCCAAGGTCTGAGACATAAAATCCCTAGGCTTTCCTCTTAGTCATTTTCTTCTGCTTCTAGACCCGGGCAAGGGATGGAATGACAAACTCCGAAGGGTTCCTTGTGTATGGACTTTTCTTTATTTGTATCTGAAATCGGAGGGAAAATGCTAAGGAACAGTTAGATCTTGGAGGAAGGAGTAGGATGTTCTGATTCTAATACTCAAGCTTTTGTTTTACAGGGTCCTGGAAGATGAAAGAGATTATACAAGGGACCGGGTCTTGGGGGCCTGAGCCTCCAGGACCCGGCACCACTTACTCCAACCCCAGACGAGAGCCTCTTCGTTGGCCCCTTCCCCCCAAACCCCGGCTTAAGTCAGGTGGCGGGTTTGGGCCAGATCCTGGGTCAGGGACCACAGTGCCAACTAGACGCCTCCCTGCCCCTCGGCCCTCTTTTGATGCCTCCGCTAGTGAAGAAGAGGAAGAGGAGGAGGAGGAAGAGGAGGAGGAAGAAGTAGCAGTTTGGAGGCTACCCCCTAGATGGGGCCAACTGGGGGCCTCCCAGCGTCCTCGCCCTCTCCGACCCTCTCATAGAAAAACCTGCTCACAGCGCCGGCGCAGAGCCTTGAGAGCCTTCCAGATGCTGCTCTACTCAAAAAGCACCTCGTTGACATTCCACTGGAAGCTTTGGGGGCGCCACCGAGGCCGGCGGCGGAACCTCGCGCACCCCAAGAACCATCTCTCACCCCAGGAAGGGGGTGCAACGCCACAGGTGCCATCACCCTGCTGTCGTTTTGACTCCCCCAGGGGGCTGCCCCCACCCCGGCTGGGTCTGCTAGGTGCTCTCATGGCTGAGGATGGGATGAGAGGGTCTCCACCAGTGCCCTCTGGGGCCCCCATGGAGGAAGATGGACTAAGGTGGACCCCAAAGTCTCCTCTGGACCCTGATTCGGGTAAGGTGGGAAATGGAGTGGGAAGGGTGAAGAGTCTGGAGCACCAGGAGTTTGTTACTCTGGTGAGAGCTGAGCCTGCGGAAAGCAGAGTGAGGCATTCAGAATAGTTTGAAATGATCTCATTAAGCCTTAATTTGAAAGTCCGGTGCTGGCTTACACTGGTAATCCTGTCAGTTGGGAGGCGAAAACAGTGATCAAGGCTTCCCTGGGCTGCAAAAAAAGCTCTTATCCTGTGGGAGTAGGAGTAGGGGTTCTGAGCAGGAATGCTGCCTGACACAGCCGTAGGAAAGAAGCCCTTAAGTACCTGTGCTGAGATCTTCAGATGACAAAGGGAGCTGTGGTTAGGAAGGTCAGTGCAGTCCATTCCCAAGCCTCCGTCCTCTCGGGATTGGTCTAGAGACACATGTCTGCACAGAGCAGCACTCCATGCTCTCGAGGAATGGGACCTTTACCAATAGAGTGTGTGTGTGTGTGTGTGTGTGTGTATTTTTAAGATCTTTTTATTATGTATACAGTATTCAGTCTGTATGCCTGCACACCAGAAGAGGAGACAAGATGGTTGTGAGCCACCATGTGGGTGCTGGGAATTGAACTCGGGTCCTTTGGAAGATAAGACAGTGCTCTTAACCTCTGAGCCATCTCTCCAGCCCCAACCAGTAGAATATATTATCTGTACATTTTTAACATTTAAAAAAAATTATTTATTTTTTATTATATGTACATTGTTGATGTCTGTGAGGGTCTCGGATTCCCTGAAACTGGAATTAGAGACAAGTTATGAGCTGCTGTTGGGTGCTGGGACTTGAACCCGGGTCCTCTAGAAGAACAGCCAGTGCTCTTACCTGCTGAGGCATCTCTACAGTCCCAGATTTTAACATTTTTATTTAGAATATTTTTTTCTTTGGAGAAGTCCAGCCCAATAATTGAGCATCCTCATATATTCCTGAGCCTGGCTTATGCACTGTTAGTTGTTAAGCAGCTCTCAGAGTCTGCCTTTCCTCTTGCTTGTGAATAGCTACTATTTTTTGTTTGTTTGAGACAGAGTTTCTCTGTGTGGCCATGGCTGTCTTAGATTCCCATTATAGAACAGGCTGGCCTTGAACTCACAGAGTTCTGCCTCCCAAGTGTAGGGATTAAAGGCGTGCTCCACCATACCCTTTTTTAAACAGAGTCTTTGGATGCCCTTACATCAGGCTTTGAAGGTCTGCGTTGTTCCATGAGGTTATCTTGCTGGCTTCTCTCTCGGTCTGGGTGGTCTTGTCGTTTGTATGCATCAGCTCTTTGACTTGGCCAGTTTCTGATGCCTGTCCTATTTCTTTGCCCTTTAGGTCTTCTCTCATGTACTCTACCCAATGGCTTTGGGGGACTATCTGGTCCTGAAGGGGAGCGCAGCCTGCCACCTCCTGATGCCAGCATACTCATCAGCAATGTGTGCAGCATTGGAGACCATGTGGCTCAGGAACTTTTTCAGGGCTCTGACTTGGGCACTGCAGACGAGGCAGATCGACCTGGGGAGAAGGCTGGCCAGCACAGCCCCCTCCGGGAGGAACACGTGACCTGCGTGCAGAGTAAGCCTTTGGAGAGCTTAGTCTCCTTTTGGCCAGCTCCTAGATGAGAGTCTGAAGTGCCCCCTTCCTCCCTGTAGGCATCTTAGATGAATTCCTTCAGACTTACGGCAGTCTCATCCCCCTCAGCACTGATGAAGTTGTAGAGAAGCTGGAGGACATTTTCCAGCAGGAGTTCTCGACACCCTCCAGGTGAGCTTTGGAGGAGGGCTGGGACCTCATGGCTGGGGGGACCTAACGGCTGCAGCTATAGCAAAGTGCCAAACCCTTATAAGACTGTGTGTGTGTGTGTGTGTGGGGTGTCTTCACTTAGGAAACTGAGACAATGAAAAGGCCTCCCTGAGTGGCTCCTAGCCTCTTCCTCGGGAGTGGGAGACCTTAGAAGGACTTGTGAAAAAGAAATGTTGTTTTAGATTCTTTACTAGACAGTAGTGGGTATTCAGGCTGCCCCAGCCCTGCCTATTAGCTCTTGTATGATTCCAAACTTTGGCCTGTTCAGGAAGAGTCTGGTATTACAGCTGATTCAGTCCTACCAGCGGATGCCAGGCAACGCCATGGTGAGGGGCTTCCGGGTATCCTATAAACGACATGTGCTCACCATGGATGACTTGGGGACCTTATATGGACAGAACTGGCTCAATGACCAGGTAAAAGGTTGGAGGTAAAAGGGCTTGAAAAGGCCTTTGCAGAATGGGGCCTTTTGCATGGGAGCCCTGTGCCCCTGTGCAAGCACGCCCTTCATGGCACGTGCTTTTTCCCGTCCCCAGGTGATGAACATGTATGGAGACCTGGTCATGGACACAGTCCCTGAAAAGGTGGGTCCGGCCAGCTTCCTCGGGGTTTATGTTCATGAGACAGGGTTTCTCTGTACAGCCCTGCCTTCCCGTGACTCCATGTGCAGACCAAGCTCAGACGCAGAGACCCAGCCTGCCTCTGCCTCCTGAGGGCTGGGGTTAAAGGCATGTGCCAGCCCAACTCGGCACCAGCCAGCTTCGTTAGTCCCCAAAACTTTTGCTATTCTGAGCAGGTTTTTTTTTTTTTTTTTTTAACATCCCCTCTCTTCATTTTATATAACTAGGGCCTGGGTTTTGGGTAATTTATGCATTTTTAGATCTATAAACCAATCTGTTTTCATGTTTGGTTAACCCCAAGAATAGAGGCAGGAACTTAGCTATAAGAGAAAGTTTACTAGTAAGTGAACTAGGTTGGCAGTTGTTGAAGTTGTTGAAGCCATTTCACTTAGGCCGAATGGAGTGTGGATTTGGGAGGGCGGAAGGGCGGCTTTATGGGCAGCTCTGAGGCCCTTTAACTCTACCCAGCTCTCTTGTGTCTTTGGCACAGGTGCACTTCTTCAACAGTTTCTTCTATGATAAACTCCGAACCAAGGGTTATGATGGGGTGAAAAGGTGGACCAAAAATGTGAGTGATGAGTTCACAACTGCTTGTGTAGCAACTACAGCCCTTCCCCCCCCAGTCATCATCTGCTAAACAGTAAATGTCTTACGTGCCAGGCACTACTGTAGGAACTAAGGCTACAGTAGTAAATAAGGAAAAAATCGTGCCTTGGTGGAATGAGGGTAAGTTACTTTTCAGTTAGTCACAGGGGATAAACACAGGGGATAAAAGAGTAATTTAATAGCAGGGGAGGTGGGTGCTTTAGGCTGGGTGTAGGTCTTACTGACCTAGTAAGGCCTTCCACATCTGAATGACAGGAGTCACCATGTGTGGTCTGGAAAGCAGTGCTCTAAGCAAAAGGAACAGCAAGTATTTGAGACCCAGGTAGAAAAAGAATATGCTTTGAGCCCAGTGGCTAAGGATGGAAAGGGAGAGGCCTAGGCAGAGGAGAGGCTGAGCCGGGGGGGGTGGGGTGGGGGGGATGGGCTGGCAGGCAGCTGCTGTTCTGGTCCATTGAGACGCCAGTGCGCCCTTACTGTGGGTGTGGGTGTGCATGTGGTGTGAGTGCGAAGGTGGAAGACAGCCGGTCAGGGCCAGTTCTCTCCTTCCATTATGTGGGCTCCAGACCTCAGACTGAGGAGGTCGGGCTTGGCGGAAGCGCGTTCACCTGTTGAGCCATCTTACCAGCCCTACCAGACTAGAGAGCTTCACGCTTGATATTCCTGTTCAGAGATGGAATGAAAGGGAAGAAGCTGGGCGGAAGTGGCAGAAGGAGAGACGGGAGGTTTGGGTCAGGTGTTGGAACCAGGAGAATTTTGTGGCAGGTTTCATGTGGGAGATGAAGAGAGCAGTGGACGGTGATATCTGGGTTTTGGGCTTAAGTAATAGGAAATATTGGAAGAGGGGCTGGCTTGAGGTGGATTCAAGAATCTCCATAGGCAGCTCTACCCTATAATTGATCTGCAGTGACAAAGGAACATTGGTTCTAATGCCCACTTGTCTTCCTCCTGTCACCTACCACTGCCTCCCCACTTCCTCCTAAGAGCACCTAAAACCATAGCCATGCATCACTCGTCACTGCTCCACAACCCTGCCCTGGCTCCAGCATTTAAATTTTGTGCACAGGTTTACTCAGTAGAAGCAGAGTGACTACAGTTAAAACACAGGGTATTTTTGTGGGTCAGCAAGTAGGTAAAGTAGGTAAAGGTGTCTGCTGCCAAGCCTGATGACTTGAGTGTGATCCTGGGACTCACATGGTGGAAGGAGAGAACCAGCTTGTCCTCTGACCTCCACACAGATACCCTGGCATGTGTGGCCCCTCCTCCTAATAATAAACATGTTATTAAAAATTTAAGTCTTTCTTGTCCTGTTGCTTACTTCTGTAACCTTGAGCAATTACTTTCCCAATTTGCAGTTTCCTCATGTCTTCAGTGACACAAAAAGACTTGTGGTAGGGTGACTGTAACCATTAACTGAGCATTTCTTTCAGGCAGTGCGTTCTTTGTGGATAGTTGACTAGCTTAAGTTTATTCCCTGTACTGAGTGAGGGCAGGGGCATTGCCTGCTCCCTCTTCCAGATCAGGCCAGGCATAAACAGTTAGGCAGCACACTCGTGGTCATGGGCCAGTAATGTAGAAGCTGGATATCAGTCCTGGCAGTGTGGCACCAAACCTGAGTCTGTTTTTTGTGTGTCTTTTAAAGATCACTTGTTGTATGTGTGGGGTGTTTTGTTTGCATGAATGTCTCTACACTACATGCGTGCACTGCCGTAGGGGCCATAAGCAGCCATCATATTCCTGGAACTCAAGATACACATGTTTGTGAGCCGCCGTGTGGGTGTGGGTGTGGGAACTGGACTCAGCTCCTCATGAAGAGCAGACAGTGCTCTGAACCCCTGGGTCATCTCTCTAGGCCCAAAGTCTGGGTTTTACCTAGACTTTTTCCATTATAAGTATCTGGCACCGTTAAGTGTCTCAACTTTAATCTCAGCAGTCAGGAGGGAGAAGTAGGAAGAGCTCTGTAAGTTTGAAGAGCTATCCTGGTAGTGAGTTTCCAGAAAGCCAGGACTGTGTAGAGAGATCCTGTCTCAAAACCAAAAACAGAAAACATTTGGGCCAGGGAGGTAACTCACCTAAGAAGTGCATACAAGGATTTGAGTTTGATCCCAGACAGAGCCAGGCCAAGGGCAGGTGCTGTTACTTCAACAGTGGAGATAAGTGGATTTCTGGGGCTTGCTAGCTAGCCCAACAAGCTTCCTTGATAAGTGCTAAGTCAGTGAGGGACCCAGTCTTAAAGGATGGACATTGACAGAGGCTCAAAAGTTTTCCTCTGGCTTCCACATGCATGGCACATATGACACACAGAATCTAAGCCACAGATAGGGATGTAAAACCGTACAGTGCTTGCTTAGCACACAGGAGACCCCAAGATGAATGACAAGCACTATCCCCACAAAAAAAAAAAACCAAAATTGCCAAAAGTATTAAGATATGATGCTGAGCCTTGCTTCATAATCCATGATCTGTGTTTTGTGTGTGCTTTGCCTGTTGCATATTCTCTTTAGAGTCCTCATGGCAGTGGGCAGGGTTCTGTGTGTGTCTGACCAAGTACTCTCTCCTCAGGTGGACATCTTCAACAAGGAGCTGCTGCTGATCCCCATCCATCTGGAGGTGCACTGGTCACTTATCTCAGTTGACGTGAGGCGACGCACCATCACCTACTTTGACTCACAACGGACACTAAACCGTCGCTGCCCTAAGGTGTGAGGAGGTTGTGGGCAAACAAGTAGTAAAGATGGAGGGAGATCTGGCAGCGAGTCATTTTAAGAACTGTGGGCTGAGTCTGAGGACTGGGTGACTTGAGCACGGTGTTTGCCACCATCATAGTGTGCATTAAGCTGTTAAGTGACGAAGGTATCACTTTCTTTTTCCTTGTCCACATAGCATATTGCAAAGTATCTGCAGGCAGAAGCAGTAAAAAAAGACCGACTGGACTTCCACCACGGCTGGAAAGGTTACTTTAAAATGGTGAGTCTCCAGAGGGGATGGCGTAGTGTGATGGTGAGGGTAGTGGATGAGAGGCGGAAATTGAACGCGTAACCTCCAGGAGGCTACAGATGGACGGATTCTTGTTCTTTCTTTCCTAGAATGTGGCCAGGCAGAATAATGACAGTGATTGTGGAGCCTTTGTGTTACAGGTAAGCAAATGAGTCACCTTAGCACTAGGCTCTGTGGCTAAGGGGTTGCTTTTTGCCTCAGTGAGTTCAGCCAAATTGTACAGCAGGAAATACCCATGTGTTAGAGCACAGAAAGCCTGGATTCTTAGGTTGTCCTTAGGCCTGTGTCCATCTCAGAGTTGGTACTGGTTCTCTGGCTTTAGTCCCAGCATCCTCCTCTCAACTCAATGTATCTTCTCTCACTAGTGCATCAGATATATTAGGTAGGTGTTTGGGGGTTTTTTATTTTTTATGTATTTTTTTCTTTGAGACAGTTTCTATGTTAGACAGCCTTGGCTGTCCTTTTCTCCGTCCTGGTCTCGCTTTGTAGACAAGGCTGGCCTGGAATTCAGAGATCCACTTATCTTTGCCTCCTGGAGTGCTGGGATCACAGGCCACCATGCCTGGCCGTGTGGCACCACCGGCTGTTAGACTCTAAGGCCAGTCTGTATGAGAAATGGGGAGTTTCGGAAAGATCAAGATGTTTTTTGTGTGGAATGTACAGCACAGGTCCTGACTTGGGAGGGATGGTCAGTAAATGGTTCTCATGGCCTGCTTTGTTAATACCCAGTACTGCAAGCACCTGGCCCTGTCTCAGCCATTCAGCTTCACCCAGCAGGACATGCCCAAACTCCGACGGCAGATCTACAAGGAGCTGTGTCACTGCAAACTCACTGTGTGAGCCTCGTTCCCCAGACCCTCAGCCCGTTGATGGGCAGGGACAAGGGAGACCTTCCCCAGAAACTCCAGTTCCTTTTCTCCCGCCCAGTTCCCTTTGGATTTTCATATTTAAATGTTTGGTTTCTGTATTTTGTTTTCTTTGCGAGAATGTTGATTTCTGGTGGGAAGGGAATGGCCACATAAAAGCCCTTTTCTCCCTCTCTAGGGGAATGTTGTTGCCTTGTGGCCTAGGTGGAGCAGCCATTCCTCCTTCCGTGTTGAGGGGCAGGACAATTGGGGGTGGTGGGCGGGCAAAGGGATTACTGCCTGCCAGATCTTCAAACTTTTTTTTATATATAAATATATATAAAAATGCCACGGTCCTGCTCTGGTCAATAAAGGATCCTTTGAAGATACCTCAGTGGTGCTTTTCTTTGAGGAGCCTTAAAATACTGCGTGTATTTCATCTCAGGTCTCCAGCTAGTGCTCGTAGTTAGCCCTTCTCAGGTCTTGAGAGTTCAGACCAGCTTTCTATGCCAGCACTTCATCATACGGACAAATCGTCCAGGGCAGGAGGAGGAGGAACGAAACCTCGAGAATAAGGACGCCTGACAAGCTGCGAGCAGACACTGAAGGAACCCGCAATGGCAGCTTACATCCCTGTGGTACCCTGGAGCCCAGAAATGGGGCCCATCCCTTCTTTTCCTCCAGTCGAGGAAACTTCCTGTCCCGGGACACTGCTACAGTTCCTGCCCTTCTACACTGTGAACACACCAGACTGTTCTCAACGGAAGATTAAAACTTGGGTCCTGTGGAAATCTGTAGGAGAGGCGAAGAAGAGTGGCAGCCCCGAGTTCCCGGAAGTTCCACAGGCTAAGGCCTCGCCCCCGTCGCTTGATAGGACCCGCCGGGCCACGTGACTAGGGCACGATCGCCTCCGCACGTGTAAAGGTGCTGGGCTCCAAGATGGCTGCCCGGCCGCGAGGCCCGACTTCTGTATGTCACTTCCGTACCAGCGAGAAGGGCGGGCGCATCAGCCAATGAGGCCGCGGGGCGGGCGTCGGCCTTGATAGGCATTCAAACTACCCAATAGGGCGTGCGGGCTGGGGCGCCTACAAAGTCACGTCACGTGGGGTTGCAGAGCGCCGGCAGGCGGGGCGGAGGCAGCCAAGCCAATGCGATGGCTGGGGCGGGGTCGGGCGCTCTATAAGTGGTCGATAGGCGGGCGCTCCGCCCTAGACTCTAAGGATCATGTCTGCGAGCCAGGATTCTCGGTAAGGAAGGCCTTTGCACGGCCCTGCCTCCTCCCCCCGCCGCTCCCTCCCGCCGCTCTCGCCGGGGGCGGGCGGGCGGCCCGGCGCCCCGAGCCTGCCCGGTGTCGGGGAGGCCAGCCGGAGGGCGGGGGCCGGGGAGGCTCCTGGGCCGGCGCGGAGACGGGAAGGACGGTGGCCGGGGCGGGGGCGCGAGGCTGCTCGAGGCCGCGGCGCGAGGGCGCGCCCCGGCGTGGGAGGGAGGAGAGGCGGCCGCAGCCGGCTGCTCTGGGCCCTCCGCGAGGCGGGCAGCGCGCGGGCGTTCCGGAGCCTTCTGGCGCTCCCATCGCGGCGGGCAGGGGTGCCCGGGTCCTCCACGGCCGCCGGGCGCGCGGGACGGGGCGGGGGAGGAAGCCGGCCGTTCAGGGTGCTGGTTTTCTTGACGGCCAGGACTGAGCCTGACCCGGAGCAGCGGCCGCGTGAGGCGCCGGGAGCCCACCCGGCGCCGGGCGGGCGGGTCCGTTTTGCCGCCCGAGCCGGGCAGTGGGCAAACTGCGGATGGGCAGGTCCACTTTCCTTCGGGGGTGAGCGACCTGAGGTATGGGAGGGCGACGCCATTGCTCGACGGGGCGGGCGGGGTGCGGATGGCTCCGTGGCGGGGCAGACGCCGCCGAGCGGCGGAGCGAGCGAGCACATGGCCGCTTGAGAGGCCCCCCTCCCCCAGTCTGCTTGGCCTGTCTGGGTTGTGCAATCTCTCCCCTTGCTAGCGCGGCTGGGGTTCATTGTGCGCGAGGCCGCCACCGCCCGCGGCCTCCCACATCCGGGTACTGCGGACGGGAGGGGGGCCGGCCGGAGGGAGTGGGGGAGGGCGCGGGCGGCATGACGTGGGGGAAGGGGACGGCCCACCCTCGGAACTCGGAGGGGGAGGCGGGACTTCCGGTGGCCTCGGTGCGCCGGAGGGCGGCGCTCGCGCTCGGGGCCGCCGGGCCGGGCCGCGGAGACCGCGTCTGGCGTCGCGTGTTGCAGGCGCACCTTCGCAGCCCCTCCGTCTGAGGGGACGGCTGCCAGGTGCCTCGCCGTGGCCCTGTGGGAACACACGGAGCTGGATCGGGAGTGGGCAGGCTGCTTCCGTGCTCTACCCAAGCAGGAAGCAAAAGTGATGCTTTGAACCAACAGATCCAGGGACAATGGCCCCGACGGGATGGAGCCTGAAGGCGTCATCGAGGTGAGGCTGGCGCCCGCTCTCTGCTCTGCTGTGTGTAAAGTGAACAGGCCCCTCGCATTGACCGCAGAAATCTAGAATGGCGGCAGCCCTGGGGGTGGGGACTGTGCAGCCGCGTAGACACCTTACTAGCTCGGAAGCTGTGATGTGTGTTTCTGTCCTGCAGAGTAACTGGAATGAGATCGTGGATAGCTTCGATGACATGAACCTCTCAGAATCCCTCCTCCGTGGTATTTATGCCTATGGTTTTGAGAAGCCCTCTGCCATCCAGCAGCGAGCTATTCTTCCTTGTATCAAGGGTAAGTCTCACACTCCAGACAGACGTGGACTGCCAAGGTGTGGAGTTTGTGGACGCAGCAACAGAAGGAAACAGTTTTTATTTCGGCTTAATTCATACTGGTCATGCCTTGGACATGGGGTTTTGGGTGTTATGTGTCTGGCCTGATGAGTTGTGTGAGTTCATAATGCTCTGGTGCTCTGGACCTTGTCACAATACTGTGGGACAAAAGGTTGTGGAGGCCCTGACACTTTGTTTTTGCAACCTTGTTTCTTGGCCTGGTGGTGCTGGTCCATGATTTGTGTGGGGGCAGTTCTCGGAATTCAGGGTCAGCCTGTTCTACAGAATGAGTTTCAGGACAGCCAGGGCTACGCAGAAACCCTGTTACAGGAGAACAGTCTAGTTTCTCTACTGATGTCATGAAGGCCCTGAATGTCTGATGAGCCAGGCTGCACAACTTAACGTCTTAACTCTTGTTCTGTTGCAGGTTATGACGTGATTGCTCAAGCCCAGTCTGGGACTGGGAAAACGGCTACATTTGCCATATCAATCCTGCAACAGATTGAGTTAGACCTAAAGGCCACTCAGGCTTTGGTTCTGGCGCCCACTCGTGAATTGGCTCAGCAGGTAAGAACGCCTTCAGTTCCCTCTGAAATGACTGGTTTAAGAATGACAACAGCTGGTTGTTAGCACGTGCCTTTCATCAAAGGGAGGCAGAGGCAGGCAGATGATCTATGGGTTTGAAGCCAGCCTGGTCTACAAACCTAGATCCAGGACAGCCTGTACTATACGGAGAAGCCCTGTCTCAGAAAAAAGACAACAAACAGTTGCAAGTTCGGGTGTAGCCTCTGCTGCTGGGTCTTACTGGTGGCTTCTAGAGCTACAGTATTGTTGGCCTGATTGTCAGCCTCTCTACCAGCAAAACCACTTCCTTTGCCCATTTCCTGAACCAAATGGGAAGAGAAGGCTGTTGGGAGTCCAGTTGGCTGGCAGGTAGCTGCTTCACGAAGAAACCCCCTGGCAATGGGCAAAGAGACACCTTGGTGGTGGTGTTGATCTTATATCAGTCAGGGGCAGAGCAGACGGCAGTCCTTTGTTCATCCTAGCTTGATGCCTGTCCTGGTGGCCAGAGCTGCTTCATGCCTAGGGCACATAAGAGCCTGGTGCTAGTCTGTTTCTGATTCGGACCTAGCTGAGTATTGGGAAGCAGTCTGCTTACTAATAATGTACATAGGAAATGAAATGAGCGCAGGAAGAGCCTTGTGTTTGTCACCAAGGTTGGGTTTTGTTGCATGTGGGCCAGGAGTTGTAGCTCAGTGAAACGCTCAGCAGCACGCACGCAGTCTGCAGTCTTGCGTTCTGTGGTAGGGCTGCCGTAAGTGAACGTTGGAGTGCGCTGGCAAGGTGAAGAGCGTGGGTTCGAAGCTGTGAGCTGGCCTGGTATTGGAAGCAGGGTGGATCCTGGGGCTGCCGATTGTGGTGGTGGGGTTGAGCGGACGTGTGCCTGGGAGTAAGAGCTGCCTGGTGCAGGCCAAGCTGATGAAGCTGCCTCTCTGTTCAGATACAAAAGGTGGTCATGGCGTTAGGAGACTACATGGGCGCCTCTTGTCATGCCTGCATTGGGGGCACCAATGTGCGCGCTGAGGTGCAGAAGCTGCAAATGGAGGCTCCCCATATCATCGTGGGCACCCCTGGCCGGGTGTTCGACATGCTTAACCGGAGATACCTGTGTAAGTACCCCGTGGCCCGCGCCGGGGCACGTCCCCAGGTCTCGTTTGCTTGGCTCTTGTGTTCCGCCTGGAATGGATGCTCTGTGATGAACCCCATGCGTGTCATCTGAGCCTGGCTCCCTGTTGCCGTAGCCCGGGAGTGTTCTACTCACCGGGGCTTGTTTCTGGCCTGGCAGGGAGGCCTTGGGCAAAGGATCAGTCCTTGTATTCTGAGAGCAGACTGCCTGCCTCTTTCTTGCTGCTCTCTTAGCAAGAGACTTAAGTGTGTTTACCGTTTCTCTGATTACGTATGTGTTGGTGTCTCTTCTGCTTTCTAGCCCCCAAATACATCAAGATGTTTGTGCTGGATGAAGCAGATGAAATGTTAAGCCGTGGGTTCAAGGACCAGATCTATGATATATTCCAAAAGCTTAACAGTAACACACAGGTAAGAAGCTGCAGTCTGTGTAGGCACCGCGCGTGGCTGGGATGTGTATGCCGGCTTCATCGTGGCTGGTCATTTTTCTCACTAGGTAGTTTTGTTGTCTGCTACAATGCCTTCTGATGTCCTTGAGGTGACCAAGAAGTTCATGAGAGACCCCATTCGGATTCTTGTCAAGAAGGAAGAGCTGACTCTGGAGGGTATCCGCCAGTTCTACATCAATGTGGAACGAGAGGTGGGGCCCCGTGCAGGAGGCGGGCCTGGTAGTAGGTTGTTGGGTATAGCCCCTGACGGATGTTTCCGGGTCTTCAGGAGTGGAAGCTCGACACGCTGTGCGACTTGTATGAGACGCTCACCATCACCCAGGCGGTAATCTTCATCAACACCAGAAGGAAGGTGGACTGGCTCACTGAGAAGATGCATGCCAGGGATTTCACTGTGTCTGCCATGGTGAGTTTTTAAAACCCTGTGACTAGCGTGCCTGTGGTGTGGCAAAGCTGCATCACCAGAAGCCAGGTGCTACCTTGCTCACATCCTTGTTTCCTAGCATGGAGATATGGACCAAAAAGAACGAGATGTGATCATGAGAGAGTTCCGGTCTGGTTCCAGCAGAGTATTAATTACCACTGACCTGTTGGTGAGTAGATGCTGTTCAGGGAAAGGAAGAAAAAGTCCAAGGTGATTCCCTCTCCAAGGGGCTAGCTGTGCCCTTTTCAGGAACGTAGCAACTTGGAAGAAAACCAGGCATGCCTGAGGTCTCTGGTGAACAAGTGCACTTGTTTCCTTTGCCTTCCTTTGGCTGCCAACATGGATGCCTAGTTATTCGGGGGGAAAAGATGGCATGCTCTGACAGAATGCTGTCTGTCTTGACCCAGGCCCGTGGCATCGATGTGCAGCAGGTCTCCTTAGTCATCAACTACGACCTTCCCACCAACCGGGAGAACTACATCCACAGGTAAGTTAGTCTGAGACACCCTGTGCCGGAAAGAACCCAGGTGTCTCCTCCTTTCCTAATAAACCCTTTCACCTTCAGAATTGGTCGAGGCGGCCGGTTCGGCCGTAAGGGTGTGGCTATTAACATGGTGACAGAGGAAGACAAGAGGACCCTTCGAGACATCGAGACTTTCTACAACACCTCCATTGAAGAGATGCCCCTCAATGTTGCTGACCTCATTTGAGGGGCTGGCCTGCAACCTGGCACTAGCCAGGATTCAGTCCTGGGGGGCTGAGGAACAGCTGGAGGGGGGGGGAAGGGAGCCAAGGGATGGACATCTTGTTTTTGTTTTTTGTTTTTTCTCTCTCTCTCTTTGAATAAATGTCACTTTTTGAGGCAAAAAGGAGCCGTTGAACATTTTAGACACCCTTTTCTTTGGGGTAGGCTCTGCCCCAGGCGCCGTCTCCCCTTCCCCCCCAAAACACTAAACCATTTCCCTTAACCCAGTCACCTGATTCTAAAGGGTTTCCTACCCCAGCCCAGTGAGTCAAGGGGCTAAAACATGTCTGGCCTCATCTGCTGGACCAAATCTACAGGGAGAAGCCCTGAATGAGGTGGTCCAGGGAATTGTCCCCAGGTTAGGGGCCAGGGGAGAGAAAGTGGTAGCCATTTTTACATTGTTTTGTATAGTATTTATTGATTCAGGAAACAAACACAAAAATTCTGAATAAAATTACTTGGAAACTGCCTGTTTGGGCTTCTTGTTTCTTCCCTTCCCACCTGCTACTTGTCAGGTAGCTTCCCCAGACGACTGTACTGCTTTATTGCTGGCTTCACTATGTTGCGTGCTTAAGAAATTTAAGAAAGGTCATAGAATGTTCATCCCACATGCTTCCAGCTCTGAGGAAGTAATAGCCTCAGTTTCGGGTTCAGGCCTAACTCAGACTTTGGTGCTAACTGCCCATCTCAGCTGTTTTTTAGGTTTCTGTCGAGTACTGGTGGGCACGGGTGGGGTTGGATTTCTGGCCCTTGAAAAAAGGGCCCTCTCTTCTCCCTTGTAACTTGCCAAGCAGAGCAAGTTCTGCTTAGGTAAGTTCCCTGTGAGTCAGCTGCTTCATCCTCATGTGGTAAGGAAGCCTGTTGCTTCCCACTCAGGGGCCGCTGCCAATCACAGCTTAAAGTTGTGAAAACCAGTGACTAAAATGGGCGGCCGACACGGAGGTGTCTGAGTCAGGGTTGGGGTGGGATTATCTTAGTTAAGGGAAGTAAGACTTTCATTTCCTCTTCAAGTGGAGGCAGAGGGGATTGGGTTGAGGAAGGACCTAGAGCAGCCAGCAGGACTCTGCGGCTCTACCATGCGGCTCCCTGTGTGGTGTTTGATCTCGGTGGGACTGCTTGTAGGTAAGGAGAAGTGGGAGGACTGCTTGTAGGCAAGGAGAAGTGGGGGGGGGTGAGGGAGAGC
This sequence comes from Psammomys obesus, assembly GCF_907164565.1. Classification (NCBI taxonomy): domain Eukaryota; kingdom Metazoa; phylum Chordata; class Mammalia; order Rodentia; family Muridae; genus Psammomys; species Psammomys obesus. The sequence continues at coordinate 1,156,074 of NW_026596152.1, forward strand.
AGGGAGGACCTTGTACCTGGGTGCCAACCAATTTCTTGCCGAAAGCCCAAGGAGCAGAGAAAGACTGTCCTCACAGAAGAAAAGCCGCCACTCTGCTGCCATCCTTCACCCTGACACCTACAGCTACAGAAAGCACGGCAGGCCCAACCACCAGCCACAGGCCCACCACCACCAGCCACAGAAATGTCACAGTTCATCCAACAAGTAACAGCACAACCAATTCCGGACCCACAACTGCTACTCACAACCCTGCCACCACCACTACTCATGGGAACACCACAGTTCATCCCATCACAAATGGCACCGAGGCAACTCCAGGGGTCTCCACCACCGGCCCCCATCCTGGCCCACCTCCACCGACGCCAAGTCCAAGCCCTGGCTCCAAGGAGGCTCTTGGGAACTACACATGGACTAATCACTCCCACCCTTGTGTTCAGCTCCAGGCCCAGATTCAGATTCGAATCCTGTACCCAACCCAGAGTGGAGGAAAGGTAAAACTAACTTGGGGCTTAGAGAGGGCAAGAGGTAAGGCCCATCCACTAGCTTCCAACCCACTATTCTTTGACTTATGCAGGCCTGGGGGATGTCTGTCTTGAATCCCAACAAAACCAAGGTCCTGGGGGGCTGTGACGGGGCCTCTCCCCACCTGCCTCTCTCATTTCCGTATGGACAGCTCACCTTTGGATTCAAACAGGTATGTGGTTACTCCCGTACTCCATGCCTACACCCCCGAGCCTCCCTCCTTGCTCTGTGGACATCATGCCACTGCCCCTGCTGCCGAGCCTTTCTGTTCACCTCCAGGACCTGCAGCAGAGCCAGGGAGTAGTCTATCTCAGCTACATGGCAGTGGAATACAACGTGTCCTTCCCACGGGCCTCGCGTGAGTAGCCCTTCTCCTTACCAGCAGATGTCCCTTGGGAGGGATGACTCAGGAGCTAGGTGGATTTGACTGGATTTGACTCTTTTCCAACGTCTTCAGAGTGGACATTCTCAGCTCAGAATTTATCTCTCCGAGTGCTCCAAGCTCCCCTGGGCCAAAGCTTCTGCTGCAGAAATGCAAGCATAGCTGTTTCTCCGGCTGTTCACCTGGACCTGCTCTCCCTGAGGATACAGGCTGCTCAGCTGCCCGACTCAGGCCACTTTGGGCCATGTAAGCCCTCCCTGCCCTCTTCCTTCTGGGAAGTCTCCCACTGCTCTCTTTTTAAACCTGTCTCCTCTCTTAGGTGTCTATTCCCCTTACTTGCTGCTCTGAACTATGGGGTTGAACCCAACTTCTGCCATCTGCCTTCTTCCATCCTCCCTGCAGCAATCCCAACAGTCCCCACTCTCCTGCCAGGTTTCTCTTGCGCTGGTGACCAGTCCCTTTGGCTGCCTCTCATCATTGGCCTGGTTCTCCTTGGCCTCCTCACCCTGGTGCTCATTGCCTTCTGCATTACCCGGAGTCGACAATCCACCTACCAGCCCCTCTGAGCATTTACTCTGACCTGCTCTGTGGGCCACCAAGAAGCACCCTCATTTCTTCAACATGCAACCAACTCAACAAAGTTATCTTCCTTTCCTGTCTTTAAGAAGAAAACTAGAGATTTGATAATAAGAGGGCTAGTTAATAAAGATGAACGGGCCCTACTCCCTTGCTCATGAAAACTTAATGAACTCTTTGACTTTGGCTTCCCTTGTCCTGCCAGGATTAAAAGGCACGAGATTTTTGTCATGTGCTTTGTTGTGCCTTCCCACGGTTGAGTCACCAAGAGACAGCTGGCAAGAAGGGATAATACCAGGGTAACCAAAAACCTTCATGGCTTCATCCCTCAACGTCCAGCACAGCTGTTGGCAGAGCTGCCAGAACTCCCTCCTCCCTTCTGGGCCAGCGGCTGCCTAGTCCCTTAGCATCACAGATCTGCCCATCCTGGCATCTGGTTCCCAACCCTCTGTGCAGCTGAAGGTACAACACAACCAAAATATGAGTAGGTGGCTGTGTGATTTCATTCCAAAAGGGGTACAGTAGGTACAGTACCAGTGGCTACAGAGCAATGAGATTCCTCGTCCATGTGGCCAGGGCTGAATATATTGAAGATCTCACTGCAAAGCTGGAGCAGTGGGTATACTCTGCCTTCTCTGAAGGCTGTGCTGCTAGGAACAGCTTCAGGCCCAGCAAACATACCTTAAAATTTTAATTCTTGGTGTTTTCAAGACATGGTTTCTGTTTTAGCCCTGGCTAGCCTCTGCCTCCTGAGTGCTGGGATTAAAGGCGTGTGCTCCAGATGGCTACCCACTGTACCAAATAAATTCTGCTTAGAGCAGGGCATGGTGCAGTGTGCCTGAGCCCAGGACGGGTGCGCCCTATGAGGTTACAGAAATCTCGGCGGTCCACACCGCTGAGGGGTACACGTGGGAGCAGCTCCTGCCCAGCACCCACCCCTTCCCCCCAAGAACAAGGAGTCGGGAGTCAATTTGGGAGTCCCTTGTAGCTTGCTAGGCAAACATCCCTTGGACAGTGCAGAGTCCCTGGGCGGTGGAATGCAGTGGGGACCCTCTGCAGACAGAGACACTGGGCGGCTCCGCCACCGCCCCCTGGACGGTCCCAAGACACAGCAGACGCTGCAGTCTGCGTTCCCGCCGCCGAGCTCCCTCCTTCACTGTCATCTTCCGACAGCTGGATGAAGCAGAGAAGGAAGGGTGCCAGCACGGCCTCTCCCGCGCCATTCCCGCTGGAGAAATGGGGAGGAAAAGACAGGAGAGCCCCACTAGCGCCATTTTGGAGACTCGTCCTCTCTTCCTCCCCAACTTCACACCACAGAAAGTTGGCTGAGAGCAGACAAGATGGCGCAGATGCCGGAGGGACGGGGAAAGGGAGGCATGAGCCTTGCCGGCGGAACCGACCGCGTGAACAAAAGCACGGGATCGTTCTAACTGTGCCGACGTAGCGCTCCCACACGCTTTGAAATTCCAACTTCGGGGCGTACCAAGCCAGCCGAGAGGGAGGCCTGGGGTGACGGAGGCTCGCGGGGCCGGACAGACAGGGCGGCGCGGCGCGGCGCGGGCGGCCCGCGCATGCGCGGCGGCGCTCAATGGCCGGCCCGCGGGGCCTGGCGGAAGCTCGCTTTCCAACATGGCGGGCGAGGCGGCCGGGCCGTTCAGGAGCGTGCTGGTGCCGCTTCTTTTACCTGAGAAGTGCTACGACCAGCTGTTCCTCCAGTGGGACTTGCTTCACGGTGAGTTCTGTCGTCCTTCCGAGTCGGGTCCCAGCAGCCCTGGGCCGTGGGGGGCCCTGAGTGGCGCCTAGGCGACGGCGGGGCTAAGGTCACGCGAAGCTGGGCGGAAGGCGCGTGTGAACAGGGCGGAAGTGTTCGGCCCTGACCAGGAGGGTGCCATATTTGGGTACGAGGGGGAGTCGCCCGTCGAGATGCTTGAATTTGTGTTGTACCATCTCGGAAGCCCGTGCCACAACCCCACCCCTTCTGGGCAGGGGCTCGAACTCGGGGCCTCATGCGTGCAAGGCACTCACTCACCTTATCCGAGCTCTATCCCCAGCCTGGAAATCGCATTTTATGAAGAAACGCCAGGCGTTTAAACCTCCTTTCTTCCCACACACTGACAGAGGGAGACAAGCTGGTCTTCTGCCTCCGCCGCCAGAGTGCTGGGAATACAGGGAAGAGCTATCTCATTCCACTGCCTGCCTTCCCTTCTTTGCGAGGCTTACGTCCGCTACCAGAGCCTTTACTGAGCCTTCCACCTCTCTACCCAGAGAACGCTGTTGTGGTGAATTTTGGCGTGAAAGAGTCAGACTCCCCACTGGGCCAAACTCCCAGGTCAAAGATTCAGTGATAGAGAAATTGCCTGGAATCACAACTTTAATCCCAGCACTGGGGAGGCAGGGGCAGGAGGATCTCTTGAGTTCACGGACAGCTGAGACTACAGGGTGAATTCCAAGATAGCCAGGGCTCCACAGAAAAGGTTTTTGAAAACAAACAAAATAATAAATACGATAATAATGCTTAAGTAATTAATAAATAAGTGATAAAGATATTAGATGAACAGGGCTAAAAGCCCAGGAAGAGTAGGGTTGGCCCCTGCAAAAGGGCTGGGAACAACCAAAAAGTTCAGGAACACATGTGCAGGGGTTTGTCTGTGGAGGAGACCATTTGAAGCGGGTCATGCAGTTACTGAGAAGAGAGAGAGAGAGAAGGGTCAGGACTCTTGGGCGGTGCCTGAGGAACGGAAAAGCTAACTTCATCCCTGCTTAACCCAGGACCCACACAGTGGAAGGAGAACCACTCCACAGCTTCCAGACATGGACCCTAATAAAAATGTACTAAGTTATGTCTTTTTAAAAAGTCATTAGGCCTTTATTCTCATTTATCTCTGAGTTCAGAGCCAGCCTGGATTACATAGTGAGTTCCAGGACAGCTGGGGCTACAGAGAAGTGTTGTCCCAAAAAATTAAAAACAAGGGGCTAGAGAGATGGCTCAGCAGTTAGGAGCACGGACTGCTCTTACAGAGGACCTGGGTTCAATTCCCAGCACCCACATGGAGTTCACAACTGTAACTCCAGTTCCAGGGCCTCCAGCACTCTCTCTCACACACACATAAAAGGAAGGCAAAACACCAATGCACATAAAACAAAAACAAATCTTGCTGGGTACACGCCTTTAATCCCAGCATTCAGGAGGCAGAGCTCTGTAAGTTCGAGGCCAACTTGGTCAGGACAGCCAGGGCTACATAGAGAAACACTTGGCTTAGAAAACAAAAAAAAAAAAAAACTTTAAAAAAATTATTGGAGCTGGGCGTGGTGGTACAGGCCTTTAACCGCAGCACTTGGCACTCGGGAGGCAGAGGCAGGTGGATCTTTGAGTTCCAGGCCTGCCTGCTCTACAGAGTGAATTCAGGACAGTCAGGGCTACACAGAGAAACCATCTCAAAAACTTCATTGGAGCCGGTGTGGTGCTTTACTTCTGTAATCCCAGTAGTGTGGGAGGCAGAAGCAGGCGGATGTCTCTCCTGGCAAGTCTAATAACCTGAGCATTCAAGAGTAGATACACACAACAAAAATAAAATTTAAATATGGCTTAGTGGTTAAGAGCACCTGCTGTTCTTGCAGATCTGAGTTCAATCTCCAGCATCCATGTCAGGTGAGTCACAGCTGCCTGTCATTCTAGCCCCGGTAATATCTTGTGCCTCGGCATCTTCAGGCACCTGCATTTATATGTACACACACAATTTATAAAAATCTGCATTTAAAAATGCACGTGAAGATTTCATTAGGGTCCATGTCTGGAAGCTGTGGAGTGGTTCTCCTTCCACTGTGTGGGTCCTGGGTTAAGCAGGGATGAAGTTAGCTTTTCCGTTCCTCAGGCACCGCCCAAGAGTCCTGACCCTTCTCTCTCTCTTCTCAGTAACTGCATGACCCACTTCAAATGGTCTCCTTCCACAGACAAACCCCTGCACATGTGTTCCTGAACTTTTTGGTTGTTCCCGGCCCTTTTGCAGGGACCATTAACTATCTTGTCAGCCCTAAAGAAACCCATTATTTAGATGTGTGTTTATAGGATGGAGGAGGTTGGGTAGGGGGAAGGCAGTCATGTAGAAGCTGTTCTGGCAACACATCTATTCTGAGTGTAAGGTGTTTGTAGCAGGAAGGATGTCTTCTCATCATCCCCACTGCCCCGCCCCCCCAAACAGATGTACTGGTGTGGTCATGTTAAGGGTGAGGGAAAAGAGCACCTCAAACCCTCAGCTGGGCTCCAAAGGCCCCTCCACTTACTTTTTTTTCTCTCTTCTCAGTTCCGTGCCTCAAGATTCTCCTCAGCAAATGCCTTGGCCTGGGCATCGTGGCTGGGTCACTTCTGGGTATGTATAGTCCCTTCCTTCCGTCAGAGTAAAGACGCGGTGTCGAGAGGCCAGGGCCTGGGGATGGTATTCCTCTTCCTCAGCCAAGCCCTTCTTCCCCCAGTAAAGCTGCCCCAGATACTGAAAATCTTGGGAGCCAAGAGTGCAGAAGGCCTGAGTCTGCAGTCGGTGATGCTGGAGCTAGTGGCTTTGACCGGAACTGTGGTGTACAGCATCTCCAACAACTTCCCTTTCAGGTGAGGGGCCCGCTCTCCGTCCCAAGGCCAGATGCCCACAGTCCCTTTTTATTATGGGGGGGGGGCGAGGACAACGTGTAGGAGCTGTCTCGCTCTCCCCCACTGTGTGGATCCCAGGGCTGGAGCTCAGGCGTGGAGGCGAGCACCTCTGTCTGCTCTGCCAGCCCCAGCGCCCACAACCCTAGTAAGGGTTATGAATGCTTCAGCCCTTCCAGAAGTTCAGTCACACCAGTGGAAGTGGGGGTGAAATAAGCATTCTCTAAATGAGCCAGGCATGGTGAGAGCTGTGGATTGTAAGCAGGGGCCAGTCAGAGAACTAAGCCTGACAGATGGGCTATGGAGGCTCTCCCTGCCTCTTTTCAGGCCTGCCTTTCTTCCTCCCAACTCTTGACTCTAGCTCTTGGGGTGAAGCGCTGTTCCTGACACTCCAGACAATTACCATCTGCTTCCTGATCATGCACTACAGAGGAGAGACCGTGAAAGGTGCTGGGGATGTGCTGGAGAGCAGGCATTGGACCTTGGGAACCTGGCTGGGACTCAGGAGGCTCAAGAGGGCTCCTTGTCTCCCTGACCCCCAGGAGTTGCGTTCCTTGCCTGCTATGCGATGGTGCTGCTGGTGCTGCTCTCCCCAGTCACGCCTCTGGCGGTAGTCACCCTGCTCCAGGCCTCCAACGTGCCTGCCGTGGTGGTGGGGAAGGTGGGTACTCGAGGGGGTGGGTGTGTGGCAGGGCGGAGGCCAAGTGGAACATCCAGGTGTGCAGGGGAACGAGGACATTAGTGATGGGAGCGTGGGGAAGGTTCGGATGACGGAACCAACAGTTTGACTTTCTCCTCCAGCTGCTCCAGGCAGCCACCAACTACCACAATGGTCACACAGGCCAGCTCTCTGCCATCACGGTGTTTCTGCTATTTGGGGGCTCCTTGGCCCGAATCTTCACTTCTGTTCAGGTAAGTGCACCTTCTGCCCTCTAGAGGGCACTAAAACCTCCTTCTGAGCTGAGTAGTAAGCTGCTCCCGGGGAACCTTTCTAGACCTGTGCTCTCTCATAACAGGAAACTGGAGACCCCCTCCTGGCTGGCGTCTTTGTGGTCTCCTCCCTCTGCAATGGCCTCATTGCAGCACAGGTCCTTTTCTACTGGAATGCAAAGCCTCCAAACAAACAGAAAAAGCAGTAGAGCTGGGCCAGCTGCTGGAATCACTCCACTTCCACTCCTCCGCTCAATGTGGAGCCTCCTGAGTGGTGCGGAAGGTCAGGAACACAATTCAGGGTCGGCCCGATGTGCTGGTGCGGCTCAGTCACCCTGCATTCCTTTGTAACTGCAGCCTCCTGAGCCAGGGTTTGTAGGGAGTCCGACCCCACTACTTCACCAGGTGCTGAGAGCCCTCCTTTGCAAGCAGCTGCCCTTACTGCAACAGATGGCTGCCTGGCCTGGCCTGCTCACCTTCCTTCTGGACCAAAGACAGCCTGCATGGAGGTGGTTGGAAGCCCTGGCTGCTCCCTCTGCTGCCTGGGGGGCACAATCTGTTGGACCCCAGTTCTGGAGGGGGAAGGGGAAGGATGACTCAGATAAGGGCCTCAGGGTGGGGTTGGGAGGCTCCTGCTGGGGCAGGTCCAGGCGGAAGGGTGTGGAAAGGCACTGGCTGCTGCTGCGGTGAGGCTACAGGCGGGCAATAAAGACTCGGAGGCGGGCTTTCATCGTACAAAACTGTTTTAGTGTGGCTTTGTGCCTCTGCTTCTTTGCAAGACTTGTAGGCCTCTGAACGGGAAAGGGCTGGTCTGTGGAGCTGGCCCTGGGTGTCCTTGCCACTTAAAGGTGGGTGGCGCATGGGGCGCCAGCAAGGGAAGTATTGTATGGAGTGGGGGAGCTTGGGGAGAGGTAGGGAGGCAAAGAGGGCATTAGCTCCCCCTGGAGCCTAGGCGCACTCCGCGGGAGGGTGCATGGTGAGGGGGCCTCCGGTCGGCAGTGGGAAGAGCTGTTAAGAGAAACGCGGTGTTGGGAGGTTACTCCTCTGGGTTGGAGGGACTGGGCAGTGTCCCCAGCTCTCAATAGGGGACTGGTTGGACCAGTTTGCAGCAGGCAGGGTTAGAGCTTGCTACTCAGCCAGCCATGCTGGGCACAACAGGCATGGTACAAGACCCTAGGATGGCTTAAAGAGCAAAGTCACTCTGTTGGGGCACGCTCAGGAGCCCGCTTGCGTGCTGCGCGGCTGTTTGCCTCTTGGGGCAGCAGGCCAGGAAGGAGCAACAGGATGGGTTTGGCCTCTCCTTGCCCCCGGGGCTGGGAGAGGAAGCTGGGTCACACAGGGGCCAGCAACAAGGGGGAAACCTACATCCAAAAGGCAAAAAGCAATAGGCTGCGATGGAGAGGCCCCTGTCCTGACCACTCCGGGCCCCCCCACCCAACCTCAGCCTGGAGCGGCCTCTACTTGGATTCGGGTTCTCACCTGGGCCCTCTAGCCTCACTCCCTCCCACCCAGCCTTCAGGAAGGGAGTGGTGCGGGGAGGTCGGGAACACAATCAGGCACTCACCCGTAACTGCCCGGCAGGTAGGCTGTCGAATAGTTGGGGGGCTGGTACCCAAAGCCTCTGCTCCCTTGGGTAGCGGGGTACCCAGGCCCCCAGTGTGGGCTGCCACGGGCCAGGCCAGCACCTCCCTGGCTGAAGTTGGCAGAGCCGGTGCCCGAGTTCTTGCTCTTGCGCCGGGGCCGGTACTTGTAGTCCGGGTAGTCGCGAAGGTGGCGGGCGCGCAGGCGCTTGGCCTCCTCCACGAAGGGCCGCTTCTCCTCCTCGCCCAGCAGCTTCCACTGCGCGCCCAGGCGCTTCGAGATCTCGGAGTTGTGCATCTTGGGGTTCTGCTGCGCCATCTGGCGGCGCTGAGCGGAGCTCCACACCATGAAGGCGTTCATGGGCCGCTTCACCTTCTCCAGCGGAGGCCCCCCGGCCGCCCCAGGGCTCCCGGCGACCTCCCGTTCCTGAGGTCCCAGGGACGCAGAGGCTGTGGGAACCGGAGGCTGCAGGCTCCAGGTCTCGGCTTGTGAGGAGCCGGGCAGCGCCATGGGCTGGGAGTGAAGGTCTGAGAGGGCGTCCTGAATGCCCTCCTCCCCGAGTGGAGACTGAATTCTGAGTATTTGCGCACTTCGGTGTCTTCCAGAGCCCTTGAATCCAACCTTTGCTCCCAGGGGCCAATTTGTCACCTCTGGGAACTGGAAGCAGAGTCCTTGCCTGGCACCCCAATCCCGGGGAGGCCGTGTTCTCTCAAGTCTACCGCCAGCCCGTGCCCGCCCTCTGCCTCAGCGGCCCTTCCGTGGAGGCTGCACTTGGTCTCCAGCGCTCCCGAGCTGCCAGGAGAGCATCCGGGACAGACCTTCCCCACCTGTGCTGAGCCTGACTCCTCCCCCAACCCTCCCAGCGCCCAGAAGGAGCGTTGCCCCACTCCCTTCTTTCCGCAAACCCAGGTGTCCTCTTCCTCCCAGACACCTCCCCTGGGGCGCCACGCCCCCTCTCCACCCAAGGCCTGGATGTCAGGCCTAATGGCTACAGTTGCCTCCGTTCTCAAGTACCGGCAATTTAAAGTAAATTCCTTCCAGTGATGGGATCGAGCTTGGGTATCAAATGGCCTCAGGTGGCCTCAGGGTCGACCAAAGTGGGAAAACTTGGGAGGATCTTACTCCACTCCATACCTTTTCCGGTGCCTGTTGCTCTTCAAAGCCCTGACCTGCCCCAGGGGTAAGAAGATAAATAGGTCCTTTTTGTTTCCTGAGTCACTCCAGCAGGTGCCTGGGCAGAGGGGAACACTTCAGCCCTGAGACCTTCCCCGCTGCCACTCAATTACAGCAAGTTTCCCCATTAAGCCAAACCAGGAGGGAGCCAAAGGCCCCTGCACCTGGAGATACACAGCCTCTGCCCTTACCAGTTCAAGGTGAGGAAGCAGCGGCTAACTCGACTGAGTGAAGAGCGTGAGCCGGCAGGAAGCACACTTACCCTCTGGGATAGCCCTGCTCTGATACATGTCTGCATGTCTTTAATGATATACACAAATTATACATATAATTAATCTGAGACAGCGTATGGCCCTCTGCCTCCTGAGTGCCTGATTCATCTTTTTAGAAAGTTTCCCCTACACAGGGTTTCCCTGTTAACTGTCCGGACTCTGTAGATGAGGCTGGCCTGGATCTCAGAGAGATCTGCCTCCCAAGTGCTAGGGATTAAAGGCCTGTGCCGCCACCACCCAGCTGGTACAATTTTAAGGTTGGTCCTGGCTTCTCAGAAGGCATTTAAGGGCCACCTTCAACCCCCAGTGTACTGTGCTGTCCAAACCACGTGTGGACTTTCCTAATCTGAGTCACTTCCTCTTTATCCTTGAGACCCCAGGAGCTGAGGCCATAGATGTGGATTCTGGAGCCAGGGCAACACCAGGCCAGAAACACAAGCTGACCCTCCTGAGTTCTATCCGCCCTGGCGAGGAAACCCATTTCCCCTCTGCTTAAGGCCCAGCCTGTGCCCCAGGCCCCAGGTAATCGGATTAAACAGCATGCTCAGCCTCTCAGCTCCTGGCAGAACAGATTCAAGCATTCTGGCCTAGCCTCCTGTGACTCAGGACTTAGGAGTGGCCCAACTCTATCAAGTAACCAAGGGGTGGGGAAAGCACTAGACCTGAAGCAGAGTCCTCTGGACCAGAAGAACACATGAGCATGGAGAGTTAAGTGTACAGAGTCATCCTCCTGACAGAAGGAGCAGCTACTAATAAAGAACAAGAGCCAGGGACCAGTGCACATCAGTCCAGGAGTCAAAAAGGCCTGACTTGGGGCAAAGACATAAAAAACACAAGGCCATTTGAATTTTTTTATTCTCTTTTTAAATACTGTACAGTGAAAAATAAATACGCCTTCTCATCCACCAGACAAGGGTATCCCCAACGCCCCGGGGGACCTTGTCACCCCTTCGTACACACCCCTGGTTCTACTCCAAAACCTTCCCCATGCCTCCCACCCACAAATACCCTCACTATCCCCGTCTTCCACAGTGATGAGGCCCCAGAAATGGGGGGTACAGGATGGGAGGAGGGATAGCAGGGGAGCCCCCCTGAACTGTCAAATCTGGGTGAGTCAAGGAGCACCCCCACCAACAGGCGGAGAATGGGGGTGTTCAGAGGTCGGGGCATTAGAGGATAAAGGCACATCCAGTCTGATAGGGAAGGGGAGGCTCCCCTCACCCTGGGGGGTAGGGTGGACAAGAGGGAAGGGGTATGACCCTGTTACACACCCCTCCACTAGCTCCTGGAGGTTGGGGGGGACCCAAGCTGCTGTGCCACCCCCCTCCCCCGTAGATAAGAGCAGCTCCAGCGTAGGTCAGTTGGACCCATGAGGGCCATGGTGGTGGGCAGCAAGCGAGATGGAGAGAGGAGGGATGTGGACTGGAGGTTTTATGAAACCCCATTCACCAAACTACCCAACTCCAGGGGGGCAGAGAGCTCCCCATTCTCCGAGGGGCCCTTGGGAAGCTTGCTAACAGAGTCACCCTAAAGAGAGGGGGAGGAAAAAGAAAGCAATTCATGAGTACACCAGGGGTAGGCAGTCCTCATTACAGAGAGGCCTGGAGTCCAGGGCCTAGGCTCTGGTCACCGTGAGCCTCGTCTCCTGTTTGCGCAAGCTCTGGCCTATTGTCAGCTTAACCAGATAGAGCCAACTCAGCAACTCTGATATTTCTTAGGAAAGTTTTCTGTGTCCCTGCCCCAAACCTAAGAGTGGGGTAAGCTGCATCTTGACTACCTACCTTCTGTCCTGAAAGAGAATCTTCTGAGGGTTTCGTGCGTTCCAGAGGTGGCCGCTGGCGGCTCTGAGACTCTGCCCGTGAGATGTAGTCTGCCACAGTCACTAGGAAAGGCAGAAAATCTAGACTCAGGAACTGGGGACTCCATCTCCACCGTTCCCCCTGAACCCACCCCTGGCTTTCTAGAGTACAAGGCATCCCATTCTCAGCTCCAGGAAGGCTCATCCTGCCGTGTCAGCTGACCTGGCTGGCGGTCTCCACTGATGGACCCATCAGTTCGGTTACCACGATTGCGGCGGCGGCGGCTGCGATTACGTCTCTGGGGTCTTGCTTCGTCTTCTGTGGAGTAAAGAAAAGTCATATGCCCACCCTCCCATCTTTCCTTCTTTCTCACACCCCTAGGAATCCAGGCTTGCCCCTCACCCAGGCCGTTCTCTGTCATGTTAGGACCATCAGACTCCAGGCCTCCATCCATGACAGTCCGGTCTTCATCAGTGCGGCGGCGGCGGGAACGGCGACGGCGGGCACTTGCTGGAGGGGGTTCACCAGGCTCTGAATCAACTGGGGGCTCTGGTTCTGATGTGTCCAATAGGCTGTAAGGATTGCTGTCTGGATCCTTTAGCACTGACAAGAGGAAGGAAGAGGCTGGGAGTCAGGGGACCACTATTCTCTCCTTTGGACCACAAATCTGACCCCAGCTCTCTGCTACCTGAGCTAATAGAGGACGAGTTATATCTTGAGGTAGGCCGGGGAACAGGTGGGGGTCCCCTTCCCCGGCCCCCAATCGGCCGCCTCCGGCTTTCTTCTCCACGACTTGGGTGATCTCGGTCACCAGGTCCTGCTCGATTAGACTCCTCTCTTTTTTCTGACTCTGTCTCAGAAGCTGTGGATGGGTCTGAGCTGGGGCCTGAAGGATACAGAAGGGTTTATTCAGAGCTGCTGCTGCTTGCCCTAGGAATTCAGCCACCTCCACAGGCAAACCAGAATTCTTCCTGTCACTCACAAGCACCCGAGCCAGTCACTTCCTCACTGCTTTCCCCAGGCCCCGCCCAAACACCCGTGCCCCGCACTGCTCCACAGCTGCTCACCATAGGCAGCACCAGCGGTCCTCCGGCCCCGGCCTCGGCCCCCGTAGCTGCCCCCGTAGGTTCTGGTCGCGTGCAGGGAGGAGGAGGAGCTCTCATCTGTGGTATAGCCAGCCTTGTCACTGCCACCACCGCTGCCGCCCCGTCCACTTCCAGGTGGGCGAAAGCCCAGCCCAATCTGCCGAAGCTGCTCATCAATTTGCAGTCTCTCCAAGCGAAGCTGTTCAACCTCCTGGTTGGAAAGATGGACAACACAGGAAAATTAAGACAATGGACAGTCCCATTCCTTCATGCGTCTCTATCCATATGGTCCTCTGCAGCTAAGCTTTTGGGACTTAGGCTCAGGAAGACAAAGGCTTAAAAAGAACATTTTGGGATACAGCCCCAGGGCCAAAATACCCACCAACAGACAGGACAGTCAAAGCTTATACACCAGCAAGCTTTGCCAGCCCATTTACCCGTCTCCCAGGCTTCTGAAACGGTACCTGCAGGTAGGAGAGGTGATACTCTAGCAGGGCCTGGGCATTACTGATGTTCTCTCGGGTGCCAACAAATATGAAGGGAACCATTCCCTGCAGAAAAGACCAGAAGCAAGCTTAGAAGTCAGTAAGGTGTGAAGACACTTGTGACCTTAGCACGCAGGAACTAGACACAGGAGCAGAATGAACTTAAAGTCATCCCTAGCTACTCAGTAAAGTGAAGTTCAACCTGAGCCATGTGAGATTCTGTCTCAAAAATTACTACCTCCCACTTTCAAAGACAGGCATGGTGGCGCATGCTTTTAGTCCTCACACTGGGGAGGCTGAGGTAGGCAGACCTCTGTCAATTGAGTTTAAGGCCAGCCTGGTTCACAAAGTAAGTTCCAGGCAAGCCAGGGTTATATATGGAGTCCCTATTTGAAAAAAAAAGAACAAAGAAAACCAAAAAATCAAAGATTGAAATGTTAAGCCCACCCCTCAGACAGGATCAGTCTACTAGGGCGAACAAAAGGTTCTGTCCCTCTACAGTCTTCAGCCCTCAGAAAATAGCACCTCTGACTTCTGAAAACCAACTTCCAGGCCCCTGTGCCCCATACCTCCTCCCTGGGGTTCTTCTTGTCGTTATCACCTTCCACACGAACCCTCACCACTCCAGACTTATCCACAATTTCTTGAATCACTTTCCCATTCTTTCCAATCACTTTGCCTAAATGGAAAAAGAAGGAATTAGGCTCTTAATTATTATTATTATGGAAATAAAACTCTTCTATAGCCTCTTATCTACATATATTGTCCCTAATTAATTCATTCTCTTGGATCTAGAAATCTCAAACTCTCCCTGGGACAAAAATGCTACAACCCCCACAAACTTCTTTTCCTTTTTTCTCACTCATGTGCAGAGTATTTACTCCATACTCCTAGACTACAAGTCCATGGAGTGCCAACAACCAAAATCGTTTTCAAAACTCTGCCATCTGGGCCCTGACTTCATTCCTTTTCTGCACACACTCAAACTCACCAACCAGGTTCCTGGGCACTTGGACAGAGTCCTCGGAAAATTCCAGATAGCTTCGGGCCTGTCGGCATGCCTCTGGCGTCTATAGAAAGAGTAAACTAAAACAGAACCTGAATGCCCCTGCAGTCTCTGACTTTGAAGAAATAAGCTGTCAATTAGGCAGGCAGAAGTCACCATAACTCAGACTTGTTTCCCACCTCAGCCTCTGTCCCCTCTGTCCTACAAAGGAACCCAAAACCCTGATCTTTTGCTGACCTCCCCATAGATGCGGAAAGTACAGGTCTCTTCACCCAACTCGATGGCAGTCACTCCTGGCACTTTTCGGGCCTGCTGGATGTTGGCACCGTGAGTCCCAATTGCCAGACCCATCAGGTCCTCTCGAACTGTAAACTCCTCTTGGAACGCTGCTGCCAACTGCTTGCTTGTCTGAAAGGAAAAAACGCACTGTGAGATCCTGGCAGTGGAATCTTAGAACACATGTCCTAGGTGCCTAATCCTTTCTATAGTTGAAATGTGTGTATGCTGGAGGGGAATGTGTGGAGAAAACCCATGTGAAAGGAAACCAGAACCACCTGTAATCCAGTAGCCACTAACACCACCACAGACATCTGAGGCACCTTTAAATACAGGGCCTAAGCCAGGTACGGTGGTGCACACCTGTAATCCCAGCATCCAGGAAGCAGAAGCAGGCGAAACTCTGTGAGTTTGAGGCCAGCCTGGTCTACAAATGAGCCCAGGCCAGTCAGTACTACACAGAGAAACCCTGTTTAGAAAAACCAAAATAAATAAATAAAATAGCCAATTTTTATGTGTATGAGCGTTTTTTTCCTGCATGTGTGTCTGTGCACCGTGTGTACATTTGTTGTTCCAGGGGGCCAGAAGAGGCATCAGATGTCTTGGAACTGCAGTTACAACAGATGGTTAAGATGGTTCCTGCCTGTACTGAGACCTGGGTAGAGTCAGCTTTTATACCCATGGTTTTTCACACTCTAGGCAGATGCTGTACCACTCAGCTATAGCCCTGACAGTTATTTTAAAACAGTTTATTGTTGGCCAGTGATTAAGAACTTGCCGAAAGTGTAGAAGGCTCTCGATTTAGTCCCCAGCAGAGAGATAAAAAGAATGATGTTGGAAGGGTGAACAAGAAAAACAGTATTAGCTAGTATTAGCTGGGTACAGAGGCACCTTTAACCCTAGCACTAGAAAGGCAGAGACAGGTAGATCTCTGAATTTAGACCAGTCTGGTCTACACAGAGCAAGTTCTAGGTCAGCCAAAGCCAGAGTGATCATGTCTCAAAAAGACAAGAAAAGCTGGATGGCAATGGCTCACGAATTTAATTCAGCACTTAGAGGCGAGTAGACACCTCTGTGAGTTCCAAGGCCAGGCTGGTCTACAGAAGTTGAGTCCAGGGGCGCCTGGAAACACGGCTCAGAAGCTAAGAGCACTGGCTGCTCTTCCAAAGGTCCTGAGTTCAATTCCCAACCACCACATAGTGGCTCATAACCATCTATAATGTGATCTGATGCCCTCTTCTGGCGTGCAGGGATACATGCAGGCAGAATACTATATAAATAAAATATTTTTTTTAAAAAAAGTGAGTCCAGGACAGCTATGGCTATCTCGAAAAAGCCAAAAACAAACAAAAACATAAGAGAAAGAATATAAAGAATATCAAGCAGGAGTTAAACAAAGACAGGATCTCTCTACATAGCCTTGATAGCCTTGCTGTGCTATCTCCATGTAGACCAGGCTGTCCTAGGACTCACCATGTAGACCAGACTGTCCTAGAACTCAAGAGGTCTGCCTGCCTCTGCCTCCAACTGCTAGAATTAAAGACGTGCACCACCACACCTGGCATGGCAAGTATTTCTGGAGAAAAGTGCACACCCCCCTGCCTCCATCTCCAGAATGCTGGGTTACAGGCCTGTGCCACCATGCCAAACTGATGTGGAGCTGGGAACCCAGAAGTAAGCAATCTGCTTGCTTACGGCATTAGCGCAGGACGAGAAAACTACGCTCCAGTTGAGGAGAGCCCTCTAGCCATTGTCAAGATCTATGTGTGAAGTCCTGTGAGGACCAGTTTTTTTTCTCAGCACCCATTTGGCAGCTCACAACCACCATGGAATCCAATGCTATCTTCTGACCTCCACAGACACCATTCATGCAGGCAAAACACTCATACACATAAAATAAATCTTGAAGAAACCCTGCTCCGTTGGAACTGGCAGAGATTATCAAGGGGAAGGAGTGATGACTTCACTTGCCAGTCCCCTCCTCAGCAGCAGAAATGACTGCTGCAATACACTCTGCACACTGTCTCAGGGAAAAAGCCTCCCGAAGCAGTCAGTTCACTCACCACATGGAATCAGAGCTCCAATTCAATCAAAACACACACATACTGCATACTCCTTTAAAACGTTCTTTCTGAAAAGGAAACCGATGCTTACAGGAGAGCTGAGGGTGTGCTCGGTAAAGGACACTTGCCTGGCAAGCGACAGGCCCCACGTTCCATCATCAGACCAGGAGAGAAAAAACAAAAAGGACAACGTGGGGTTGGGGGTGTGGGTCAGCTGATAGAGCACCTGCTTAGCATGCAGGAAGCTCTAAGTTAGACCCCCAAGTAAAACAAAACAGACATATAGGCTACACCTGCAATCCCAGCACTAGGAAGGTAGAGGCAGAAGGATCAAAGGTTAAATGTCACCACTGGCTACAAAACAAGTTTGAAGTCAATCGAAGATACAAGAGACCTTATCTTAAAAAAAAAAAAAAGAGAGAGAAGAAGAGGAGGAGGAGGAGACAGCAGAAGCAGAAGCCATGGCCGCTGCCACTGCCAGCAGCCAGGCATGGTGGCACATGCCTTTAATTCCAGCACTCAGGGAGGCAGAGGCAGGCAGATCTCTAGGTCCTGGTGAGCCAGGACAGCCGGGGCTACACAGAGAAACCCTGTCTTGGAAAACAAACAAACAAACAAACAAACAAACCCCAAGCAAACCAGCCAGGCAGTTGTGGTGCATGCCTTTGATCTCAGCACCATGAGAGGCAGAAGCAGGTGGATTTCTGTGAGTTCTGGGACAGCCAAGGCTACACAGAGAAACCCTGTCTTAAAAACAAAACAAAACCAACAACAAAACAAAATGCCCACAACAGAAACAAAAACAGCAAAACAAAAAAAATGTTAAAGTTATACCAAGCCATGACACAACACTGTCCTCTGGAGATTATGAGAAAAAGCAGTCATCCAGGATTAATGACCTAGCAGCTTTGGTCTATTTCAGAAACAAAATGAAAAAGGAAAGGACAATATTATTCAACATGAGAAACAGCAGCCAAAGCCTACCTCTAGGTGCTTAGTAGCTTCTTCATTGCGAGACATGAGCAGCAATTTGGTGCGAAGGCTTCGGAAATGCATATCACCCAGCAAAGATGCCCTCTTCACAGGGGCTTCTGTGGTTGACTGGGAAAATGAACAGAAAGTATTGAAAGCAAAATACAGGGGCTGGAGGAGTCGCTCAGCCGTTAGAGCATTGACTGCTCTGCCAGAGGACCTGGATTCAATCCCCAGCACCCACATGGCAGCTCACAGCTGTAACTCCAGTTCCAAGAGATCTGACACCCTCACACACACGCGCACACGCACAATAAAAATAAATAAAATCATTTAAAAAAAAAAAAAAAAGGAAAGAAAAAAAGCAAAATACACACCAGGGGAGCATTAAAGACTCCGAATCAGAATGCCAGAGTCCCTGAAAAAAAGCAGGTGTCAAGAAATGAAGATTTGTTTGTTTGTTTGTTTGACTGGTTTGGTTTTGAGAGACGGGTTTCTCTGTGTAGCCCTGGCTGTCTTGGAACTCAGTCTGTAGATCAGGCTGGCCTTGAACTCACAGAGATCCACTTGCCTCTGCCTGTCTCCCAAGAGCTTGCTAAGATTAAAGGTATGTGCTGCCATCACCCGGCAAGAACTTAGGTTTAAAATGAGGAGTGGTAGCAATGTTTATCCTCTCAGAATGAGGGAAGGTAAAGCAGGAAAACTGTTTCAAACCCAAGGGCAGCTTCAGTTTAATAGTGAATACAGGACAGCCAGGGGGGCACAGTAAGATCTTGTCTCAAAGGAAACTAAAAAGCAATGTGGAAGGCTACAGGAAAATTATTGTAACACAGCAACTGAATAGCTAAATACTGACAGAAGTCACTTGACAACGAGGAGCAAGTGCAAGGTGAGTTATACAATGCTTTTTTTTGTTTGTTTTTTTAATAGCAGGGGGCAGTGGTACACACTTTTAATCTCAGGACTTGGGTGAGAGAGGCAGGTGGATCTCTGTGAGTTTGAGGCCACCCTGTTTACATAGCAAGTCCCAAGACAGCTAAAACTACATAGTAAGGACCTGTCTCAACAACAACAAAAACAAAAACAAAAAGATTTATCTATTTATGTGTGTCTCTCTGTGTGTGAAAATGCTATTTGCACGTGGGTGCAAAGAAGACAGTGTCAGGTACCCTGGAACCTGGTGTTGGACGGGTCCATAAGACACACGGAGAAGGCAGGGACAGGAATGCCCCCAGCGCTGGCTGGCACACTGGCTGGCTGGCTCTGGGTTCAGTGAAGATACTCTGCCACGTGTAGGATGATTAAGAAAGGTACCTGATACCAACACTTCAGGGTTTCCCAAACTACTTACATACATGGAAATACGTATATACACACAGAGATGCAAATATATCCAAGGGCTGGGCTACAACAGCTAAATGGCAGGGCACTTTTCTAGAGCACACATGTGCACAAAAATTACGGTTTAATCTTTAGCATTAAAAAAAAAAAAAAAAAAAAAAAAAAGGAGACGGGGCAAATTAAGGTCACACGTGAAGAAAACTAAGGAAAGGCAAGTCTACCTGGGTCCAGAAGTGTTAGAAGCAATAAAGTCCCAAAAAGTAAGCGTGAGCACAGTCTGCCATATCCACTCTGGGAAAAGGAAAAATTGTTGAAAAGGTTTGTACTAAATTCAAGTGTGGAAACTCACCAGAATGAAGAGCTCACTGTTTGTGATGTTGAGAAAGATGCAGCTGGCTCCCAGTGCTTTCTTGAACTCTTTATGGACATTTTCGTTGGAGCAGCTGCAGAAAAGAGTGAGGTGCTCAGGACAGGAGGCAGAGAGAAGTTCAGGGTCAAAATGGAGGGAAAATGAGAAAGGTAGAGCCACTGTTAAAAAAAAACAGGGATTAAGAAAACTACTTTTGAAAATAACAAGAGCAAGGCACAATGGCACACACTTGTGCCTTGATCCCAGCACTTGGAAGACTTGGAAGGCGGAGGCAGACAGATCTTTGTGAGCCTGAGCTGTGTAGTGAGGCCCTATCTCAAAACAAACAAAACAAAGACAGACAAGAAAAAGACGAACAAACATGAAATGGAAGGGTACAGAATATCATGCAAAAAGGTCCTCACAGGGCCGAAAATGAAGAGAAAGAAATGAAAAGAGTGGAAGATCTAGGAGAAATGGGACAGAAGCTGGCATTGCAGAGAGCCCTAATTCCCACCCTCTCCAACACTCACGCCTCTCTGAGATCCTCAGGCACAGCCATGGTAACCTTGAAGAAGCTGCCTTTGGTTGCAAGGGGATTGGGATTAACTGGCCGAAGTCTTTCCAGGGTGACAATCTCATTGTAGGTAGCATCACAGGCAGCGTACTCAATGACATAGAACTGGCAGGAAGGAAAAGAAAGCGTACAGCCCGGGTACACACTGCTGCCTCTCCATGAGCAAAACAACAGCTTTAAGAGTTCCCCAAAGGGCTTCAGTCACTCACATCTCCCTTCATCATCCGCACCCGCGCCAGCCACCAGCCACAAGGTTCCTGTTCATTGGCTCTTGAATAGACCTGAAAAGGTCAGAAATACAGAGATATGGTATTGAAGAATCGAGAACTGGGAAAATCATTAAGATATCTAAGAAGCATTCTTAACCCACAAAAGAAACCAGAGTAAGGAGACACTGAAAATATGAGGTCACTGAGTTTTATCTATTTCATTTTTCTTGTTTAGTAGATAAGAGTTAGCCAAGTCCAAGTTCAAGTCCCAGAGCTCACGGCTGCCCTGACTACCACTCATTCCCTGCACATACTAATTCATACTAAAGAAAAAAGATGGGGTCTCACTATGCTGCCCAGGACGACCCCAAACTCTTGGGCTTATATGATCCTCCCCGCTCAGCCTTTCAAGTACTGAAACTAGGGCTCTGGATACATTTCAATGAAGAATGTTTGCCTCACGTGTTCAAGGTCCACGTGTGTATGTGCATGTGTGTCTGTCTCTCTCTCTCTTAAACACACACTGGATTTAACACAAATGAATCAGACCCCTTAAAACTGGTACCCTGAGGCCTCACACCACAAAGAACAGAACTGCTGCATTTTACTTCACTGGCTACATGGCTAAATATGGGGGCTCAGATGAGGAAGGAATAAAATCAGTAAGTCAAAAATCCAGAACCCTGAGAAAGCAAGCCGAGAGTGGAAAGGTGGCCCTCACAGCCCTTACCTCGACTTCATCTCCCTCTGTGATCTCCTTATTGTAGTCAGCTGGAGGTGGGAGTCGGACATCCCCAAAAGGAATCTGTCTCTCACTCTGCCAGCTACAACACAAACAGTGACATGAAAGCTATTCATATGACGTAGCTGTCCACTCCCTCGCAGAGGGTCACCCCTGGGCTGGCCCACCTTTTCTTTAGAGATTTCTTTACTTATACATAGGAGCACTTTATCTGCATGTGTGCCTGCATGACAGAAGGGATCAGATCGCATTATAGGTGGTTGGCAGCCACCATGTGGGTGCTGGGAATCGAACTCAGCACCTCTGGAAGAGCAGACAGTGATCTTAACCGCTGAGCCATCTCTCCAGGCCCCTGCTAGCCCACTTTTATCCTTCCTGGTAGTTAAGAGTCGAAACCCAGGCCCTGTTCCAACCACCAACTTGCTACCAACTATCAAGTGCCCAAAACCTGCATCAAGCTACCTGCCCTTTCCCCCTGGAATTTCCATCCAAACCCTTTGCTCCCTGACAGCTACAGCAGGCCTCCCAGAACTCAGCAGCCCCACTTTTTCACTCTACTTTTAGGATTCAGTATCCTTGTCTATTCCCAAGGTCTTACTTGTTTTCAAAGAAGATAGTGACAGAATCTTCATGGACATCCTTCACAAAGCCCTAAAAAAAAGTAAAAAACATAAAGAAAGAGGTATCAGAAACCTTTAAGAGTTTCAACTAGAAATGTAAGCAGTCTACACACAGCAAGAATGACTATATTAGAAAAGAATATAAACAATGAGAGAAAGCCAGGCATGGTGGCACATGCCTGTAACCCCAGCATTCAGGGAGGCAGAGGCAGGTGGACCTCTGCGGGTTCAAGGCCAGCCTGGTCTACAAATCGACTCCAGGGCAGCCAAGGCTACACAGAGAAACCCTATCTCAAAAAATCCAAAGGGGAAAAAAATGAGAGAAAGGAAATGGCATAGACAAAATCTACAAAACACGGAATAGGAACAAAGTAGAACCTGCACCGGAGCATGCTGGGAACTGGTGGCCTACTCAGGATCCCAGTTACCTCCCTATCCGACTGCCTCCTGGAGTGCTAACCAACATGCCAGGGTTCAATTAAAATACCAACAACTTCCACCAAGGCTAAGAATATCCCACAAGACAGTGTAAGGCTGAACTAGAACACTAGAGGATATCAGGGCCTGCCAAGAGGGAGGGTCTGACTCCCCCAAAGACCTAGCAGACTTAGTACCCAGAGCCCAAGTCCTTGGAGAATAAATGGATCACTAAAGAAGTTCAAATTAATAAGCAGTTTACAAAAGAAAGTATGGTTTAAAAGATGTCAGTCTAAATAAAAAGAAGACCCCAATCTCAAGAGCATGCCGAAAGGAAATCATTCAATAATTGGCTTACTTCCTCTTATCCTAAGAAGCCAAACTGTGTGTCCCACCTACACTCTCAGTTATTCTGTCTTCTCTCCAGGCTTTTCACACAATGATTTCTAATTTTGACAAAGTTCAATTCCTTATTTTTTACAAACTATGCTTTTAGTTTCACATCTAAGAAACTTCTGGAATCCAAAAGTTTTTTACTATGTCTTCTAGAAATTTTATGTTAGTGTTTGAAATCACATTGCTTATGTAATACAGCACTCAAGAACTGAGGGCAGGTGTGCTTGTGCATGGAGGTCAGAGGACAGCCTATGGAAGCTGGCTCTCTTCCACCATGAGGATCGTGGGATCAAACTCAGGTCCACGGCCTTGATGGCAGAGACTTTTCTACCCACTGAGCCATCTCCCTTGACCAAGTTTTTTACTTTAGAGATAGCAGCCCAGGCTGGTCTCAAACTCATATGCAGCAGAGCCTTTGACTTCTGGCTTTCCTCTTCCTATCTCCTAGCGCTGTCATTACCTGTTCATTTGGTGATGACAGTGTTCTGTGCAAGCTTTATCGCTGTTACACTTCCAGTTCTGATGTTGCTTTTGATTATTATACATTAGTTTGTACTTCCTGATTTTTTATAAAACTGGAAAGATAGTTTGGAGAAAGGATGGTGCTTTCAACAAATGGCGCTGGAAAAACTAGACAGCCACAGGAAAAAAAAAATGCACTTTGAAACATCTTCAGCATTCACCTCAAAAATTTGAAATGGAGCAAGGTGTGGTGGTGCATGCCTTTGATCCCAGCACTCTATAGAGAGACAGAGACAGGCAGATCTCTGTGAATTCGAGTCCAGCCCGGTCTACAGAGTGAGTTCCAGGATAGCCAGGATTACACAGAGGAACCCTATCTCAGAAACGCCAAAACCAAGCAACCAAACAAACAAAAAATTTTTTTAAATGGGGGCTGGAGAAATGGCTCAGCAATTAAGGCCACTTGCTACTCTAGCAGCAGACCCAGGCTCACATCCCAGCACCCACACGGGTGACTCAAGACTACCTGTAACAACAATTCTAAAGGACCCTCTTCTGTCCAGTGTGGCAGGAGGCACACAGGCGGCACACACACTGATATTCATTTACATCAAATTTTAAACAATTGTGAAACATTTATTATTTTTGTTATGTATAGGTGCATGAGTCTGCTTGTGGGTATGTGGATGTTGAGTGTAGATGCCCAAGGAGGACAGAGGTGCCAGACACCCTAGAGTTGAAGTTTTATACACTTGTGAACCGTGATGTAGGTGCTGGAATTGAACCACGGTCCTCTTCTAGAGCAAGTACTTTTAATTTTAACTGCTGAGGTTGTCTCTCCAGAACTAAGAGAGAAAAAAGAAATTTAACATATAAGCCAGCCGTGGCTTATGTAATACAGCACTCAAGAACTGAGGGCAGAAAGCACAATTTTACGGCCTTCTTTGGCAAAATCATGTGTTGGCACCAGGCATGCAAGTAATGCACATACATACACGTGTGTGTGTGTGTGTGTGTGTGTGTGTGTGTGTGTGTGTGTGTGTAGAAAGATGATAGATAAGTACAGACAGAATACCCAGACACAGGCTGAGTATGGTGGTACACATCTTCCCAGGTCCCAGGATTGAGAAGCAGAGTTCCAGGCTACCTGGGGCATATGTAGTGAGACACTGCCACAAACAAACAACAAACAAACATTGCCAGGTGGTGGTGCCCCACACTGTTAATTCCAACACTCAGAGGCAGAGGCCTGCACATCTGAGTTCAAGGCCAGCCTAGTCACATAATGCGTTCCAGGTGTCATGTTTTCTGACATACACAGTGAGACACAGAGAAATGATGTCTTGAAGAAAACCCAAGAGACAGATAGAGATAATTAGGGGCTTTGGTTGGAGTATGTTCAGTGTGGTGTGTACCCACCAAGTACAAGGCTGATTCAATCCTCAACATCAAAACCAGCAAGAAAGGCAGGCTCTTCAAAAGGCCAGCACTATCCAAGGCCCAGCCCCAAGCACGGGGACTAGGGCAGTAGCAGAGCTTAGGAGGAAATGTACAGAGCATTGGGGTGCACAGCTCCCACCTCACAGAACCAGCCAACCACGGACTGTATTGCTCTTTTCTTGTAATGGGAGAATCTAAAACTGGATTTTGCTCTAGAAACAACCTACTAAAGCTGTTTTGGGAACATCTTACTATCCAGCCCCAGCTGGCATAGAACCTGTCATGTACACCAGGCTGTTACGTGGGCTTGAACTCAAGAGATCTACCTGCCTGTATCTCTCAAGTACTGGGATAACATGCATAGTCTAATACGTCCAGTTTTGTGTCATATGCATATATGTAAGGCCAGAAATTCCTCTATGTCCCTCCATCTTATTTTTTTTTTTTTGAGGTAAAGTCCTTCACCAAGCCTGGACTGACCAATAAGCCCCTGGGTTCCTGTTTCTGCCTGCCAATGCCAAGATCACAGAGATTTGCAACTATACCAAGTTACTTATGTTGGTTTTGGGGATCCAAACTCAGGTCCTCATGTTGGTACAGCAAGCACTGAGCCATCTTCCCAACCCTACTACTTCTTTAAAGAAATAAATAAACAAAGTTACTTATTTGTACCAGGCAGTGGTGGCTAACGCCTGTGATCCCAGCACTGGGGAGGCAGAGGCAGGCGGATCTCTGAGTCCGAGGCCGCCTGGCCGACAGAGCTAGTCCGGGACAGCTGGGCCCTGAGGCCCCGCGGCCCCGCCCTAAGAAACAAGACGCACTCATTTAATTGTGTGTGTGAGCATGGGGCCTGCATGTGTGCACGGGCAGGCCCTGCGCCCCGGAACTAAAGTTAGGGACAACGAAGAGCAACTATGTGGGTGCTTGGAACCGAACCCCAGTCCCCTGAAAAACAACAAGTGCTCTAAACCAGTAAGACATCTCTTCAGCTCCCTACTTTTTTTGAGGGGAGGGGAAAGACAGTCTTTTCTCCTAGAGCTTGACTACCACCCAAAGTGTGGACTAGTTACCACGACCCCGCTCAGTTCTTAACCTTTTCTTCCTCAAAAATGTTTATCTTTTCTTCTTCAGAACCAATGCCCATTCTTACTCATCTCCACATAACTCTTCCAAGGCACTTCCACTCCTCAGCATTCGCCTAGGTCCCTTTTCCCTCAGTTTGTCTGAGGCAGGATGTCACATAGAATACACTATGTAGGTGAGGAGAACCTTGACCTCCTGATCCTCCCAACTGCTAAATTCTAGTGATGCATCACCAAGCCTAACCTTTTTTTTTGGGGGGGGGGGGGGATGACTTTTTAGGATACAACTTTTTTTTCGTCAAATGCAGAGGTCTGGTTCATTTCAGCACCTTCACTGTCAAACCAGGGGAAGGCACTGCTTCAGCTCCTCTGCCTTCTCCCTGTCTATGCTGACCAGGGTATAAGGACCTCTGCTGCAGCAAACCTTGAACTTCATGCTATCCTTGTTCTTCTTGATCTTGATGGATCTGACATCCTTCTACCTGGCTGTGAGCAGAAAGTCCTTGATTTCCTCAACGTTCAGATCTGATGACTGCACCCAAAAAAACTCAGTGGCCAGAACTGAAGAGAATGGAAAACACCAAGCCTAACCTTTTATAAAACTCTTTATCCAAATGTCCATCTCCAAGACTTTTCTTTCTCTCAGCGGGGTAAATGCAGATTTATTGATGAAAGAGGCAGAGATCAGGCTTAGTAGCATATACTTCTAATCCCAGCACTTGGAAGGAAGGCAGGTGGATCTGCGTTCAAGACTAGCCTGATTGAGACAGTGAGTTAGTTCCACGACAGCCAGGGGTACCTGACTTTAAATAAATAAGATAGAGAGACAGACAACAATTCTTGAGAGAGGCTCCAAGGAAAAATACCCATCTCCAAGTGTTGGATTATCAAAACACTTACTCTTCATCAAACACATTCTAAGGAGAAAAAAGGAAGTGGCAAAGTCATAATCCCTTGGCTGCCTCTTTCACAGACTCTCACCTCTGCCTGGATATAAGCACTCACAAAGGCTATGCCTACGGCTCTAATTCTCTTCTACTATGAGCTGGCCCATAAAGTGAGTAGCACTATTACCTTTTTTTTAACCCCAACTTCCAAAGCAGAAAGGCTAATCCTTCTTTAGCAGCATAACCCAATGCCGCTTACCCTTATCCCTCCAGTGTTATTTTTCCCTTCAACTACTTTCCAGAATTACTCTCTTCCCAACTTCATATTCCAGTTCTCTTTCTGCCTCTTAATTCTACCTCTTCACTTCAGATGCAAGGTTTTCTTTGGAGAACAACAGAGATGGCAAAGGAAACGCGAACTTCTGTGTGGCCTATGCCACTGGGGAAATAATCTGTTAGAAAACCATCTAAATCCAGAAAATGATCTGATTCAAAGGCTGCAGCATTCTCTGGCTTAGCCCTGGCCAGATTAAGGAAGACTGCTCTTAAGTTTCTAGACACTTCAGTTTCCTTAATTAGAAGATATGAAACTATTCTCCATCTTCACTACTCAAAAGGAATTCTAGAAGAAAAGCAAAGAGCCAAGGCAAAAGCCATGCTTTGATGTTAACAAGGCCCCATTAAGGAAAGAATGCTGAAACAGTGGTGGTGCACGACTTTGATCCCAGCACTCAGCACTCGGGAGGCAGAGGCAGGCAGATGCTGTGAGTTCCAGGACAATCTGAACAGAGTGAGTTCCTGAACAGCTATGGCTATACAGAGAAACCCTGGCCCCCCAAAACAAAACAGAAAACAGGACTGACTATGGTAGAAAGTGAGCTTCTATTTCATGTGGAAAAAGTAGAACCTAAAAAATGACAATATAGCCAGGTGAGGTGGCTCAGGCCTGAAATCTACTAAGCGGGAGGAAGAGCTGGGAGAACCACAAGTTCCAGACTGAAGGGCGATGACACTGCCCCTCCCACAAAAACACACAAACAAAAAGGATTAAAAACACATGATAAAGTTGGGGTTGGTGGAGTGCACCTGTAACCCCAGCACTTGGGAAGTGGAGGCAGTAAGACCAGGAGTTCAAGGTCACCCTCACCTGAGACTCACCTTAAAACAACGCAAAACACATAATCAACCCTGACTGAAAAGGAAAGCCTGACAGGATGGTTATAAAATAACTTAGATTTCAGATCTGGGATCTATCTACCCTGAGAAAAAAAGTAAAACACAATTCAATTCTGAGAGAGAACGGGATCTCCCAAAATTTACGGATCAAAAAGACAGGTTAATACTCCAAAGTTTGCTGAGTCATGAATATTAATCAGCAAGGTTAGATAAGTAGATAAGTATCCACATTATACTGCATTAAAGAAAGATTAGCCCAAAATTTAGGGATTTTTTTTTTTTTTAAACTCAGCTACGGAGCAGAAGGTGCTGCAGTGGCCAGAGTTAAAAATCTGTATTACTTGGCTTTTACTCAACTGTTAACTCTGAATCAAACATCCTGCCGGCCCCCTTCACTCAAATCTATCACTGCTATGGCCCACAGATAAAAATGGCAACACTCAAAGAGATCTCTGTTGGGTACACATATGTGTAACAGAAAACATGTCCCTTCCCAGCCATTTCATATAGTTAATTTGAACTGAGCGCTCGTTTTTCCCAGCTGCGTATGGCTTCCATGCATCCTTAAAACAGCAGCAAGTATCTGGCTCTCATACTCAGCTTAAGAATCACTCTTCCAACTAGCTGTGGTTGTGGATGCGTTCAATGCCAGGAATCAGTAGATGCAGACATCCCAATGGAGTCTGAGGCCAGCCTGGTCTTCACAGTGAGGTCCAGGGCAGCCAGTGCTACGTAGAGAGATCCTGTCCCCCAAAAGCAAATGAGGAAAAAAAAAAACATTTTTTTTGGAATTCAACATCTGGGGGTGAGGATACAAAGGAAGGTTAACATATATGAAGAAAAATGTGACTAGCATCTTTTGTTTGTTTTGTTCTGGATACAGGACTTCATTTCCCACACTGGTTTTGAACTTCAACCATCCTACGTCAGCCCTGCAAGTACTAGGAGTGCGCACCCACCATACCCAGCCTGCTGGGAACTGCTTTAACAAAGGTAATACAAGTCTGAGGAAAAGAATACTAAAGCATAAATGTGTCCTAGCAGAACCCAAAAGGAATTAAGAGACTTGTGACACAGAAAACAGAAATGTTAAAGATATTCTTCAACTCAGAAGAAAAGTACCAGGAGTTAGGACTGTGACAGGGTCAGAATCAGCTGGGAACCTTCTTCAGGAACTTGTGTGTAGCACACAGGACAGGCGGACATGAGTGATACACAAGAAAACAGAACTACCAAGATAAAAAGCCCAAGACTTAATTGAGAGGCTAAATTAAAACTAATAGATATGTGTCCCCATAGACACTGGGTAAAGAACTTGATCAGAAAAGGCAAAAATGGCATTTATAGTGGGTGAAACACTTATCAGTTGAGCTGCGGGCAGAAACCATCCACAGCAAGGGCAAAATCAAGTCCTTTTTCAGCTACAAAAAGATACAATTTCATAGTAGAGTCAGAGAAAGCAATCTCCAAGGGCATGAGAAATAAGGAAAGGAGGCAGTTCTCACCATCTAATACTATGAAAACTCTTTCTCTTCAGAGTGAAAGAGTAAGAGAGGAATCCAAAGTTTCTGAGACAATTCCACACACAAAAGGCAAAAAGGCTCAGAATCCCACCCATCAGATGAAAAAACAAAACAAAACAAAACAACAACAACAAAAAACGTGGGGGTCTTAATCTAACTTGCAGAGGGGACCCAGAATGGACTCAGACACAGGGTGTGGGATGGATATGTGGATAGTAAGAAGAAGAAAAAGAAGAAAAAAAAAAGTTCTGGTGTGGTATGGTGGTTCAAGGGTGTAATCCCAGGCTGAGGAAGAAGTACAGAAGAGTTCAAGTTCAGCCTGAGCTGGCGAGAGCTGTATACCAAGACCTCGTCCCAACCACACCCCCCAAACTAGTTCAAAGGAATCAAACCTTGGAAAAAAAAGGGGGGGGGGCTGAAACAAGCAATTCTGAATGATACTTTTCTTTCCAAAAAGATTGTCAGCAAGCAGAAATGTTGTTGGAGTAAGAACACAGTCTTGTTGAGTCGCTTTAACTTAAGAAAATGTACGAATGACCTAGATATGTCAGGAGTCAAAAGAAACTCGAATCCATTCTTGGGTAGCTGGTTTTGGAGTAAATGTGTGGTGAGGTCACAGATTCGCCCAACAAAACCACTTTATGGGTGGCTGACTGATAGAACCTAGGGCCAAAGGTGCTAAATAACGCAAACGAGTTCTGACCGGGAACAGGAATATAAGATGAAAGTTGAGTAAATTTTGGTCTGGAGCCAGTAGGCAGGAGCCTCCCCGATGACCGAAGAGCTAATACGGGACAGTGGGCATTCCCAAGGGGGTCATGTGGGAAAAGAAAGAGGCTCCCCCATGTGCTCGGGCCGCAGGGAAGGCTGACTGCTCGCTCAAGTATCCTATCTACTAAGAGACAAGAAAAGTGGACGCGAGGCTGGGAAAGGGGTTTCTCCAGGGGGACCAGGAGCGCCCACCCGTGCCCAGTAATGACCCGATGCCCATGCTTTCAGCTGAGGAGAAAAGCAGGTGTAGGAGCCGGCTGGGGGGGGGGGGGGCCCACGGGGGTTCACGCCCACGGTCTCCCCGGGAGGGTTTCGAGTGGGAGCGTGAGTCGCAGGTCCAGAGGGTCGGGACTGAGCTCCAGAAACTCGATCCGCCCCGCGCTCCCCGCCCCGGCTGGGGGAGGGGGCCAGGGTGTCCCGGGCCGGCGCGCCTTCTCACCTTGTAGAAGGCTCCGTTGGAGCCCCGCACCTCGACGGGCAGCCCCGGCTCCACGTCCCCCCCAGAGGCCAGGCCGCCCATGGCGCCGCCGCCACCTCCGACCGCCCCGGCGGCGGCCGAGGCAGCGCTCTGCGCGCGGGCCGGGCCGGGCCCCCGGCGTCTCCCGGGAGGAGGAGCCGGAGGGGGAGCCGCGGGGGGCGGGAGCCGGGCCGGTCCCACGGCGGCCCTGCTACAGCCGACGAGCAGGGGGCCGGGGCCGGGCCGCTCCCCGTCCGCCGCCGCCGCCTTGGTCTCCGCCACCGTGAGGGAAACGGCCGCCGCCGCCGCCGCCTTCGTCACCTCGGCTTCCGCCCGCCGGCGCCCCCGCTGCTGCCTCAGTCCCGGGACCCGCCGCTGCCGCTGCCGCTCCACGGCCTCCACCTCCCCCTGCCGCCGCCGCCGCCGCCCACTGCGCAGGCGCACAGGGCACCCGCCCGCCGCGCGCCGAGCCGGAGGGCCAGGGCGCAGGCGTCCCGGCGAGCGACCCAGCTCCCGCTCGCCAGCGCGTCAGGGCTCCCTCTCTCCCGGCCACTCTCTCACGCCCCCTCCCGGCGGCTCCTCTGCGCCTGCGCGCGGCGCGGCGCGCGCTCCCCCGCCGCCGCCGGCGCCGTCCGGGCCCCGCCCCGCCC
>NW_026596152.1:1187333-1221221 GCF_907164565.1 Psammomys obesus
CGGGGCGCGCGCCGCGGGGCTGGACTTCCGCCCGCCGCGAGCGAGCCCCGCGGAGCCTGGGCGGCGCGGCGGGCATGCGCCGCGGCGACTGCTTGGTCACTTTCCCCACCTTTGTCTTCCTCGGTGCGCACGCTCCACGGGGGCGGGCCGGAAGGCGAGCGATGCCCGGCGCGCGCTGCGGCTCGGCGCGCCTGCGCATGTGCGGCCGCGCGTCCGTCGGGGCGTCCGGCCGCCGCGGTCCCCGGCCCGGGTGGGCTTTTATTGAGCTATTGTTCGCTTGCGTGAGGCAGGACCTTCTGGATCCCGGGCTGGCCTCGAACCCGCGAAGCTCTGGGGAAATGACCCTGAATTCCCGCTCCCACCTCCACCGCCCAAGCGCAGAAGTCACGGGCGAGTCATCACCGCGCCTGCCCCAGGGGATGCTAACGTGAGGGTGAACTCGAGGCCGCGTGGAAAAGAAGGGTGCAGCGCGGCTTGAGACGTAAACGCTGAGGACAGTCAAACAGGAGAAGGTGTCCCGGAGCCGAGAAGAGCCACCCTGGGCTGGAAGATGGCGCCACAGTCAGGCTGGAGGGGGGATACCTCCTCCGGCCTCCCGGAAATCGGCCTCCGACCGTCACACGTGTGACACAGTTTTCTCTCGAGTGAAAATAAAAGAGAGGACGATGGAGAGGTGGATCGGCGGTGAAGAGCTCTGTCTGCTCTTCCAGAGGACCGACTTCGGCTCCCAGCACCCACGTGGCTGCTCACAACTGTTAACTCCAGGAGACCCAAGGTCCTTGCACAGACATGCAGGAAAACCACCGATTCCGTAAAGTCAAAACAAAGAAATCATTTAAAAAGCCGGGTGTGATGGCACACGTCAGTGATCCCAGCACTCAGGGAGACAGAGGCAGGCAGATCTCTGAGTTTGAGGCCAGCCTGGTCTACAGAGGAAGTCCAGGACAGCCAGGGCCACACAAACCCTGTCTCGAAAAAAATTAACAAATGAAAAGGAATTATGATATAAATCTGTACAAGGCCTTGGGGTTTGATTCAAACAGTAAATAAATGAACCAAAACGAAATCAGTAAGTGCAGTAAAATGGAATGCTATACTGAAAAAACTTTTGTGGCCATTAGTAAGATATAACAAAGAAACTGTGTGCGCGGGAGAGAGAGAGATACAGGGTTTCTTCTATCCCACGCTAGTCTCAATTTGCTATGTAGCCAAGGGTGACCCTAAATTATTTTATTTTTCCAAGACAGAATCTCTCATCCCAGGATGGCAATGAACTCTGTAAGTAGCTAGCCTTTAACTCCTAATCTTTGAGTCCTCCTCCAGAATACTGGGATTATAGGGATGCAGCAACACATTCCATTTTATGTGGTGCCAGTAATGAAAATAAGTGTTTTGTGCATGGCAGGCAAGTACTCTACTTACTAAGCTACATTGCCAAACCAAGAAAAAACTTCTTTCGTTTTTCTGAGAAAGGGTCTCTCTGCATAACCCTGGCTGTTTTGGAATCCAAGAAAAAAATTTTAAATAAAAAATGAATTAAGTCATAGGCCTAGTAGGGTGGTGGTGGCACACAGCTTTAACCCTAAGACTCGGGAGACAGAGGCAGGAGGATCTCTGAGGTCAAGGCCAGCCTGGTCTGTGGAGTGAGTCCAGGACAGCCAGGGCTACACAGAGAAACGCCGTCTTAGGAAAACAAAGCAACAAAAAGGCCTAGACCTGAGCTTTTGTTTTGTGTTTGGAGATGTTCTGTTTCCCCTGGCGAGCCTGAACTCAATATGTAGGCCAGATTGACCACAACTCAAAAAGATCCTCCCCCTGCCTCTTCTGACTCCCCAGTGCTAGGATTAAAGTCAGGTGCCACAGGCCTGGCAAATAATGCTGGCTCAAATTTTAAAATCCTGCTTAAAATTGCCAAGCATGGTGGTGCATGGTTTCGATCTCAGCACTCCAAAGGCAGAGACAAGCAGATCTCTGTTAGTTTGGGGCCAGCTTGGTCTACATAGTGAGTTCCAGGACAGCCAGGGCCATGTAGAAACAGTTTGCCTTGAAAACCAGCATTTTTCAATTGTATGTTAAAGAACGTGATTAGCAATAGGCAGAGGCAGGTGGAGCTCTGTGAGCTCGTGACCAGCCTGGTCTACATGTGAGTTTCAGGGCAGTGTCTTTAAGCCAGGGAAATGTCTCAGCAGGTAGAGGTACTGGCTGCCAAGCCTGGTGACCTGAATTCAGGCCTCAGGCCCCACATGGTGGAAAGTCAAAAACAGATTCCCACAGGTTGTCCTCTGACCTCCACACACGAGCTGTGGCATGTGTGCATGGCCACACAAAATAGATAAAATGTAGTAAATGTTAGCCATCTATAATTCCAGCTCTAAGAGCCTGGACATCCCTTCTGGCCTCTGTGGGCAGCAGGCACACATACATGCAGGCAAAACACTCATGTACATAAAAGTAAAGAACAAAAACCCTATTATTAGGGGCTGGCAAGACTGATTGCTCAGCAAGTAAGGCTGCTTGTCTCCGAGACTGGTGACATCCACAGAACATTGTGGAGGAATTAAATGGAGACCTGGGAGATGTCCTCTGGCCTCCGACAGCAGGCTACGGGAAGGGTGTTTCCACGCACACACATACAAAACTATGTTTTAAAAATCCTGTTTAATCGGGGCAGTGGTGGCTGCCTTTGATCCCAGCACTCAGGAGGCAGAGGCAGGCAGTTCTCTTGAGTTCAAGGCCAGCCTGGTCTACATAGTGAGTTCAAGGCCAGGGCTACACAGAGAAACCTTACCTGGAAAAAAAGAAAAAAAAAGATACAAAAGCCAAAATAGAAAAAAAAAAAAAAACAAAACCTATTAAGTAGAGTAGATCTTTTTCGTAATTCCATCCTTTGGGAGGCAGAGAAAGAAGGATTGCCAATTCCAAACCAGAGAGGGCCACACCAAGACTACAAACAAAAGAAATAAACAGAAGCAATACCCCTGTCAGAAGACAGAGGGTCTACATTTTACATAATGTGCAGGAGGATTATATGTGATGGATCTGGATTCTAGGTTAGAACGTGACGTTGAGGCCAGTTTGGGCCCTTCATGAGACCCTAACTCAAAGCTAAAAGAGGTTTGCTCATTTACTCAGCAGGGGCACACTGGCCAGGATGGAGGTGGGCCCTAGGTTCAATCCCTGAGAGACCAACAGTGCATATTTCCTCTCATGTACAGAATCTATATTTAAATGTGTGTATACACATCGTGAAAGTGGGAGCGGGAAGACAGGTTCTCATCGGAAGAGGAAGGAGGTGATCTGGTGAAACAGCATTTTGTTTTGGTTTTTCCCTCACGAATCCAGACTCAACAGCACGTATACACTCGCGCACGTGTTTACGACATGTAAACAAAAGGGGGCCATCCAGGAGAGGGGTACCAGGGAAGGGAAGAGATGGGAGAAGGCAATGGGCAGGGGCATTATGAGCAAGGAGTGATGATATGTGGATTTGATATGCTAATGAAAACGAAAGAAAAACTTGAGGACAGGCCTGAGGACTTCCAGAAAGCTGAACGTGGGAAAGTTGGTGGCCCACCTAGACAGGGCAAGAACGCCACAACCCCTCCCGAAACCCCGATCCCTCACCTCAAACATTTCTTCATCTGTATCATTTGCAGTGACATCCCTAATTTTTGTCTTCTTTTCTTTTCTTTTGGTTTCCCAAAACAGGGTTTCTCTGTGTAGCCCTGGCTGTCCTGGACTCGCTTTGTAGACCAGGCTGGCCTCGAACTCACAAAGGTCCACCTGCCTCTGCCTCCTTGAATGCTGGGAGCACAGGCGTGCGCCACCGTGCGTGCCCTGCTTTGCTAATTCTGTTAACCGGGAGAGGTTGTGGGAACCTGATTTACAACTGGTTGGTCAGAAGCATTGCGAAAACGGCCTGGACTTAACTTTGGCACCTGAAGTGAGAAACAGACGCTTCGGGGGGATTGAGCCCACAACCTGTGGGATCCGTCTGCGCCCTCTCCTGGCAGATGATGGAAACACACTCCCGCTCAAGGACTTTCCCGTAGTGTTGACTGTGCGTGGTCTGTGTGTACACAGGTGTGCGTTTGGGTATTCGTGCACGTGCATGGGTCCGTGCTGAAGGTTTTCTCAATCAGCTTTCACTGATGAAAAAGATTATTACATTCACTTGTTGGGGGCAGGCACTGCACAAGCCTCAAGGCTCTGGAGCTCCAACTCAGCCCCTCAGACGGAATGATCTCAGGAGCCTCTCCACCTTATTTGTGTAGTTATTTGGTTGGTTGGTTTTGTTCTTGAGCCAGGGTCTCTCTCTACATAGCCCTGCCTGTCCTGGAATTCTCTGCCTCTGGGGTGCTGGAATCAAAGGTGTGCTCCATCACCTTTGGTACCAGTTTTTTGTTTTGTTTTGTTTTTGTTTTTTTTAACATTCATTTATTTATTACTCATAGAGTATTCTGTCTGCAGGCCAGAAAAGGGCACCAGATCTCATTACAGATGGTTGTGAGCCACCATGTGAGTGCTGGGAATTGAACTGAGGACCTCTGGAAGAGCAGCCAGTGCTCTTAGCCTCTGCGCCATCTCTCCAGCCCGCACCTTGTTTTGATAAAAGGTCCCTCAGTGAACCTGGCGCTCCACCATTCCGGGAGCCCCTGTCTCCACCGCCCCGGCACTGAGCTTGGGAGCACACTGCAGTCCTGGGTTCTTAGGTAAGTGTAGGGATTCAAATGCAGGTCCTCATACATCCCAGGCAAGGACTTCACGAACTGAACCATCTTCCTAGCCCCTTCTATACCTGTTAAAGTCACAACAGTTCTCTGCTGACTACGGTGGTTGAAAGCATAGGAGAAAATGAATTTCGATTTAGTTGAGTAGAATCGGAAGTAAATGTCCTCATGGCAGAATTGTATTTAACCCACAAGGAATGTTCTCTTGTCTGAATTATTGGGTTTTAAAAAATATTTATTATTGTTTATTGTTTATATTCTGCCTGCATATGAGCCAACAGGCCAGAAGAGGGCACCAGATCTCATTGTAGAGGGTCATGAGCCACCATGTGGGTGCTGGGATTGAGCCTGGGTCCTCTGGAACAGCAGCCAGTGCTGTAAGCCCCTGAGTCTCTCGAGCCCCTTGGTTCTTATTTATTGAAACGGAGTTGCTTCTGTAGCTCGGGCTCACGTAGAGCTTACCATGGAGCCCAGGCTGGCTCCTAGACCTCATCTTTCTAAGGTCTAGGATTACAGGTGTGAGACACCATGTCTGGCCTGAGGTTGGTTGTGGAATCTGCTGTTTAAATTATTTTTAATGTGTTTCTCTAACTTCCTGGGTCTTTTACTTGGACATATCTGTGTCATGTGTGCGTGAGGTGCAGGTAGAAGAGAAAGGAATGCTGAATCCCCAGGAACTGGAGCTGTGTGTGGGTCCTGGAGACCAAACCCTGATCGTCCAGAGCAGTGTAAACTGTTTGTAGCTGCTGAGCCATTTCTCCGTCCCTTTGGCCTACTCTTGGCTGCTGTTGTTCTCATTTTATTTGGGGACTGGAAAGCAAACCCAGGGCTTCCCAAGGACTCGGAAAGTGCGCTTTCTGGCCCCAGCTAGATGGGTTTTGTTTTTTAATGAAGATTTATTTGTGTATTTTATGAATATGTGTGTTTTGTCTGCATTCACACTTGAACACCAGAAGAGGGCATCAAATCCCACTATAGACATTTGTGAGCTGCCATGTGGGTGCTGGGAATTGAACTCAGGACCTCTGCAAGAGCAGTCAGTACTCTTAACCACTGAGCCATCTCTCCAGCCCCAAAAGACATTTTCCTTTTTTTTTTTAGTTCTTTCTTCTTTTCTTTTTTTTTTTTTTTAAGATTTGTTTATTTATTATTTATACAGCATTCTGCCTTCATGTGTGAGTGCAGGCAAAACACCAGAAGAGGGCACCAGATCTCATTATAGATGGTGGTGAGCTACCATGTGGTTGCTGGGAATTGAACTCAAGACCTTTAGAAGAACAGCCAGTGCTCTTAACCTCTGAGCCATCTCTCCAGCCCCTTTCCTTTTCTTTTATTTCTTTTACTTATTTATTTTTTTGTTTTGGTTTTCTTTTTTTTTTTTTTTTTTTTTTTTTCTTTTTCAAAACAGGGTTTCTCTCTGCAGCTCTGCCTATCCTGGAACTCACTCTGTAGACCAGGCTGACATCAAACTCAGAGAGATCAGCCTGCCTCTGCCTTTCAAGTGCTGGGATTAAAGGTGTGTACCACCATCGCCCATATACATATGTGCATATATGTGTGTGTGTGTGTGTGTGTGTGTGTGTGTATATATATATATATATATATATATATATATATATATATATATACACATATATTTTTAATTTTCTATGTGCATTGGTGTTTTGCCTTTATGTATGTATGTATGGAGATGTTGGATAGAAACTGGAGTTACAGACAGTTGTGAGCTGTCATGTGGGCGCGAGGAATTGAACCTTCGTCCTCTGAAAGACCAGCCAGCGCTCTTGACCCAGCCCTGCACATTTTAAGTAAGCACTCCAGCATTGAGCTACAGCTACAGCCCATTTTAAATCTTTTTATTTTGGGGGGGTTTGGTTTTTTTGAAGAAGGGTTTCTCCTGTGTAGTACTAGCTATCCTGGAACTTGCTCTGAAGACCACGCTGATGTGGAGCTCAGGGATCCGCCTGCCTCTGCCTCCTGAATGCTGGCATTTAAGGCCTGTGCCAGCACATCTGGCTGTAAAACATCTTTTCTATTTTGTTCTGAAACAGGATTTCCCCAAATCTTTAAGATATCAAATCCACCCAGCACTCAGGGAAGCATAGGCAGGCAGATCTCTGTTTATTTTCATTGCTTGGGATTAAAGTCGCACACCGCCATACCTGGACCTGAGCTTTTCTTACATGAAACTTGCTCTATACCAGGCTGGCCTTGAACTCAGATCTGCTTGCCTCTGTCTCCTCGATTAAAGGCATGATTGTGTTCCAGCTGATCACACAGACCCAGAAGATTTTTGGATGTGATCTCTTGCCATAGTTATAAATTAAAATGCCTCTACACATATGAATAAATAAATGAATGTAAAAAAAAAAAGTGGGGTCTGGAGAGATGTCTCAGCAATTTAGAGGACTGACTGCTCTTCCAGAGGACCAAGGTTCAATTCCCAGCACCCACATGTGGCTCCCAGCCATCTGCAACTCCAATACCTGACCCCTCACACAGACAGACATGCAGGTGAAACACCAATACACATAACATTAAAATAAATTATTAAGAATGCTTTTGTAGCGTCTGTGCACCCTGTGATCCATCCCCGCACCTCCGGACAGTGGGCACCGTGCCATTCGCCAGTTCCCTCAGCACTAACAGGCAGAGGGTCAGAAGTCAAAGGTCATCCCTGGCTACACAGGGAGTCGGAGGCCAGTCTACGGTAGAGGCTATCTCAAAACAACACAATGAAGGACTGCGCTGGTGGCACACACTGTTAATCCCACACCCTCAAGGCAGAGGCAGTGAATCTAGGCCAGGTGGTGGTCCACACAGTAAGTTCCAGGCCAGCCAGGGATACACAGTGTAGACCCTTTATTGTCCCCAGGGTTTTAACAATTTGCTTTGGATTTGTTTAGTTTTACTTTAGTGTAGGCGATGTCAAACTAGTAATAAAGACAGTATTTATTTATTTATTTATTTATTTATTTATTTATTTATCTATTTTTACAAGACAGGCCTCATTTTCCCGGTGGGCCCTGAACCCCTGAGCTCAGGGGATTTTCCTAGCCCTGCCTCCCCAGTACTGCACCGTCACAGCTACCTAGCTGACCATGGAAGGTTGTCTGTGGTCTTTGGCACATCAGTCCTGAAAGACCTTTGGATGCCCCAGATGACTGACAAGGCTGAGATGCCTATACGATCTTGCTCTTTTCTCTTTCTCACAGGCTAAGACTAGGGTGCTCCAAGTCGCTAGGGCCCACCAGTGCTCCCAACTCCCAACTCTCTGGCTCCCCCTCTCCCCACCCCCCTTGCCTCACCAGAGCAAAAGTCTCCAACCTGAAAAACCAAAGGAGCATCCTGTCATGCACTCCTCTGCCCTATACTACACCAGGGCAAAGCAAGCACGGTACATTTCATCCTCTGCTAGTCTTTGCCCTTACTTCCCCTCTTTCTATACCTGAGGAATGTGCATCCCAGAGGCCTCTGGGTGAGTGTCTGTCTGGCTCAGCGTCTGTGGAGATGGTCTCAGGACCCCAGAGCGGCAACAGCAGTGAGAGCTCTCCCCAGGGGACATCACTGTCCTGCCAGCGCCCTCATAGCCTCCCCTTCAAACCCAAAGCAGTGCCAGCCTTCCAATGCAGTCAGATCTTGAGCTCCTAGAGACCTGTACAAGCCAACGGCCTTCTCGTTCCAGTCCAGGACCGCCAGGCGGAACTGGGAGCACCCCTCATTCAGGCTGACCTGCAGGTGAAGAGACAGACGCACTGTCTCAGACTCAACAGAGAAGGGTTGCCGGCCATTGGCTGTGTGTACTTTTCATTCCTGCAGAGGCAGGTAGACCTGTGAGTTCCAGGCCAGCCTGGCCTACAGAGCAAGTTCCAAGACAGTCAGGGCTACACAGAGAGACCCTGTGTACAACAACAACAAGAAAAAAGGAAAATGTTTCTCATCTCCTTAGTCAACCTCTACACCCCCATTCTCGGGTTTGGTTGGTTGGTTTGTTTGGCTGACTGGCTGGTTTTTGTTTTTGTTTGGGGAGGAACTAGTTTGTAACCCCCACAGCTTTGCTCACCTCAGCCACCTTTTTGATAATTTTGGTACCAATCCCTTGACCTGTGTGGAGAAGGGGGGAAGGCACTATTATTTGAGCTGAAGTGGATATCAAAGGAAACCATAGGCTGAGGTTGGGGGCAGGGAAGGGAATGGGGTCTGAGGGTCCACGTGGGTCTGTGGGTACTCTGTGTCCACCCTTCAGCCCCTGCCAGTACCCCGATATTGCGGCATCACAAAGATGTCCTCAAGATAAACGTTGCGACCCGTCCACGTGCTGTAGATGAAGTAGTATACCCCGTAGCCCACCACTCGGGGCGCTGAAAGTGAGAGGAAAGGGTAAGGCTTCCACGACGACAGACACTCGGGGGACAGAGGACGCCTGGAGGGTCCCTTACCTTCTTGATCCCCAGGAGCTGGGACAATCTCTGCCACCAAACAGCGAAAGAAAGGGTTCTCCCCAAAGCCATCTGCTCTCAGGGCTGTGGAGAGTGGAGGTGAGGGCGGGGAGAACCGGATTAGCCCCATTCTAGGAACCCATCCTTCCACCCCGGCCGCGGTCAGGACCCAGGTGCACAGCGCATCACCTTCCTCGTTGATCTTCACTTTATGGGACAGTTTCTCGTACTCTGCCAGTTCCTACAGCGGGAGTACCAAGGCGACGTTAGGGCAGGCTGGCCCTGGCGCCCCGGGAGCGGGGAGCGGGGAGCGGGGAGCGGAGGCCCAGCCCTGGCCCCAGGCCCTCACTCCGGCCGCGCTGCGCCCACCCCTCCACACTCTGTCCCCCGGCCCGAAAGTCCTCACCCGGATCATCCTCATAATGTGGCCGCAGTCTCCCTCCCGGGCCTCTCGGATCCTCGCGGACGCCATCCGGATCCTCCTCACTGTCAGGGATCAAAGATCAGAGTCAACCCCACTTCCGTTCCAGCTCGTGTCTCAGGGCCGAGGGTGCGGGCAGGGGGGCTGCCGGGGGCTCCCACCCGGGGGCCCGGCCCCGCGGTCTCCTCTGCGGGCCCAGGCCGCGAACCCCCGGCCCTCCCTCCACCCGTCGGCTTGCTGTTTAGAGCGTTTCCCCTCACCCCCACCCCGGCCCCGCCTGGCCCCGTGGTCCCGTGACCTGGCTCGGAGCGCAGCTCGCCGAGCAGCAAGTCTCCTACACCGCTTGAACTCAAGTGTGCGCCCGCTGGCCGCTCTGGTTTTCACGCTTCGTAGTCTTGCAGCCCAGAACCTGCGTGAGCCCAAGCCCCCCATGCTCCGCCCCGGGCAGCTTCGCCTCTTCCGCTCTGTCCCTCCCTCCGTCTTCGGTTCTGGGGGTTAAAGGCTGCACCTCTGCACACGCTGAACAACCCTTCACTTGCTTCCTATAGTTGTTCTGTGGCTCAGAGTGTTGTTCTCAAAGGAACATTTGGGTTTAAAATGTTCCACATTAGGTCCTATAATAAATCCGTGTAACTGAGAACACTGTGTAGCCCAGGCTGGCCTCAAACTCACAGAGATCCGTCTGCCCCTGCCTCTCCAGTGCTGGGATTACAGGCGTGTGCCGCCTCGGTGAGTGCTGTGCGTGCTCATGAGCAGCGGGCACAGGTGTGTGGAGGAGCACGAGGCCAAGGCTGAGCGTCTTCTCCACCTTAACTTGAGACAGCCCTTTTGGGGCACCTGGGCGGCTGGCCGGGGAGCTGCAGGCATTCCCCTCTTCATAGCCCCACCGCCTCTTCTTCCCGGCAGTAGGGGTGTCGGAGGCGGCCCGCCCTGGCCAGGTGCTATGTGGGTGGTGGACAATCTCCGCTCAGCTCTTCGCGTTTGTTCAGCAAGCGCCTTACCTCCAGAGCCGTCACCCAGCTGAGCTCTGAGCTGGGCTCTCAGACTCGGAGGCTGAGGGTCCACGTGCGGCTTTTCCGGGCTTGTTTGTGTGAGAGAGAGCGCTGAGTGTCTGGCCTGCGTGTGCACCCGCACACATTTATTTCTGGTACCTCAGAAGCCGGAGGAGGAGCCCTCTTCTGAGAGCCGCCATGTGGTGCTGGGACTCAAACCCAGCCCCCCCCGCCCCCCGGAGGAGGAGCCCTCTTCTGAGAGCCGCCATGTGGTGCTGGGACTCAAACCCAGCTCTCCCCCCCCTCCCCAAGAGCAGCCGGACTCTCCAACTGCCTTCTTAAACTTTAAAAATGCATTTATTATTTTATGTGCATTGGTGTTTTGCCTGCATGGCCGTCTGTGTGAGGGTGCTGGATCCTCTGGAAGCGGGTTACTTACCGTCGTGAGCCGCGGCACGGGTGCTAAGGATTGAACCTGGGTCCTATGGAAGAGCAGCCAGCGCTTTCAACCACCGAGCTGTCGCTCCAGCCCCGTGCCTTTGGGGTTTGTTTGTTTGTTTGTTTGTTTTGTTTTAGTGCGTTTATTTTCTGGGCTGGAGAGATGGCTCAGCAGTCTCAGAGACACCAATCACTGCTCTTCCAGAGGACCTGGGTTAGAAGTTGGGTTCTTCCTTTTTTATTTGAGACAGGGTTTCTCTGTGTAGCCCTGGCTGTCTTGGACTTGCTCTGTAGACCAGGCTGGCCTCAAACTCACAGAGACCCGCCTGTCTCTGCCTCCCGAGTGCTGAAACCAAAGGCGTGCGCCACGTCTTTTTAACATATAAAAATTTAAATTTCATTTTATGTGTATGGCTGTTTGCCTGCATGTGTATCTGTGAAACGCTTACAAGCCTGGAACCTGCACAGGCCAAAAGAGAGTGTTGAAGCCTGCGGAACTAGAGCTACCACTGGTTGTGAGCCATCATGTGAGAGAGGGGAACAGAAGCCAGTCCTCTGGAGGAGCACCCAGTGCTCTGAACCCTGGAACCGTCTCTCCAGTGCCACCGCCACCCCCACCCTTTTCTTCCTTTTGAGACAGGGCTATGTAGCCTTGGTTGGCCTAGAACTGGCTGGCCTGCACCTCCCTCTGCTTCTGCCTTCTAGCTGCTGAGAGTAAGGGAGGGGCCTCAGTTTGGTTCTCAGCACTCAGATCAGGAGGCTGGCAAATACCTGTGATTCCAGCTCCAGAGGACCCTACGCCCTCTTCTGGCCTCCCCTGGCCCTGCAGCCTCATGCCACAGACAAATACACTTAACTAACGGCTGGCCTGGAATTTGCAACGTAGACCAGGCTGACTTCAAACTCACAGAGATCCACCTGCCACATGCTTCTGCCTCCCAAATGATGGGATTAAACAGAGTATTTATTGCTTCTTAAATTATATTTCTCCTTCCTTTAAAAAAACAAAAACAAAACATTTGAGTGTGTGTGTGTGTGTAACACGTGCCTTTGCACACGTGTGCACGTGTGTTTGTGGAAGTCAGAAGACAAGTTTCAGGAGTAAACTTTCTCCTTGATCATCTGGATGCTGTGGAGTGAACTGAAGTCACTAGGTCTGGCAGCAGGTGCTCTTAGCCACTCTTAGAACAGTCTTTCTGTGTAGTCCAGCTTAGACGAGAACTCACGACTTTACCGCCTCTATCTCCCCAGTGCTTCAGTTATTGGCAGATTTCTTCTTAGCATCCACTAACACACAGGGAGAGACAGTGCCTTCTTGTGGGAACAGCCCCATGGGTCTGGGAAAATGAAGGGAGGCGCGCTATCAGCCTCCGGGAGCTCTGCCTGCATGGCTGCCGTCCTCTTCACAACTCACGTAAAGGCGGGACTGTGCTCCTCAGCACAGACAAGGCCAAGAAGCAGGGGTGACGGGAGTCTCCCAAGGCCAGTCACCGAGATATCTGGGGCCACACCCCGCGCTGGCCCAGATAGAGGATGCTAATTAGGAGGTCAGTTTCCAGATCTCAAGTCTACCAAGGCGGCCTTGTGCTTGGAGGAGCCGCACTGGATGGCAGGGGAGGGGAAGAGACTGGTGGCCTCACATATATATCTTGGCTGCAGGAGTACGACAGAGGAGGGACTCTGTCCCTCACCTCATTTGCCTTCAGAGAGGCCACAAGGTCAATGTCCCTATCTCCTGTCCCCTTTCTTCCCACGGAACAACCTTTAAGCCTCACCACCCCTGTGCAAGGCCGCCTCCCCCGTCTGGCTCTCCTCAGACGGCCTGAGCCACAGAGCGGACGGCAGCTAACTATGGGGACTGGAGAATCTGTAGGCTCCCAGCACCGGTGGCGACTGCTGCTGCTGTTGCTGCTGCTCCCACCGTCCCACATCCAGCAGGGTCAGGCCCAGGGACACGGAGTCCCTACCCAGGGGCAAAACGGGGTAGGCCTCTCATCCTCCCGGTGTTTCACCGAGCTGCACGTGGCTCTGTCTTTCTCCCTCCTCTCCTCCTCTGACCCCGTGGCTCTACCTTTCTGTCTCTGAAATGTCTTTGGTCAGCTCATTTATCTTTTTGTTTGTTTTCGGGTAGAGTGCTCAGGTCCCTCCTGCTAGGTACCTCAGCAATGGCCCAGGACACGAGCCCGTCACTGTTATGACCATCGACCTCACCAAAGTCAGCAAGTATGCGAGTCGCTTGGCCTCTCAACCTAG
Organism: Psammomys obesus; assembly: GCF_907164565.1. Lineage (NCBI taxonomy): Eukaryota > Metazoa > Chordata > Mammalia > Rodentia > Muridae > Psammomys > Psammomys obesus. The sequence continues at coordinate 1,200,607 of NW_026596152.1, forward strand.
CCCCCACCGGACCTCTCCCCCCGTCTCCTCGTCCCCTTTCCCCATGTATTATCTGCCAGGTACCTCTTCCCCCAGCCCTGAAACCCCGCACGCCCCACACACAGCCTTTCCTCGGTGTCCCCCAGGCCCTATTCCTCCTTTGAGTTTCGCACCTGGGATCCAGAGGGAGTGATTTTTTACGGAGACACCAACACTGAGGAAGACTGGTTCCTGCTGGGGCTCCGGGAGGGCCAGCCTGAGATCCAGCTGCACAGCCCCTGGGCTCGGCTCACAGTGGGCGTTGGCCCTCAGCTCAACGATGGGAGATGGCACCGGGTGAGAGAGCTCTTCCTGTGTGGGGCGGGTTCTCCGAGGAGAACGGAGCGCGCTTTGGCTGTGGTTCTCCGTCTGGGCTGCACACAGTCCCTGTGAAGCAGCTGCCCCCGTCCCTGCTTCGTCAGGTGGCACAGTCAGCACGTCGGCGTGAGCCTCCGTCGGGCCCTCGAGAGCACCTTCTCTCGGCTGCCCCTGAAGAACGTGGCGGGCTCAGGGCCTCTCATTCCGCTTCCGACCCCCTCCTCCTGTAGGTGGAGCTGAAGATGAACGGGGACTCGCTGCTGCTGTGGGTGGACGGGCAGGAGCTGCTGAGCCTGAGACAAGTCTCCGAGTCCCTGTTGGACCATTCTCAGCCTAGCATGAGGATTGCGCTAGGGGGGTTCCTCCTCCCCACCTCCAGCCTCCGGTTTCCGGTAACTACATCCCCGGGCCAAGCTTCGGAAACCTGAGTTCAGGTCTCCGGGAGAGGGGGTGGAGTCAGAGCTGCGAGGGAAAGCTAAGATGCCCTGGCTCCGCCCCTTCAGCTGGCTCCTGCCCTGGATGGCTGCATTCGCCGAGATACCTGGCTGGGCCAGGAGGCTCAGCTCCCACCCTCCGCCCCGGGGAGCCCGGGAAGGTGTGATGTGGACTGGCAACCTGGGCTGTTCTTTCCTCCAGGGACCCATGCAGAATTCAGTCTGCGAGGTAGACTTTTAAAAATTCTCCAAGGCCTTCCCCTCCTTAACAATGTGTCCATCTCTTCCTAAAACCCAAATCTTACACTTAGTTAGTTTATTGTTTTTCGAGACAGGGTTTCTCTGTGTAACCTTGGCTGTCCTGCACTCGCTTTGTAGACCAGGCTGGCCTCCAACTCACAGAAATGCGCCTGCTTGTGCCTCCCCGAGCGCTGGGATTACAGGCTTGCGCCACCGCACGCGGCTTGGGTTTATTTTTTATTATTTTATGTGGGTGGGTGTTTTGCCTGGATGTGCACCACGAGACTGCCTGGTGCCTGAGGAGGTAGTGAGCTTCCACGTGGGACCTGGGAATCAAGCCCTGGTCCTTTTAACAACAATAACTGCTCTTAACCACTGAGCCAACGCTCCCACCCCCAAGCCCAAGCCTCAAGGCCTGAGGAAGATCATTTCTCCCCTAGACATTCCGCAGCCTCACACAGCCCCCTGGACCTTTTCTCTGGAGCTGGGATTTAAGCTGGTGGATGGCTCAGGATGTCTCCTTTCTCTTGGGACAGGAACAAATTCTTCTTGGCTTACCCTTCACCTGCAAGATCAGGTAAAGGGGGAGGGTGGGCTGCTGGCTCGATTTAGTGGATTCTGGGAGAAATACAGTGAAAGGGTTTTAGTAGCAGGGAGGGTTAAGAGGGCATTCAGATCAGGGAACTACCTTGTAGCTGTTCACAGATTGCAAACATGTGTATTTGGGGCTGGGGATGGTTTCGTAGAATGCCAGGCCAGGAAACTGCGTGGCAGTGTAGACCAGAGGGGCCAGGCGCTGTGATGGCCCATTCTTCCTCCTAACCCCGGCTCTGCCTGCACACCGCAGGAGGTGGTGCTGTCCTCCGAAGCAGACTCCAGACTCGTGTTCCCCTTGGACATGGGGCTCCCTCTCCGGCTGAAGCTGGATATATTCAAAGTGGTGCTGAGCCAAGGACAGAAGATGGCAGCCCTTTCTGGGTCTCTTTCGAGAATTGCCTCCCTCTGGTCCCAGCCTCAGGGCCACCTCTCCCTTGGGGCTTTACCGGGTAAGAGAATGCTATTTGAGTAAATCAGCTAAAGGGAAGGAAAACAGGTTCTGAGGGGAAGGAGACCTCTGGGGGGACTTCTGGGGTGCTGCCCAGGCCCAGAGCATGAACCTAGTATGCCCAAGGCCCACGGTTTTATAACTAGAAAACAGGAGCAAGAAGGGGGCCAGGTGTGATATACATACTTATACATAAGTGTGTGTGTGTGTGTGTTACAGTCAACACTGGGAGGCTCATGAAGAGTGCATGTGCCAGGCTAGCCTTGGCTACATAGCAAGCCTTGGTCTAAGTGATTGTGGGAGTTCAGACTCTGGGGCTGGAGCCACAGGGCCTGAGTCCTGATGCTTTGTGTCACCTCCCTCTAGGAGAGGTCTCTTCGGTCTCCTTTTGCCTGAGTGATCTCTGGGTGCAAGGGCAGAGACTGGACATAGACCGGGCCCTGAGCAGAAGCCAGGGCATCTGGACTCACAGCTGCCCTCAGAGCCTGGGCAATGACAGCCGCACCTCCCTGTAGAGCCCCTTTGAGAAGCAGGCCTGGTGGTGCATGCCCATACACCCAGGAGAGACAATGCTGGGCGGGTAAGGCCTCAGCCTGGGCCATGCGAAACCCTGTCTTTAAAAATAAAGAGCTTTGATTGCAACTCGCCCATTTATTCAACAAATATTTACCGTGCTCTGGCAGTGAGCCAGGCAGTGTGGCAAGCACTGAGATGCATTGAGGAGTAAATGCAACTGTGCTTCCTTTTGGGGCTCCTGGACTCGAGGGAGAGGCGGGTTTGCTTCACAGGCAACAGAGAGAAGCACAATTGGAAATTATGTGCTGCAAAAGCTCAGTGGTGGCAGCGCAGAGACCGGAGGCTATGCCCTAGAAGGGAAGGCAGAGAGAGTTTTCCGGAGGCTGAGCCCAGGAGCCTGCCCTCTCCCCACGCCCCACCTAGACTCAAGCTTCCCTCCTTCAAGTCAGTGGGAGAATTCGGCACGGCCACTGCTGTCCAGGGAAGGGGCAGCAGGGGGCGTAAGAGCGCTGCAGAAAGATGGGGAAGGCGTTCTGGGAAAGATCGGGAAGGAATGGAAAGGAGCGAGGCAAAAGGGGCAGAGGGGTCAAAGCAGCAACTCTCCGCGCTTCGTCTTTGTTGCTGTCACAGAGGATTTAGTATTCTCCCGTTAAACAAAAACTGGTCTGTCCTGGTTCCAACTGGAGAGAAAAGGCAGATTCAGGAAAATTTCTGCAGTCAAAGAATTAAGAGAGGGACTGGGGGTGTCGCTCCCTCCAGCACGCTGGAAGCCAGGGAGGGTGCGCGGCATCCGGGAGGAGGCGTGGTGGCTGGTGCCTGAGCAGGTCCTGCAGTTCACCGGCGACCTCCGTGCAGCGCGGCGGAGACCTGCGGGTCTGTCTGCGTGTGCTTTGCGGTGCTGGGGATGGAATCAGGATGTGTGCGTGCTAGGCAACCGCACTCGCACCAAAGCACGTCTCCAGCCTGAGACCCTGCCTAGAAATAAAAACAATACCGCGAGCCAGTTCACTTACCACGCCCCGGGAGAACACCGGCGGCCCTCACTGTCCGCGGGAACCTTCATGCCCAAGCCTCCGGCTCCAGGTCTCAGCTCTTACTAGAGCCATTGTGTCAGCCGGGCAAAGCGGCACACGCCTGTGATCCCAGCACTCGGGAGGCAGAGGTAGACGGATCTCTGTGAGTTGGAGGCCAGCCTGGTCAACGAATTGAGTCTGGAACAGCCAAGGCTACACAGAGGAACCCTGCCTTGAAAGAAAAAGAAGGAGGAGGAAGGGTTGGGGAGCAAGAAGAAGAAGAGGGGGAGGGGAAGAAGAGGAGGAGGAGGAGGAGGAGGAGGAGGAGGAGGAGGAGGAGGAGGAGGAGGAGGAGGAGGAGAGGAGGAGTCTGGGTTCTAGCTGCCACAGTCCCCAGGCTCAAGCCCTCTGTTCCGTCCCTCAGTCTCACCCTGTAGCCCTGGCTGCCCTGGAACTTGGGAGGTAGAGCAGGCTGACCCCACATAGAGTCACAGAGAATAGAGAGAGCTTGTTTTAATTTAGTTACTTACTTGTTTTTGTCACTCCCCACCCCACGGCAGGGTTTCTCTGTGTAGCCCTGGCTGTCCTGGAACTCAGTCTGTAGACCACGTAGACCACGCTGGCCTCGAACTTGCAGAGATCCACCTGCCTCTGCCTCCCAAATGCTGGGATTAAAGGCGCGTGCCACCGCTGCCTGTTGTTATAAACAAAGATGAAAATCCCAACTGTTCTATTTTCCTAATAAAGACTCAGGAGCCAGATGCTGAGGTGAAAACCTGCTAGCTCAGAGAGGCAGAGAAAACACCCAGGGGACCTTCCTTCTCAGCTCTGCTCCAGATGGAAAAACAAAAACAACAACAAAAACCCAAAGGCTCTCTAGCTCAACTCACAGCCCAGGAGGAAAAGACCAAAAAACCCAAGGCCAAAAGCTTGCTAGCTTAAATCCCAAAAAGCCAGGGAGCTGAGGAGTTGAAGCCTAAGCTAAAGCCAGAGTTTGGGCTAATAGCCCTTTCTTCTCCATGCTGTCTTAAATACCCCTCAACTCAAAGTCCCTCCTACTCTTTAATCCCTGCCCGCTGGTTTCTTGCTCTGCTCTTGGCCTAGACCTCCATTGTTTACAGAGAGCCTCTGCATTAAAGGAGCGTGCGTGGCTGAGGCACACCGTTATCAGCTGTTTACAATAACAATAGCTGCTGGACTAAAGGTGTGCCACAGGGCTCAGCCACACCAAGCAAGAAACGGGGTTTTACAGTTCAGTTTTGGGGTTCATGATGGGATCAAATATCTTGCAACAACCGCCCTGCCTTTCTTCGGTTTTTATTTTTTTCAGTGGGGAAAAGATCTGCTGTAATCCATGCCGGCTTCAAAGTTGACCTGTAGTCCAGGAAGACCCTGAGCCTCTGCTCCTCTGCCCGTACTGAACTCCCAGGTGTGGGTCACGAAGTTAGAGTTGTGGGGACTGGAGAGAGACCCAGGGTTTTGTGCCTGGTAGGCAGGCACCCTACCAAACACTGCATGCAAAGCCCCAGCCCCCCCGGAACCAAGCCATGGGGCCTCACCCCCTGGACAGCAGAGATCAGCCAGGGCAGCCTTGATGGCTGCAGACTGAGGAGGTCTCAGGAAGGCACAAGCCTAGCTCCCCCCCCCACACACACACACACACTGCTCAGCGTGACCAGGGAGCCCACATTCAGGTCTGAGGCCTTGGCCACCTGGGCGTGTTCATTCAGCTGACAGAGGCTGTGTGTCAACCTCTGTTCTGGCCACCTAGGCCACGTTGGTGAAAAGGACACACACAATTCTTACTGCTGTGGCTCTCGCTGTATGGTAGGAGGGGACAATAATGCCAAGCAACAGTAGGTGGCTCCTGCCAGTCATCTCAGGGTTTGGAAGGAGACAGCACGGACAGCCTGGGCTGCAGAGACCCTACCTAAAAACTCAACAAAACAAAAACTGTACTTAGGTTGGTAGCTCAGTCTGTAATCCCAGTGTTTTGGGGGGCGGGATCAGAAGGAACAAGGACTTCAAGGGCCATCCTTGGCTATAGAGAGTCAAGGCTAGCCTGGATTATATGAGACCACGCTTTAAAAATCAAACAAGGGCGCTGGAGAGATGTCTCAGAGGCTAAGAGCATTGTGGTTCTTCCCAAGGATTGAGATTCCTTTCTCAGAACCCACCACTGTCTGTGACTCCAGTTCCAAGGGATCCAGCACCCTCTGCTGGCCCTTGTGGGCACTGCACACACTTGATGGGTAGACACGCTCAGTCAAAACACCTATAATACAAATAAAAAAAAAAATTCAAGCTGGGTGTAGTGTGCACACCTTTAACCCCAACACTTGGAAGTCACAGGCAAGAGGATCTCTGTATCCCTGTGAGTTCAAGGCCAGCCTGGTCTACACAGAGAGTTCTGATCCAGTCAGGGCTACATACTGAGACCTGTCTCAGAACAAAAAACAAAAACACCTTCCCTGAAAAAAGCACCATTTCAAGTAGGGAGTAAAAGCCAAGACCAGAATAGAGGGAGGAAGAAGTGGCTGTACTGGGTGGGGCAGCAGGTGATCAGGAAAGGCCTCTGAGGTCTGTTGCTGGCGTGGATACCTGAATAATGAGACTTCGGCTGGTGGAAGCCTCGGGTGTTAGGGAGCAGGGAGCAGAGTGAGGAGCCTGTATACACGCAGGAGTCCATCCGGGAGGGCTGGGCTCCGTGTCCTAACTTCCTGACTTTGTGTGCCCAGAATGTCTCAGAGGCTGGCTTTTCTCCTCTGCCTCTACCCTGTCCTCTGCGGGACACTGTGCCCCCAACCTTTCTTCTCCAGCCTGCCCTAGATTCCCAGATTCCTGACCGCAGTCCAGAGCTGTCTACACTCTTTCATTAAGACTGACTTTGCTTCGACGCAGACTTTGCCAAGCCCCCACCAAGGGCATCCACTGTGCCCGCTCAACATCCCTCGCCTTCTCCAGCCCCCAAGCCCCCGCCAAAATAAAACTTTCCAGATTTGGCAGCACACCCTGAAGCCTCAAGGCCTGGCCTACTCCTCTCATCCACCCTGGCCGCTGCCTCTCCCTCCCCGCTTGTCTGCTCCGTCCTCTCTCTCTCTTTCTTTCAACTAATATTTATTGGCTACCGACAGGACGCCAAGCCCTGTCATTGCAGGGTTCTAAGGACAAAGCAGGCCTGATGGTCCCTGTAGACCCTGGGTGTTGAGAGACACGTTTGTGAGATGCTATTAAGAACAGGCCGGGTGCTGTGGCACACTCCTTTAATCCCAGCACTCCGGGAGGCAGAGGCAGGTAGAGCTCTGTGAGTTTGAGGCCAACCTATTGGACAAAGTGAGTTCCAGGAGAGCCAGGGCTACACAGAGAAACCCTGCCTGGAGAAACCGAAGTAAGCAAATAAGTAAGTAAAGGAAGGAAGGAAAACAAAACCCCACAAAACGGGACACCAGGTGACCTAGATATTAATTTCATCAAAAGGATGAGCCATTAGAGGCTCAAAGTTGAAGAAATGACTTTAACTCTCAATCTCCACCATTTTACCTAGACAGGGTTTAACTATGTAACCCCTGCTGGCCTAGAATTCACTAGGTAGACCAGGCCAGTCTTGAACTTACAGAAGTTGGCTTTTCTGTGTCTGGGGGTGCTCCGAAGATCTGACGGACTCACATAGGTGAAAACACCTACCGCAGGGCTTGTGAAAAGTGCCCAATGTGAGCTCACCGCCGCTTTTTATCGATGCCACGCTTGAAGAGGGGATCTCAGGCTGCTGAACCCACAGAGCGAGGGCACGTCACGTGGCTGAGCCGTGGGTAGCCGGAGAGCGAAGGAAGCAAGGCTCCTTGGGTCATGTGATGGAGGCCTGGTGTGTCCTGCTGAGCGCCTGGGCTCCATCTGGTCAGGGCAGGAACATTTGTGTTTTCATCTTACTGTTTTGTTTTGTTTTAATTGTGGCAAAACACAAGCAACCTGGAACTTACCCTCCTAACCAGCGTCAACTGTTCATCTCAGGGGCACAAAGGACATTTATTCGCATGTTGTACAAATATTGCCTCTACCCATCCAGAGAAATATTTTTTTCCAGTGCTAATTGCTCCATCACTGAGCTGTACCAGGAAGGTTCCTTCCAGCTTGTAAAAAAACAAAAACAAAAACCAAAACCCCTGAGCTTTCCTAGTCTTTGCAAAGATCCACCTTGTTTAACTCACCCATCAAAATCCTGCTATTAGGGCCGAATGGCTTGGCTGGTACCAAGAGGCTACCGAGCATGACTCCCCGAGTTTCATTCCTCAGACTTCCGTAAAATGGATGGAGAGAACCGAGTCCTACAAGTTTAAGTTTTTGATAATTTATTCATTTTATATCCCAACTGTCTCCCCCCTGCCTCGTCTCCTCCTGGCCCCACCCTCCTACCCTTTTCCCACTACCAACTTCCCCTAGTCCTCAGAAAATCCTCTCTCTCTCTCTCTCTCTCTCTCTCACACACACACACACACACACACACACACGTAAATCATGGGGAAAAAGGCTAACTCCTGGAATTCTGGCATGTGAGGGCATAGACTTTTGCCTGTAGGCCGCCCCCCTCTGGCAGTGAGAAGGGGCAGACCCTGGATGGAGGCAGGTTCCAAAGAGCAGGTTCTTCTCCTCTTGCTCCCCCTTTGTTTGGGACTGGCCCAGGGCTCTGTACACAGAGGCCGGATGTAGCCAGGCCGAGGCTGGGTTTAATGATTTTTTGCCCCCAGGTGCACCACGGGGCCTTTCTCAACTCGGCTCCCTCTGAGTACAGGTTGGGGGTCAGGCGGCGGGTACAGAACTGGTCCCTCCCTCCCTGTCCCTCCTTACCTATGGAAGTCACAAGAGGGGGGGTGGCAGGCATCCTGTTCAGTGACCTGCCTCTAGTGGCCAGAAGGCATTCTCCCTTTCTTTCTAAGCAAGTGAGCCTGGGGCCCAGGGTAGAGACGGAGACAAGAAGCTGGAGGCCACCATTGGCTGTATTTGCCACGTTTGTGCATGTGTGCGTGCATGCGTGTGTGTGTGTGTGCGTGTGTGTGTGTGTGTGTGTGTGTGTGTATGCGTGTGTGCGCGTGCGCGCGTGCGTGCGTGCGTGTGCTTTCAGTTTAGTGCCCCTCTTCTACTGGAGACAGCAGACTGCTTTCCTGGGGTTTCTTGAAGGAGAAGCCGTTCCAAGTTTCCGTTTAATTCACCAGCAGCATTATCTTGCTAAGATAAGGCCTACTGTCAAGGAGCCTAGAGCCTAGGGTAGGGGAGGATGGTTCAGGGATAGAGTGTTCACCTGTTATATTTAGGGCCCTGGGGTCCAGCTCTCAGTACCGGGGTGGGGAAGGGCATAGACAAAGTGAAGTTCCTGATCCAGGCGCTCCGGAGAAGAGCTGAGGTCCGGCCAGGATTCCTTTCGCTGCCTTATTCCCACTGTTCACCTGCTTCTGGACTAGGTCTGTGACTCACCCTCACATCTCATCATCGCTGTTCAAGTCTGTCGCCTCTCCTACTTCAATACGCCATAAAGTCTCCTGGCCTTAAACACACACACACACACTGGCTTTATTTTTGAGACAAGATTTCTCTATTAGCCCAGGTTGGCTTCAAAAGTCATCCTCACACACTCAGTTTGTGTTACCAGCATGGCTTAGCACATCTGGCTCCCTTCTTCTTCCTCTTCCTCCTCCTCCTCCTCCTCCTCCTCCTCCTCCTCCTCCTCCTCCTCTTCTTCTTCTTCTTCTTCTTCTTCTTCTTCTTCTTCTTCTATTTTTCTGAGTTAGCATCTAATCCTGACTGACTCTGAACTCCTGGCCTCAACCAATCCTTTTCCCCCAGTCTCCCAAGAAGCTGAATCCAGATATGGTCACCATTCAGTTTAATCGTGTCATTTCACAGTTTCAAATGCTGGAATTACTTTCGAAAAGCTTGGAGTAAAACTGGAGTTACAATCGGACGTGGCCACATGCATACAGCTGCGATTTCAGCAGAGGAAGGGGGATCGCAGCTCAGGATTTGGGCTGGCACTGGATATGATGGTGGACACCGGCAATCCCAGGGTTCAAGAGTCGAAGCCAGAGGATCAGGAGTTCAAATTCATCCTTGGACACTTCAGATGAGTGTCCTAGAGCAGCCTGGGATACATGAGACCCTGTCTCAAGAACAAAACAAACCCAGTGCTACCGCAATCATGCCGACATGTTTTCATATATCCAGAATTTGGGAGGCAGAGGCAGGAGCGTCTCTTCAAGGCCAGCCCTGTGTTCCACTTGGTGGTGAAAGAACCAACTCCAGCAGGTTGGCCTCCGACCCCGAAGGTGGGCCTTGGTGTTCCTGCCACATAACGAAGCCGAGACGATGACCGCTCTTCTCCTTAAGCCGGTAGGAGCTGCGGCTTCAGTCCAACCGGCTGGCTTGGCTTCCTCAGAGCTGGAGCACCATTATGGGGAGCGAGAGCTGACCTGGGCGCTGGGAAGCTGTAGAGCTAGAGTGCGGGAGGGGCTGTGATTCTGGGGCTTCAGATAATGTGTGGGGAGATGGCAGGGACCCCAGGGCACGGAGGACAGGTAGGCTGGACAAAGGGGCCAGTGGGAATAAGACACAGAAGGGCGTCCTGTGGCGGCGGCCCTCCCCGTCTGTATTCTAGTTTCTTGGCTCTTTCTCGGGGGCCTGGCGCTTTTCTCTATTCCTCTCACACGCTGCCCTCTGTTCCGGAGGCTTTCGAAGTCACTGCCTTAATTTCTTTTGCAATTCCTTGCCCCGTGCCCCCACTCTTGAGGACGTTTCAGCTTGTCCTTGGGCTTAAGCGTCTTCTCCACCGAGACACACCCTCTGCCCTCCTTTCCCACCTTGTTCCGGTGTAGTACCTGGGGTCCGGGGTAAGGCAGAGCCCTCTAGGACCAGAGGACGCAGCAGGGGGCGGGCCCAAGCATCTCCAAATTTGCATATGCATGAGGTCTCTGGGGCGAGCCACGGAGAGGCGGGGCTCCTGGGGGTGGGAAGGGGGCGGACACCCTCAGAGTCACCGAGTATAAAGACCGCGCGCAGGGCCCGCGCTCCTGCGCTGCCGACGAGCGGAGCCTCCGTGCGGGCCCTTCTCCGGCCCGTCCCCCACTGCCGTCCCCGCCCCAGCTCCCGCCGGCTGGGCCAACTGCGGTGTTCCACAGCCTCTTCGCGTCTTGGATTTCGGGGCGGCTCCCTCCCCCATCTTTCCTTGCTTCTTTGCACCCCGCGTTTTCCGCACCTCGCTCGGGTTTGGTAGCCGTCTGTTTTTGCACCCCTTTTTGTTTTGCCTCTGGGTGGTGTGCGGGGCGAAGCTGCCTTGGCATCCCTTCCCCCGGGTCTCTTTCGACAGCCCCCCTTGCCATCGCAGTCCGGGGGGGGCCTAGCCTCGGCGCACCTCCGCCGCGCTGCCAGCAGACCACAGCGCGCGGCTGTGGACCCCGGGACTCGCAGCAGCCGCCCGCCCGGCCCGAGGCCCCCCGCCCGGCTCCCCGCGCGCGGCGGGTGCGTGGAGGGCTTCCGCGCGCGCCGCCCCCGCTTCCCCGCAGCCCCCCGCAGCGCGCCGGGACTCGCCCCGCGCCGCCGAGATGGTCATCCAGAAAGAGAAGAAGAGCCGCGGGCAGGTGGTTGAGGAGTGGAAGGAGTTCGTGTGGAACCCGCGGACGCACCAGTTCATGGGGCGCACCGGGACCAGCTGGGGTACGCGGGGCCGGCGCGGGCGAGGTGGGAGCGGGCCGTCCGGCGTCGCCTGCGGGGCGCGGGCTCCTGCCCCCGGCGCCCGGCTCCCGCTGTCCGCTCTGGACCGGGGAGGGGCCCGGATCGGCGCTCTAATCTCTCCGGCCGTGCGGAGGCGGAGAAAGTAGGTCACCGCCGCCCGCCCGCCCCCCGCGGAGCCCCCTCGGGCGGGGGGTCGCGGGCTCCGCGCGCGTGTCCGTGCCGCGGCGCTCCCGCTCCGGCTCCGGCCCTGCGGCTGCGCTCGGTCACCGTCCCCCTCCCCGCAGACCGCCCGAACTCTGCCTCTGGCTCTCGCTAGCTAGCCAGCCTCGTCTATTTTTAGCTCTCACCCACCTCCCTGGACCCTGGGAAGGTTCGCGAGGGGGCGGACCTGACGGGGGTCTTGGTGGGGGGCGTTCTCCGCCGCGGAGGTTGCTAGTCTTGCTCCGCCGCTGGGCGCGCGCAGCCTTCCGCGGCCGCTCTGTGGGTGGGGGGCCTGCGGGGAGGGGCGACCCTCCTCCAGGCGGCAGAGGCGGAGGGACAAACGGTCACTGTGCTGATGGGTGTTTCCAAGGGACTCCGACGCCCGGGGGACTCACCACCCTTATCGCAGGGCTGTGCAGGGTTTTTTTTTTTTTAAATGTAGTCGGGGGGGGGGTCCCCAGGCCGGCACAGGTGAGGTGTGGGTGACTGACGTTCTTGCAAATGACAGTGTCAAGCCGGAGAACTGAAGCACGAGGGATTCTGTGTGACATCATTACGTTATATCCACACTGATTGGACACAGTGTTCATCAGACCACCCACCTAAGACTTAGGGCCTCCGAGCCGCCCTTGCCCTCAAGGAACCAGAGACCCCTGCTTGAGATCGCTTCACAGAGGAAGTGTGTCTCCTTAGGTGAAGACACTGCTAGCTCGGGGTGCAGGGAGCAGCAAGCCCTCCTCAGCAGGCCTAGGAGAGGAGTGGTGGGAGATGGTGCCAGGCAAGGCTTCTGGGCTGAGGGTCTGTCTTCTCTTTGACTCTGGCCCTGGTCTTGTGTGGTATAGATGCTGAGGTTCTGTTCTCTTAGAGTCTTTGTGGGCTGGGCCAGTTAGTGCCTCATTTCAGGAGCTGCTTTTTGGGGGGTGGGAGAGCGAGCGAGCAAGCAGTCCATCCTGCTATTTGAGCCGTGGTAGCTAGGCTCTGGGGTGGTAAGGATTTGGCTGAGAATGGAGGCCAGTACCAGCTTGGGGCCCTCATGCTAGGACATCCCTAGGCATGAGTTCCAGGGCAGCAGGAACAAATGCTGTCCATGCCTTTTCAGGACCGTGCACGTTGAGAAGTTGGAAATGTAATTAGAGGCAGAGTGACAGTGGCCTATTCTTGGAGTTGTCACAACAACTACAGTTTAGGTCTCTGGTGGCCTCCAGAAGGTCGGACTTGAGCATGCCCCAGGAGGAGGCTGGGAGTCGGGGCTGGAGCTGGGCTTTGCCTGCCTGCAGCTTGTTTCTTTGGCTCCCAGGGGAAGGCCCTCAGACATCCTGTGGCTCCTCCACCTAGCCCAGTGCACAGCCTGAGAGGGAAGGGTGGGGGCGGGGGGCTAGGTGAGGCTATGCAGGAGACATAGGACCTGCTGACTCTAGTTCCTCCCCCTAGCCTTCATCCTCCTCTTCTACCTCGTCTTCTATGGCTTCCTCACGGCCATGTTCACCCTCACCATGTGGGTGATGCTGCAGACCGTCTCTGACCACACTCCCAAGTACCAGGACCGGCTGGCCACACCAGGTGAGTGCAGGGGCCTTACCAGCCAGCCTCTCTCCCAGCGTGGAGCCCTTCCCCCCCCCCCCAACTCACAGTTGTCTTCTGCTGGAGCTTGGTGGGGAGCTCTTGAGCTTGGCCTTCCTTACCTTGCCCTGCAGCCGGGAGGGAGTCATGTGATCTGGAGAGGTGGCAGATGCCCTCCCAGGAAGGCAGTTTCAGATCCTTGCACCATCCCTTACCCTTACTCTTCACGTCTGCTTTCTTTCCTTGCCATGTCTCTTCTTGTCTTATGCGTGACTCCGCATCTTCGCTCGGGTTGGCTCTAGGCTTGATGATTCGCCCCAAGACGGAGAACCTGGATGTCATTGTCAACATCAGTGACCCCGAGAGCTGGGACCAGCATGTTCAGAAGCTCAACAAGTTCTTGGAACGTGAGTGTGGGGCTGGCCTGTCCCGGAGCTTGGGAGGAACTGAAACCAAGGACCCCACGGCAGAACACGGGGCCTCTGACTTGCTCTTTGTCCCTCCCACCTCCCAGCTTACAACGACTCCATCCAAGCTCAGAAGAATGATGTCTGCCGCCCCGGGCGATATTATGAACAACCAGATAATGGGGTTCTCAACTATCCGAAACGTGCCTGCCAGTTCAACCGGACCCAGCTGGGCAACTGCTCTGGCATTGGGGACCCTACCCACTATGGCTACAGCACTGGGCAGCCCTGCGTCTTCATCAAGATGAACCGGGTACCCATGACACTGGTCCCTGGGGAGGAGGAGGAGGGGGCTGGGGCCACCATCTGCTAACGAATGTGTCCTTTCACTGGGGCTGATTTTTGGTTGTTCCTGCTACGAGGCGGGCTATGGGAAGCCAGTCAGGAAAGCTGGACGCCAAGAGGTGGCAGGTTCTAATGCCAGCCCTCTTTTCTCTCTGCAGGTCATCAACTTTTATGCAGGGGCAAACCAGAGCATGAATGTTACCTGTGTGGGGAAGGTGAGTGTGCGGGCCCCTGCCTGCCCAGCTGTGTGTACGTCCTGGTCTCTGAGTGCTTTATCCATGTCTCCCTGTCTCTTTTACTTTCAGAGGCTCCAGCACTCTAGGGATAAGGGGGTAAGAGTGGGCCCCACGCAGCTTTAGCTCTGAGGGGCTCTTGGCCCCATTGCTTCTTTCTAGGATACAGAACGCCTGCTCTGCCTCAGACAGACCCATGCCCACCCGCACCGAAGCCTTGGCCCCTGGCTCCTTCCCTGTGGACTTTCTCTTTCACCTCAGTTGTCTGTGTGTCTCTTCCATTCGCCCTTCCGTCTTGCCTTGCTCATCAGTTCCCTTCAGATGTCTGGTAGCTGCTGATCAGTTAGCACCATTTGCTACAACTGCTTGTTCTTGGAACCCTGTACCTGACTATGTCCTCTCTAGAAACTTGCTGCCTGGCCCCTCCTCCCCTCCCCCCATTCACCTCCTCCTTCTTCCTGCGGAGCCCTTACTGTTTATCTGTTCTTTCTTGGCTCTGCTCCAGAGACCGATTCCCAAGGATGGGGTAAGAACTTGGGGTTGATAGTGGAGTAGAAGGCCTCCGCTGTGTCAGCACCCTAGACCTAGCCTGGCGGGGAGACACGCCACTCTGTCTGTGGGTGTGAACACTGTGCACATGCATGCACAAAAACACACACGCACCTACAGAGCAGATCCACAGATCAAGGAAAACAAATCTGAGAGGAATAAGTTGGGGTGAAGGAGGTACAAGGAAAGTCTGGTGAGCTCTTCCGGTGCCTGCTGGTCCTGACATCCTCTCCCCTTAACCTTCCTGCACCCCACAGAGAGATGAAGATGCCGAGAATCTTGGCCACTACATCATGTTCCCTGCCAATGGCAACATTGACCTCATGTACTTTCCCTACTATGGCAAAAAGTTCCACGTAAGTCCCAAGGAAGGCCCTTGATGGTGGCTCCTGACGGGGATCAGGAAGCAGGCCAAGGTCCCAGAGGCTTGAGTCGTTGTCTTCTTCTGGCCTAGGTAAACTATACGCAGCCCTTGGTGGCTGTGAAGTTCCTCAATGTGACCCCCAACGTGGAGGTGAACGTGGAATGCCGAATTAATGCTGCCAACATCGCCACAGACGACGAGAGGGACAAGTTCGCCGGCCGAGTGGCCTTCAAACTTCGAATCAACAAAACCTGAGGCTCTCTCCCCCCGCCTCCCTTTGGATGCTTCTGGACCGTCCTTGACCCTGCCTGACCCCCTCCCTCTCCCGCCCCAAAGGTATTTTTTATAACAGAGCTATGACTTGTCTGAGCCTCACACCCCTGCTGTCGGGTTCTCCACCTAGCCTGATCCCCACAGTCTCAAACATCTTCCCACCGTAGTGTAGCCAGAGACAGATGGGCTCCGGAGATGGCCACAGAGGGGTTAGGAGATTTCTGGTTCCTCTGTGGGAGAGGACTTGCCCAGCGTGCATGAAGCCAAGGGCTGCTGGAGCTTCTCTAGCTGGAGTTTGTTTCTGAGAGGCCCGTACAGCTCCTGCTTCTGTTTCTGCATCCCCCAAGAGCTAAAGAAAGTGGGGTGGACCCCACCCACCTTCGTACTCACCACACACACACACCCACATACCCCTGGCTGTCTTTCAGCCCTTTGTTAGCCAGGGCTGAATACTGTTTTCCCTCCCCTTCCAACACTCTGGCCACTCTCCTTTTATCTCATCACACGTCTGTCACCTAGCCAGTATCTCGGTGGCTTGGACTTCTGGTTCCTCCAGCAGGTCTGCCCTCTTCTCTCCCCGTCCCTATACCCTCCGAAAAGCTGCCATTTGTAGCAGAGTACAAGTTGGTTCTGTGGCCTTTTCCACCTTCCCAGTACATCCTGCGCCTCCCCCCATTGTGACTCCAGAGGAGGACTGGAAGAGAAGTCTTTAGTTCTTCTAGAAAATTCCCTAGTAGGCCTAGACTTTAACATCTTCCTGGCCTCTTCTGTCATCCAAACAGCTCCTACTCAGGCAGGCTTGACCTGCTCTGAATATCCACTTTGTTTTTAACTGATGGCTCCCTTCCCCCACCAGCCTTCCCAGAATATCTTTCAAGTTCTGCTTCCCAGGGAGCTCTGGGGGAGGGGCCTCTGTCTTGGCTCCATCCCCAGTGGCCACCTTGGAAACGTCAGCTGCCTGGGGGGACTCCCTGAGCCCAGATCTGCCCACCCCCATCCTCTCTGGCTACTCCTTGCAAGTTCCTAACCAACCACTCACTTATTCCCTGTCCGCATGCCAGCCTCAAAGTTTCAGGCAGCCCCCTCCAGCTCAGCTCCCGGCTTCTTGGACCCATCTCCTTCAGATTCTTTTGCCTTTAAAAAACAAAGACAACCCCTCTAACGCCCCTAGAATGTAAAGTAAGGGTCTCCGGCTCTGAGTTTTCTTCCATTATGGAGGCATTTTCCTTTGGTTTCTCTGCTTACCCTTATCCTGCCTAACCTCCGCCTCCTTTAACACTGTAGCCCTTATCCCACCCTCAAGGGGATCCCCCTTCTCCCTCCCACTGGATCTGTGTCTCTTCCCGTTGGGTGCCCAGGTTTTCCTGCTCTTTCTTCTACCCAGTGGTCTCCCTCTGCAGTTATTTAATGCCTGTGTCAGATCTACTGTAAAAAGAGGATAAAGTACAATAAAATGAGAGCGATTATATATATAAATATATATCATACACAGAGCCTTGTGTGCTTGTCTTCTTCTGAGGCTTTGGAAGAACCCTGAGAAATGGTTGGAGGATGGGTTTGGGTGTTCCTGGGCTACCCAGGCCTTGAGCGTGGACGTAGACTCGCACTTGGACCTCTGCCTTCCAGTGGCCCAAACATGGCTTCCCCCCCTTCCATATCATTCAGTGAGTGCACACTGCTGAGATTTATAACGTGCCTCTGTGTGGACTTCAGGCACACACTAGGAGTACACACCATGAGAGGGGCAGAGTCCTTGGCCCCACGTTAACAGACACAGAAGAAGCACGCTAGAGACCAGCATACAAGGCAGACCTGGGCTTCGAGGAAGGAGAGTGAGCCGGTGACCACAGAGTCCAGAGTGGTCCACTGTCAGGGCCTCCGGAGTAGGGTGGGGGTTCTCTTAGAGGGGACAGCACCCAAGCTGGGGCTGCAGTTTAGGAGACAAGATTCGTAAGTGCTTTGAGACAAATTAACTGACAAGGTGAAGCTGATTCCAAAATACCAAAACTGGGAACTCTACGATTCTAATATACATATATTATTTGGAACTTATGGCAACTCTCCTGCTTCGGCCTTCTGAGTGCTGGCACGCACTACCATGCCTGTATCTACCTCGGATCCTAACCTATAGAGGGAAGGGATGGACTGTAGCTAATGAGAATTTTCTTCCCTAGGGCTTGGATGCCACGTTTGCTCTGGCATTCACGGTGGTACGAATGCAAAGTTATTCTAAGCAAATGCTGAGGCCAGCTCAGTGCCAAAGCCGCTGGCCTGGAACTCCTGCTCCTTTTACCTTTGCTTCCTGAGCGCCGGGATCGCAGGTGTGTGCCAGTTCCTAACTTTAATTTTTACTTAAAAAAAAATTAAGATTATGTGTTCGAATGTGTGTCTGAGTGTGGGCTTGTGCACGTGGGCAGTGCCTGAAGCTGCCAGAGGCTCCGGATGTCCTGGAGCTGAGCTGGCAGGCAGCCGGGAGGCACCTGACGCCAGGCCTCCAAGCACTGGTTCCCCGGACACCAGTGTGCATCTCTCACCGCCGAGTCCTCGCCCCGACCTGGCCTGACTTTGGAGTATGCTGTCTGACATTTTACAGCAGTAAATAGAGTTCCCCATCGCCTGCCCTTTTCAGCATTGAGTTTTGGGAAGTGAACCGTGCGTGCTGCACCGTAGAGCCCTGTGCCGGCACTCACTGCTTTGAACCACTCTTGGCGACCTCTAGGTACTCAACCTGCCTGTGGCTTTGTGGTAGTTTTGTTTGTAAGTGCAGTTCAATAGGGGAGAACACACTTAGCACGCTCAAAGCCCTGACTTCAACTGCAGCACCACCGCCTCTCTCATCCTGAGCCAGAGGCCTGGGAATGTGGAGAATATGCTTGTCTGACATACAAGAAGCCCCTAGGGTTAATCCCAGCGCCACACAAAACTGCGCATGGTGGTGGCGCATGCCTGAATCCCAGGACTCAAGAAGGTTGAAACTTGCTGACTAGATCTAGAAGTCCAAGATTATCATCCCTGCAATGGGAATCTGAAGTCAGATCGAGCTATAGGCTCTGTCTCGACAAAAGCAAAGCTCCCCGTTTCTGAAACAAAGACTGGACGAGGGGTAGGCTGGTCTCCAGTTCGCTTCTGTCCTCCTGCATTGGCCTCCCAGGTGCTGGGATGACGGGCATGGGCTTTTCTCGTTTGGAGAGAGAATCCGTCTCAATTTCAGTACCTCTGAACTTTATTTTTGTTTTATGTGTGTGTGGGGGGGGGTTTTCCACGTGCGTGTGTGCGCTACACTCATGGCTGGTGCCCGAGGGGGCCAGAAGAGAGTGTTGGATCGCCTGGAACGAGTCACAGATGGTTGTGAGCCAGCAAGTGGGTGCTAGGAACGGAACCCCAGCTCCTCTAGACAAGCAGCCAGTGCTCTTAACTGCAGAGGCATCTCTCCAGCCTTTCTGTGGTCTTCTCCAATGCACTGAAACCAGAATTAGTGGGTAGCCCTATATAGTTTTCATCCCAACTGAAAAAACGGTCTCAGCAGCTGCTCTTGCTGCTGAGCTGCTGGATGAACAGCTCAGGAGCACAGTGTAGCCTGGACCAGGCCCTCAGTCCACTTTCAGTACTAAAAAGAGACATTCTGTTACCAGTGTAGTTTTTTAAGAAAAGGCAGTTGTAATGTAATCATATTTTTCAGCACCTGTTGATATGATCATATCATTTTCCCTTTATTTTGTTACTGTTATGAAGTATGTTGATAGATTCTATGCTACTAAGTAAACCCTGGCGCTGGGATAAACTGGTTAGAGAAGACCATAGTATTTCTCAAATTCAGCAATGTATTTTGATAATATTTGGGATATTTTACGTCAATACTTCTAAATTAAGTTCTTTCCTAGTATTTTATTTTAGCATTTTAAAAGTTTCTTAAATACAAAAAATCTTGGTTAACCTAGACACGTCTCGCCCTTATCCTCCTACCTCTGCTTCCTTACTTCCGGGTTATAGAGCACGTCCCCTGCCAGGATATGGGATTAGTCTGGTGATGGGGAGTCAGGCATATTAGGTAAATGCTCTACCAACCAGTTATAGTATGAGTTTGCTTGCTTTTGGTTTTCTTGTTTCTTTCTTTCTTTCTTTCTTTCTTTCTTTCTTTCTTTCTTTCTTTCTTTCTCTCTCTCTCTCTCTTTCTTTCTTTCTTTCAAGACAAAGTTTCTCTGTATAGCTTTGACTCACTTTGTAGACCAGGCTGGCCTTGAACTCACAAAGATCTGCCTGCCTCTGCCTCCCAGAGTGCTAGGATTACAGGCAGCGCTGCTATGCCCAACTGTTTTTGTTTTTTTCCGAGACAGGCTTTCTCTGTGTAGCCCTGGCTGTCCTGGAACTTTCTCTGTAGACCAGGCTGGCCTTGAACTCACAGAGATCCTCCTACCCCTGCTGGGATTAAAGGTGTGGGTTGCCCCAGCCACCACTACCACCTGGCCCAGCTTTCTTTCTTTTTTTTCACTATGGATGGAATAAAGGGTCTCTAGCATGGTAGGCATCTACTCCACTGAGCCACCTCTTAACCCTTAGCAGATGTGATTTATTTATTTATTATTATTATTATTGGATTTTTGAGACAGGGTTTCTTTGTGAAGCCTTGGCTGTCTTGGACTCACTTTGTAGACCAGGCGATCCTTGAACTCACAGAAATCCACCTGCCTCTGCCTCTGCCTCCCCAGTGCTGGGATTACAGGCGTGGACCACCATGCTGGCTATTATTATTATTGACAGGGTCTCACTGTACAGCCTTAGCTGGCCTGGAGCTTGCTCTGTAGATCAGGCTGGCATCTAACTCACATAGATCCACCAGACTCTGCTCCCCAAGTGAGTGCTGAGACTAAAGACATGTGACCACATGCCACCCTTAGCATAATTTTAAATAATTCAGAGTTTTCGTTCTTTCCCTATGGCCCGGAATAAACAGTGGGCCATTTGATTATTGATATTTTTCCTTTCGTCCTGGCTCAGTTTTTGTTTATTATGAGAAAGGATCTCCTCATGTTGGCCAAGCTAGCTGGCATTCTTACTCTCCTGCCTCAGCCTTCCTCAGCTGTGGTTTTTGTCTGTTTGAGACACAGGCTCACTATGTAGCCTTAGCTGTCCTAGAATATCTAGGTAGACTTGCCTGGCCTTGAACTCATAGAGGTCCTCCTGCCTCTGCTTCCTGAGCACTGAGATTAAAGGTGTGTGTCCCCATGACATACTCAGATACTTTACTTTTAATGTGGGGAATCGAAGATAAGGCTTTCAGGATGGACTCATGCTCTAACAACTACACTTCCAGTTCCTGGGTTTCCTTCCTTCCTTCCTTCCTTCCTTCCTTCCTTCCTTCCTTCCTTCCTTCCTTCCTTCCTTC
>NW_026596152.1:1221231-1275825 GCF_907164565.1 Psammomys obesus
TTCCTTCCTTCCTTCCTTCCTTCCTTCCTTCCTTCCTTCCTTCCTTCTCCTCCTCCTCTTCCTTCCTTCCTCTCTTGCCTAACCTGACTCCCGGTTTCTGAGCTCATGGATGGCCCTGCCTTGGTGTGGGGAGGTGGAAGGCTTGCCGCTGTGTATCACTTCCTCCTTCCCTTTTTTTTTTTCTCTTTCCCTTTCCCTCTCCTTCCGTTCCCCTTTTCCTCCTGTCCTCTCCTCTTTCCTTCCTTCTTTGTTGGTGAGTGCTGGGCATGGGCCCAGAGTTTGCACATGCTGAGTCCCTGCTGAGCTGCACACCCAGCTTCTCGCTGTATGTACACGTTTTAAAGTTCCTGACTTGGATTTACTCTTTGAATCAAATGTCAGTAATTTATAGTTTTTATTTTAGGATGAGCACTGGGCTCCTTTCTTTTCTTCTTGAAGATGTAGTTGTTTGTCTTATCTGTGTGTCTGAGTGTGTGTATGTGTACCGTATGTGTGCAGGTACCTCTGGAGGAGGGAAGAGGTTGAATGCCCTGGAGATATATATTGGTGAGCCACCTGACCTGGGTGCTGGGCACGGAGCTGCAGTGCTCAGGAAGAGCAGTGTGCCCTCTGGCCGTTAGCCCCCTTTATTTTCTCTCTCAAACCACGAAAGCACTTAGGGCTATGTATTTTCCTGAATATCTGGGATTCACTATGCAAACCAGGCTGGCCCAGAGCTCACAGAGATCTGCCTGCCCCAGCCTCCTGACCCTGTGCTTTTTTGTTTGTTTGTTTGTTTGTTTGTTTGTTTGAGACAGGATTTCTCTGTGTATGTCCTGGAACTTGTGCTGTAGCCCAGGCTGGCCTCAAATTCAGAGATCTAATATGCTTCTTTTTGTTTTGTTTTGTTTTTTATTTGTTTGTTTTTCTGGACAGGGTTTCCCTGTGTAGTCTTGGCTGTGCTGGACCTGCTTTGTCCACCAGGCTGGCCTTGAACTCATAGAGATCCACTGACTGCCTCCTCCTGAGTGCTGGGATTACGGGGACCCCAGCTATGGGGTTGGGGCTTTTAAACTCATGGCACGATGTGTGCTCAGCATGCCTAGGCCCCACGGCCAGCACCTCACCATGCGTCCAACAAAAAAGAAAGACTATATTGACCTAAAATGTAGAGTAGGGTAGAGTTGCAGGGAGATTGGGAAATCTGATTTTAGACCTCAGTGGAATAAGGCCTACGATGTTTACCCCTGAGCAGAGGTCAGACCTGCCACAGGCCCTGTGGATGTCAAGCGCTGTGTGGAAGGGGGCCTGGGTGTGACCTGGGCAGGTTAGTGACTCATTCCTGTGCGGGTACACAGAGGAGCTGCCAGCAAACCCCACGCTTCGTTATTCTGTGCATTGATACCGGCTCTCAGAGAAGGGATTAGATGTGCCAAATGGAGCTGCTTTCTGAAGACACACGGTAGCAGAACAGAATGAAGGACCAAGGGCAGGGCAACATGGAAGGAAGGGAGTGTTGGCTACTGGTCTGGCCCAGCTCTAATCCCTGCACTTGGAAAGCCAGGTAAAGAGGAGGCCAGTTTGAGGCTAGCCTGGGCTACTCAGGTAGCAAGATACTCTCTGAGAAGGAGTGATGGCTGAGCAGAATGGTAGTGCTGCAGCCTTCCTGTCAGAGAGCTCTGCAAGGAGTCCTAGCTGTGTCCTCCCCCACAGCGCCAACTGTAGAGAGAGCTCCTCATTTGGCAATCGTATTACCCCCACTCTTCTCTTTGAGATAAGGGGCCCTTGATCACATTTCTTTGGGTTTAGTTATAGCTCAGTAAAGCTGTGGAACAACAAGAGGGGAAAGGGTGGTGGGAGGCAAGTTCTTGTCGGTGTCCTGTGTGCAGGAGGAAGAGAGACGAGTCAGGAATTCCAGCTTGCCTGGCCATTGGGGCCCCTGGCTACATGAAGGGTGTGACTAGTTTTGGGTTTGATTGGCATCACACATTCATACAAAATTAAAAGTGAAAGAGGTGGACCCTGGTTTGCTGTGAGAACATTTGGTATCCTCAAATAAGTAAAAAAAAAAAAGGTGGTCTTGAGGAGAGGGAGCTGGTCCCTTCCAAGTTGTAGTGGACCCTTGGGTAAGGCAAAGGGCTCCTCCTGGCACTTTAAGGCTGGTGGACAGGCAGAGGACAGTGGCCCCAAAGTCCCTCTGGATCTCAGTACCGTCTCTCCATCACCAAGAGACAAGGCCAAGCCACGTGCTCACTGCTCTCCGTTGGCACTGGCGCTGCCAACAGCAGGCTATGGGGAGAGCCTGGCCTAGCCCCCCTCCCTGGGAGCCAGCAGCACTGAGGGACAGGGTAAGAGGGTGTTGGGCTCCCCACCTCTGACTCTCCTCCTACCCCAAGAAGCCCTTTCAAAGGATTTCCTGGCAAAGTGCAAAGCTTCAATTCATTGAATTGCCTGGCAGGAGGCCCAGGATAAGGGGATGCTGGGAAGGGCCCACCGCTCACCTTAACTGCCCCCGGTTTCCTGGGACCCTGGCTGGCAGACCTACGCTGATCTCTGCATCCGGGGAGGCCACCCCTGCCCTGCGGAACCCAGGCACCCTGATCCTTTCTTGTGGAGCAGATGGTCACTCCAGAGGCTCAGGCTTGCTAAATCAGACGTTTAAATCCCGTAATCCTTGGTGAGAGGCTACGGGGAGGACAGCAGCCCAACGCTAGGGGTGGGTGAGGACTGTGTGCCAGCCCTGGAGGACGGACAGTTGGTTCCCAAGTTATGAATGGAGTCACCCTGCTCCCTCGTTGTCATGCAGCCCACAGACGGCCCCAGTGCGCAGCTTTGTTCCTCTCCTGGAACTGCAGCAGGACACCCCTGACTCCGACGCTGCCCGGGCTCATCCCTGCAAACTCATGACCCCCAAACTCATCCTGCACCTGGGACCCAGGCAGCCTATGCTGATAGCGACTCCTCAAAAAACACACAAGTGATAACAAAATTTTATTGTAAAATAAGAAATTGGTATATAAAAAGGGGTATAAAAAGGGAAGGGTAGGGAATGGATAAAATGTGGACAGGCTTTGCAGAGTTGGAAGAAACTGACCCTGAGCCCAGGGTGGAAAGAAAATGGGTCTCGGAGGATATGGACCCTATGAGAGCCGAAGATAGCATCTTACAGGGTGTGGGATGGGGTGAGATTTCATCTTAGGTGCCAGCAAGCAGCTGGATAGGATTTCGCTGGCCCAGCAGAGACCTGGCAACTACTGACCATTCCCCAACCGGGGCCGTGAACCAGCACTCCCGGAGGGGCTGAGCCCTAGCTACAGGGTAGTAAAAGGCAGTGGAAGGGACACACATTCGCTCCTCCTCTCTCACAAGCCCTGAGAAATAGGAAGGCAGGTGTGCACTTCGCAGCTGTGCCTGTGCAAGTCGGGAGAAAGTAAACTCGGTCACCACTGCGTATGGCCAATTGTAAACTCCATCCCCACCTACGAGAATCTTCCACTCTTCAAGCCTCTCCTCAAAGCCACAGTCTTAAAAGCTAGGTGTTCCCACCACCCTCCCCAGATCAACCCAAGCGGGGGGTCCAAGCACCCAAGTCATAAAATGGCAGGGAAGGCGGTGTGGGGAGGGAGGCAGAGGGGGGTCAGGAAGTAGAGGGGTCAGTCTGAGTCAGCCTCCTCTCTCTTGATCATCGGGTTCTTCCGAGGGGAGTTAGACTTGTCCTTCTTGGTCTTCAGACAGCTGTAGGAAGACAGAAGGGGGCGGGTGATGTGGTAGAACTAGCAATTTGGGCTTTTCTCCTCAGCAAGCTTTAGGATAAGAGGCCTGAAAAAAAAAAAGAATTTAGGACAGTCTCTACCATGGATAGGCATATTCACAGGATTATTGGAGTACTTCTAAGAACCAGTCATCCCCCTTCCTCCTCCTCCTCCAACATCAACACCGCCACCACGAGACAGGGTCTTGCCATGTAGCCCTAGCCGGCCTAGAACCTGTTTTACGTAGTTTATGAGGGATTCAAACTTCCAATAACCCTCCTGCCTCTGCTCAGACTACAGGAGCACCTTAACCCTCATCCCACTTCAGAGCTTGAAAGGACCGTAAGGAGGCCACACAGGGCCTTTAGCATTCAGCAGCCTCCTCACTCATTAGGCAGATGCGGTTTAGTTCTTGTCTTTTACCACAAAGTCAGAGTTGGAGGAAAGGGGTGGAGCCCCAGCAGGGAGCTGCCCAGCCACTCACCTGGCTTGCGCCCTGCCATCTCCCGACTCCCCTGCAGCCTGGGCATCCTTCAGTTCCAAGGCTTCATTCAGCTCCCGGAAGACCTCGAAGCGTTTCCGCCCACGGATCTGCAGTAAGGGTGAAAGGGGACACAAGTATTGGGCAAAGTCACTGAGCCACTTTTAGGCCTTCAACTACTTTGGTCTTTCTGAAAGTTTGGTCCCCAACTTAAGGTGGCTTGACTCACAGTTCTTTGGGGGAATCTATGGTGGTGTGAGGGTTAATAGGCATCACGCCTGCGTCAATGTGGGTCTTGTCAGCCTAGGATGGTCTGTGGGTGCTGCTGGCAGAACAGCACAGCTCCCGGCAGCGTGACCACCAGGGGAAATTCAATCTGGGAAATGCGCCGTGTTGCTGAGCTGTGGAGTCCAGTCGGTTAGGTGGATTAAATGTACCATGTGTGCCACCAGGGACGGAATCCACAACCTGGTGCATGCCAGGCAAATCTTCTGAAACTGAGCTATGTCCTTAAACCCAAGCTTTTTTTCTTGCAAGCTTCCCCAGTTCTGAGATTACAGGTATGTGTCAATCATGCCTGGCTCTAATGCATTTTAGATATATGGTATTTTTTTTCCCTGACACAAGTATTTTTTTTTTTAGTCTTGGCTGTTCTGGAACTTGCTCTGTAGACCAGGCTAGATCCACCTGCCTCTGCCTCCCGAGTGCTAGGATTAAAGGCTTGCCACGGTATTTTCAACCAATGATGATTTTCCTAGGACGCCCTCCCATCCTAAGTGGAGGACAAGTTAGTGTACTCAGTCAGGCATAACCAACAGCCATTGTCCCGGTATCCCCACTGCCCCTGGGCATGTGCCTTTAAGCTGATGTCACACCTAGAGACGGGGCAGCGGAAAAAAGAAATAGCATTTTGGGCACTAGACTTAGAACTTGAACCTGGCAGTAACACCGGCTTTTTACACGTAGGAGGCAGCAGAGGCAGTAACGGACACAGCCTTGATGTGGGACTCTCCCACCCTCGGTACCTTGAGGGTGAAATACTCTCCGTCAGCTGGTTTCCTCTTTGACTGGGGAGAGGAGCTGGTGTTGGTGGGCAGGGCTGCGGAGGAGGAGGGCAGAGGTGAGAGGATGACTGGGGGGTGACGCTGAGCAGCCTCTGCCACCCTCCATGTCCTGCCCGCTAACCTCGCTTAGCACTCCCTTGCGGCAGCTCTGGGCAACGTTGTTTTTTGCGTAAATTCTCTTCCTCTGTGCGGCGGTCTCTCCCAGGACACGCGCAAACGCGGACCTCAAAGCTGTTCCGGCCCAGCAGGTTGCCACTGCCCGGGAGAAGGTGAGGGAAGGAACATGCCCCGTGTAAGACAGTAAGAAAGGAGGAACCTGCGCTGACTGTTCTGCAAAGCGGGCCCCTCCCGCCCCCAACTGCCCTCGTCCTATCTGGAGCCAAAGCTCCAGCTGCAGGGACCCTGAGAGGCCATAGAAAGAGCTTGAGAGCGCAGCGGAGGCGGCGGCTCCATCCAGGCAGCTAGGGGAGGAGCTAAGAGGGGGAGGCGGGGGGCGCGGGCGGGCTCGCGGCGGGGGTAGGGCTCGCCTGCGCTCCTACCTGGGGTCTTCCAGCGTGATGATGGTGAGGATGGGCCGGCGGTTCATGCCGCCCATGCAGGAGCTATTACACATGTAGTTGTAGTGGATGGTGGTGCAGTCAGCGCCGACCTGCGGGCGGAGACAGGATGCGGAGAAGCCACTCCCAACCTCGCCCCAGGGACTGTGGCAACCAGGAAGTTCCGCAGCTTCTAAAAAGCTCGGGTGTTAGCCGGAGGGCGGGGACGTTCACCCGTTGTGCACACTCCTGGAGTTGTGGGCTGCTGGCCAAGAAGCCAGTGCACTGGACACGGGGCACAACGCGCTTTGCGTGTGCGCGGGGACAGGACTCGGCGTCTCCACCGCCCCTCTGGGGGGCAACCCCTTCCAGCCCTGCTTCTTCCAGGCCGGGCTCGGCAGGTTACTCAGGAGGCTGAGGCAGGAGGATTGCTGCAAGTTTAAAAATCAGCCCGGGCTGGAGCAAACCAAACCCTGTCCTTAAAGCAAACCATGACGACGGAAGGAAGCACAGACCTCGGGCGACTCATAGGGCACCAGCACGCTGTGGCGGAAGGTCTGCCTGTCGTCCACGTACTCGGCATGCAGGTTCCCTTCCACGCGGATCAGATGCTGGGGAGGGGCCCTTCCACGCGGATCGGACGCTGAGAGGAGTCGAGAGTAAGCCACAGGCCCAGCACCCAGGGCAGCCAGGCCTCCCCTCACAGACCGACACGGCGCTCACCTTCGTTTTCCGAGCAGCGCTCATGGTGTGGGCAGCGTCGCACCACCTCTGTCATGTGCTGTGAGTTCTTGTAGATGGCCATGGCGCGGACGCGGGTGCCAGGGGGCGGGGCGGAGCTGACCCACAGCTGCACGGGGCATGTCTTCGCCAGCTGGCAGAACAGCTTATTGAGGGAAGGGGAGTACTGGAAGACAGCAGAAAGGATTGAGGATCAGGGGAAGGCCAAAAATGGACAAGGTCAAGGGGGGCCTGGATGGCAGGCGTGGAGGTGGAAGGCAGCCCGAAATGACAGGCTTGGGGTCTACGCTGCAGGCTTCTCTGCGCCTTTTGCTCCTTTTTGTTGTTTTCTGAGACAGGCTTTCTCTGTGTAGCCCCAGCTATCCTGGAGCTCACTCTGTAGACCAGGCTGGCCTTGAACTCATAGAGCTCTGCCTAGTTCTGGCCACCACACCGGCTTCTCTTCTTTATCAAGGACGGTCTTGAACTTAGGCTGCTCCAGCCTCCCCCTCCCTCCGCTGGCCAGGAGGGCACCACCCCACTGGCTGTTCTTGTCTTTGGTGGGAAGGGGCCTTGCTAGGCTGTCCGGGCTGTCCAAAAGCTGCTCTTCCTCAACATCCCAAGCAGCTGGGGCTGCAGCAGATGCCAATGTGCCTGGCTTCACAAGATTATTTTCAAAAGCCAAGAAAGGAATGTGAGGAAAGAGAGTTCCATGTCCCCTGGAGAGAGGCAGAGCGCAGGAAAGGAAGGATAAAAGGCAAAGAAAGGTTCAGGGGGGAACGAAACAAACGCAAGTCAAAGACCAGAGGCTAGAGAAGAACCCCAAAATCTAGACAGGAAAAAAACAAAAAGAAAACAAAACAGCAACAACAACAGGCATGGAAGGGTCACAGAAAGTCCACTCCTCAGGCCCACTGACCGTGCACGTGACAGACTTGGCTGTCCCGGATTGCAGGAAGCCCAGGCGGAAGCCATAGTTGCCCTGGAAGGTTTTATGGGAAGGGACGAAGGATGACAAGGGCCAGGAAGCGGGTGGTGCAGGGGCGGCTGGTGCGGGGGCCTCAGGCGAAGGGCCCTCTGCCGGAGCTGCGCACACTGGGAGGGCCTCGTCCGCATCTCCCAACCAGCTCGCCACATCCTGGGGCAGCAGCAGATCCTCCATAGGCTCCAAGGTGGACTGCACGTGGGCCAGAGAAGAGCCTCAGCGCTGTGTTCTCAGTTTCCAGAACCCTCAGTCCTCCCCACCCCGCTGCCCTTACCAGAAGGTTCTTTGGAGGAAGCCTGGAAAACAAGAGCAGACAGTTAGCGGCACTGATGTCCTTTTTTACGGAGACAGCCTTCCGCTTATCCCGGGCTGGCTTTGAACTTGCCAAGTGGTGAAGAGTAACCTCAAACTTCTGATCCCCTGGCCTCCCAAATGCAGGGATTACGGGCCCCCAACACCAAACCCTGTTCTGGCACTACTGTTTCTGCTTCTCATGGCCTCTGCTAGGGAACAGGATTGGGGGGCACCTTAGGGGCCCCATAAACTCACAGTTTCCACAGGTCTGAAAATGTCTCCTGACTCAGAGGGGGCTCAATGCTGAGATCCGACTGTGGCTCTTCCATGGCAGTATCCAAAAAGCCAGCCAGGATGCTGTGAGCAGAAAAGTGAGGGCTTGTGTAGAACAACTTGTTTTTTCCCCCAATGCTGTCGTAGCTCCCAAGTATTACATTTATTAGTAAACTTTAAAGCACTAAGTCCCAGTGTTGCAGCCGTCCACACTGGTTTGGACTACCTCCCAGCTCCGTACCTGGTCAGCTGACACCTTGTAGCCCTGGCCGCCCCTGCTCCACCTCTGTCCTCAAGGCAACTTCAGGAAGGCAACCTTCACTATAGATCCTTCCGTCTGTTTCCCTCCCACCTGGGATCGGAAGTCCAGCCCAAGTTAGCCAATCGGAGGCTCTACACAACACTGAGACAGGAGATTCTCCACAGAAATGATAATGGCCCCAGCGGGCTGCAACCAGACGGAGGCGCTCAGTAATCTGCATCAGAATACACAGAGCACCAGACCATCCTCCACCAGAGGTGACGCCTCTTCCAGGGCAGAGCTCCAGCCCTCCTTATCAGTCTCTAATCTCGGGAGGAAAAGATAAGCAGAGAAGCACCCCCCCACCTCTCCCTCACAGCCCTCCGCCCCAGGCACACCTGCCAGGCTCCCCAGGAGCACTCCTTTCACACACAGCTCCAGTTTTCAAACTCTCTTTATGGCAACCATCAGTGTCTCCCTCTAGACCAGCTCCCCGATCCCCTGCAAACTCAGGCCAGCAACTTGCCTCCAGCCCTCCCTGTGGGCTCCAGCTAACACTTCTGGCACAATCAGCACAGTTCCTTGTACAAGAGCAAGGTTGCTGTTTCTGTTCTCCCCATGGCTAGGGGGTAGGTCATCCTGCATGCCACAGGTCTCCAGGTGTGCTCGGCCGCAGCCAGGGAGCGCCAGCAAGCCAGGCCGTGACTCCTCTACACTTCCTTTAACTCACTTGCTAATCATTAGCCACACAGCCATCACCTCACTTTCTCCGGACTGGCTTTCACACGGCCCCACTAGGCTTTCCTTAAAAAACTTACTTCCTTATTTAAACATTTACCTGTTTAGTGTGTATAGGTGCAAAGAGCCAATGTGGAGTCAGAGGACAACTTGCAGGATTTGTCCCCTTCTGCTATGTGGGTCCTGGGGATTGAATCCAGGGGCAGAATAACTACCTCTGGCTAGCCCTGGGACATCACAGGTTTCCTTTCTAACAGCAAACACAAACATTCCAGGACAACTCTGCTCATACTATAATCTGAATACTCACTTCTGCATTGATGTGGGTCAAACACCGCTTCATTTACTTAAGACTCTGACTAGAGAGACCAGCTGCTCTTCCAAAGGTCCCGAGTTCAACTCCCAGCAACCACTTGGTGGCTCACAAGCACCTACAGAGAGATTTGGTGCCCTCTGCTGGTACACATGCAGGCAGGATGCTGTACAAGTAATAAATAAACACCCTGAGAAATCCTTTCCTCCATCATGACACCTGCCAAGAGCACACAGAAGGAAGGCAAACGAGCTCATTATTAATGATGGCCACCCAGGCAATCCAGCGCGTGGCGGGCTCTTTGCATGTCTCTTGCAATCAGCTAAGGCAGGTCTATACTGTAGCCCCTCTAGTCTGCGTCCTGAGGTGGCTGGCGTTGGAAAAGCCCAAGGGAGGCCCAAAGCTTCTTGAGATTAATAATTAAAACTGTAGACATTCATGAGTGGGTGTTCGGAGGGCAAAGGTCCTGAGCTGGACACTTCACTGTTACCCTCATGTAAGATGCACCTGTCTGAGAGGGTCACCATTTCCGAGGGTGGAGCTCAGCAGTGGTGTTTACCTAGTCTGTGAAGCCCTAGGTTCAGCACCTCCAACAGCACCTGAACACACACGTGTAAACGGAGGCAGGTGCCTGGCGTGTGGAGGAGCTCTCAATGTTAATGTGTTAATATGACTGCCTCCTACCCACAGGCTATTTAACAGCCTCTATGAGCTGGCAGGGCTTCTGTGGTACTAACGGCTTCCCCACTCCCGCAAGTTCACCTGGTCGGGGAACTGTGTGTGTGTGTGTGCACGCGCGCGCGAGTGTGTGTGTGACAGGCACACACAGGCAGTCTCTCTGGCCTGTCACTCAGGCCATTAGTAGCAATTACGCTTTCAGTGTTTCCTGAAATGAACAGTCGCCAACATGTACCATTTTTGAGCAGGGACTTCTCACAAGCACAAGATCAGGAGGCTGTAACATTAAGGGTTTTTTTTTGTTGTTTGTTTTTTGTTTAATTTAAAATCAAGTCAAATGCACAGGGAGATGGGATGTTTAACAAAATACAAAACACTAGGTGGGAAGGCAATAAACCCGGAAGAGGCTTGAGCACAACTCTGGCTGCTAGCCCAGGCCCAGCAGGCCTGCCTTTTCAGGGGGCTCATCTCATTTGCTCCGCTGAGGAGGCAGGACAGGCGAGGCGAGGCAGGCAGGTGGGGGCCGGCGCCCTTGCCGGTCACAGACCAGTATGTCTTCTGACTTACATAAACTATGTAGTTTTTCTGCAGATCGTATTTGTTACCCAGTATGTTTCTGAAGCGTCTGTGAAGAACTGTTTTATTTGTGTTTCCCCTCCAGAGGAGAGGGTTCTGTTGTAAGTGCTCCATGCTGAGCACGGAGCTGAAGACCTGGAGTCCCAGCGTCACGGCTTGTCCAGGGCCACCCTCCAGCCCCCAAACAGAAGGGACAAGGCTGCATCAGCCCGCCACCCAAGGATGGGAACCAGGGAAGTCAGAAGCCACATCCTACTCGGAACAAAATTTTCTCCCAGTGTTTCAGAGTTTATTATAAATATCTTCTGGGCTGGCAGTGTAGCTCAGCGGTCTTGCCTACTATGTCCCAGGCCCTGGGTTCAACTCACAGCACTGGGGGAAGGATGGGGTAGGTGGGTCTTGAGGGCATTGGTTCTAAAACGTAACGAGGGAGGGTCTGGTATAATTTAACACAAAACCACGTCTAGGTACACTTCCTAGAACTGGACAGGGATGGCGGGGCACAAAAACACCGTCAGCGTTATTCTGGGTGGGGTCGGAGAACTTAGAACAGAGCCCGCTAGAGGGGGGCACACGATAAAACGGTCTTCACAAGCGCTTCAGAAAGAGATCAGCAGAAAAACTCTAAATAGTTTATAAATCAGAAAACATATGGGTCCGAGACTGGAAAAGGCGCTTGGTACCAAGATTACCTCCCAACTAAATCTTGTCGTCAACTGACCTCTACATATACACTGCTACACAACCACAAACACACGAGCGCACGCACACGCACTATATAAGTGGACCATTATTTTATTTTCCAAAAACTTTTTCTTTATTTATTTCTGAGACAGCGTTTCTCTGTGTAGCCCCAACTGTCCTGGACTCACTCCTCTGCCTCCCAGAGTGCTGGGATCACAGGTGTGTGCCACAGCGCCAGATTTTTTATTTATTACCTTTTACTTTGGAGACAGACTCACTCTGTAGCCAGGCTCTATGGCAATTCTGTTGCAGCTTCCTGAGTGTTCTGTCCACAGGTGTGAGCCTGGCTTCGGACTATTATTTTATAAACAGCTATGAAATGTGTGAAAGACAGCAACCATAAGAAAAAAAAAAAAAATCACAAGACCTAGGCAGGTCTCAGGAAGCGAGTTCATGGGACTAAGGCTGGTGGTCAGAGAGAGTCTGAGCTTTATTAAGCAAGAGCGGGGTGGGAAAGAGCCCACACATTGCTTATTGTGTGTAACTAAAATAGTCTGGCAAATTTTGGGCTTGTCTCCCAACACACTCCTGCACCAAGACAGAGACACTTGGTGCATTCTATCTGCCAGAGACAAGAAACCAAACCAACCAAAGAAAATGTGAAGTTAGGTGTTCCTGGTTAGCCTTTTCCCTAAAAGCTCACCAGGGTTTATTTAGGTCTCCAAACCATACCAACTTAACAAATAAGGGGTCAAAATTACTTCTGTCTCTTCTGATAGGACTTCACCTTGGAAAATGTAACTTTTGGAGCCTATTCCTCGCCCTGTCACCTTTCAGAGTCTCACTATGTATTCCAGGCTGGTCTTAAAATCATCAGTGACTGTGTTAATCTCCGCAGTGCTGGAATCTAGGCACTCAGTTTGCTGTGAGGGTTGTTCCAAGTCTAATAAAATAAACCAGGTGGTGGTGGTGGTGGTGGTGGTGGCGGTGGCGGCACACACCTTTGATGCCAGCACTCAGGAGGCAGAGGCAGGTCGATCTCTTCCAGGCCAGCCTGGTCTACATAGTGAGGTCCAGGATAGCCAGGGCTACACAGAGAAACTCTGTCTCAAAAACAAGCAAGCAAACAAACAAGACTCAGTAAGACCCAAACCACGAGCAGGAGCAAAGGAATGGAGGAAAGGATGGAGCGTACAGTCGACTGCCTCCCACCTGCTGAGCCATGCGGGGACTTTCCTGCTGTGAATAACACAGATCACTGCTTGACACCAAGACAACCTCCTTTGCCGCGCTGGGTTCAGCCTTGGTTTTCGTGGTCCTGGCACGCTTGTCAGAGTAAGCATCGGCCACAAGCTGCATGTCCGTGCCTTGTTCTTTGACGAGGTCTTGTCATGTAGCCCAAGTTGGTTTTCAACTCATGGCAATCCTCTCGCCTTAGCACCCACGAGGAGTCCTGGCACTAGCGGCACCACGTCTCCCTCATCTCGTGTTCCCTCATTAGGTCACAACTTAGCTACAGATGATTTAAACACTGGCAAACCCATCCTAGCTCCCAACAGCCACTGCACTAAATTTTCCAGAAGAGCTGAAGAGCTTGGTAGACAACGATAGTTCTCCAAGCTGTCTTTATTAAAAAAAGCAAATATTTACATATATCTGCATTTGTAAGTAGGGGTGGGGCTCAGGGCCCCGCCCCTTTCTTTTCACATTCTAGACACCAAACCTAGACAAGAGATTACAAGAACAGTTCGCCTATCTGCATAGCAATCCACGGGATTGTCCTTCACTGCTGGGGTCCTCTTCACGCTTAGACTTAAATGTAGTCACTAGTACACTTCTCTATAAACTTGAGTTACCTAGGCTTCCTCTGAGTTTTATACCTTAAGGTCCTGTCTCCCTATTGCTCGCTTATTCTCTACAGTAAAACCACTAAACCTGCAGGGGGACAAAAAGAAATTTATTCTCCTTTCCAAGCGCTGTGTGGAAAGACTATTTTATTTATTTAGTCTTTCGAGACAAGGTTTCTCTGTGTAGCCCTGGCTGTCCTGGCCTCGCTTTGTAGACCAGGCTGGCCTCGGACTCACGGAGATCCACCTGCCTCTGCCTCCCCGAGCGCTGGGATTAAAAGCGTGAGCCACCACGCACCGCTGAAAATGCTATTTTTACCGAAAGGAAGGAAAGAAGGAAAGAAGGGAGACAGGCAGGACGTTGGGGGTGCGGCACACCCGGGCAGCGCCCCCGCCACCCCGCGCCGGGAACCGGCCCCCGGGGGCACCGCACACAGGACCTGGGCAGCCGCTGGCCAAGGCCCGCCCCTTCCGCTCTCGGGACGTGCGGACCGCGTCCTCGGGGGGGACGGCTCACCCCAAAACCGGATACCCTAAGTGCCTTTCCGGCGGGGACGGCCGGCCTATGCGAGCGGTCCGGGGGGGAGGGCGGTGGGCGCCCGGCTTCCCCGCGCCTCCTGGGCGGACAATAACAGAGCGGCGGGCCGGGAGGCGCGGCCGGCGGGGGAGAGAGCCGCTCGGGACAAAGGTCCGGAGGCCGCGGGGCCTCGGCCGCCCGCTGCCCCGATCCCCCGCTGCACTCGGGATCGGCGCCCCTGACCCGGGGCGGGCGGGCCGGCGGGGGGCCCGGCGCCCGACCCTGTGCGTGCTTTCCGGGAGCGAGCCCGGCCGTGCCCCCTCCCTGCCCCCGCCGCCCACCCACGGTGGGTCCTGCCCACCCCGCCCCCCGCCGCCCCCTCACCGTGCGGGCCGAGCGCCGGGCCTTCGGGGCGGCGTGTCACCTGGCGGGGAAGCGGGCCGAGCTGCCAGGCGCCCCGGTCCGCGGAGCTACCTGCGGGGACGCCGAGCGCTGGAACTTCCAGCCCGTGTGAGCACATGGGAGGGGAAAGTCCCAATCCCAGCAAGCCCCGCGAGACTGCTGGCACAAAGCTGGACGGCCGCCATGGCAAGTAAGGGCAAGGCGTCCTGCGGGCTGAGGGCAGGAGGCGGAGGCGGGGCGCCTCGGGGTCGGCGCCCCGAGGCCGAGGCCGCCGCCGGGTCCGGCAGGAAGGGCGGAGAGAATGAAGCGCGCAGCGTCTGCCGTGCGCTGAGCTCTGCTCTTCCCCACCGAGCTGGACGGCCGTGGGCGGCCTCTGCAGCCAGGGCCGGCCTCGAACCCTCGGCGAGGGGCCCTCCTGCCGTCGCCCCTCTCCTCAGCCGAGATGGCGCTTTGGAGAGGCCTTCCGTAAGACCTCGGCCTGCGGTGCCCTCCGAGATCCTCACACCGCAGCCTCTTCTTTCGCTTCCCGTGCAGTCCTCCCCGCCCTCTGAAGAGATGGCGTTCGTGGCCCTCAGTCTCACAACCTCGAAAACCCCGCGGGGACAGAGAGCTTATGCACGATGCCATTAGTCGGCGGCCTCTCCGGAGCCCTGAGCAGTGCTGGGTAGGAAGGAAGAACTTGATAATAAATACTGAATGAGCAGAGCGCGGAGGGGGACGGGCGCCGTCCTTGGAGGTTGCCGACACGCAGTCAAGGCGGGCCGAAACCGGACCACTTCAGCGCCCTCTGCGGGCCAGGGAGGATAGGCGCCTTGAGAATAACCCCAGGACGCGGTAGGGGGCGCCCGCGCGCTTCTCGTCCAGGCCGAGGGTTTGGACTACAGCTCCCAGAAGCCTCTGGGGCCG
Organism: Psammomys obesus; assembly: GCF_907164565.1. Taxonomy (NCBI): domain Eukaryota; kingdom Metazoa; phylum Chordata; class Mammalia; order Rodentia; family Muridae; genus Psammomys; species Psammomys obesus. The sequence continues at coordinate 1,236,218 of NW_026596152.1, forward strand.
GGCAACCTCGCTCTTTCCCGCCTTCCCGCCCAGCCTCCGCTCAGGATGCGGGAGCCTATCGGAAGGAGGCCCGGCTCCCGCGAGAGCGAGAAGCACTAGCGGCGCTCTGCTCGCGGCGCAGGGCTCGCCGGCGTCTGCGTTCGTTTGCGGGGCTCCCGGAAGTGGGGAGCGGGGTCGGTGCGGCGCTGCGCCCGCGTCCCTGGAGCTGCGCTGCAGCGTGGCCTCGCGCGGTAGCGCGCGTGGGGGCTTGCCCGGCCCTGCCCGCCGCGGGCTCGCTCTACGGAATGAAGACGTCGGAGGAGCGACTCCTAGCCCCGGACAGCCTCGCTGCTGACCAGGCTCCGGCCCCAGCGCCCCAGGCTTCCCCCGTGGATACAAATGCAGACTCTGAACTGGTGCCACCGCCGTGCGCTGGAGGCCACCAGCCCCCGGCAGCCACCGATGCCGTGGCTGGCCCGGCTGTGTCCCAGGAGCCGCAGCAGGGGGACCCAGCCTCTCCGTCCGCTCCCGTGGAAGTTGGTACTCTCGGTGTGTCGAGTCCTCGAATCGAGGAGCAAGGACTTTCTGGAAACGCGAGTCCTCCTGTAGAAGACAGGATCCGGCCTGAGCTGGCGTCCGAAGAAGCCGTGGAAGGAGTGTCTGAGGAGCCGGCTGCGGTGGATGAGGGGGACATGTAAGTGATCATGGCATCTGAGGCGCCTGGACGTGTGAGAACGACAGCCACCAGGCCTTAGCTTCATTCCAGACCCGTTTCTCTGACGACCCACGTTTGTTGTTTCCCCATGTCCTTCCCAGCTTCTGGAGCTACTGCTTCTCGCAGGCGCCCCGGTACCTCAGCGGGTCCTGGTCCGAGTTCGGCACCCACCCCGAGAACTTCTTGAAAGGTTGTAAGTGGTAAGTATAACGGGCAGGGCAATGGCCACTTTCCAGATTTGCATTTTAAAGCCCACCTACACTTGGTCCCTCGTGGTGGGACCATCTTGTAATCTCAACATCTGGGAAATTGAGGGAGGGTTGGGAGTTCGAGGCCTGCTTTGTCCATAGAGTCTTAAAACAAGAACAAAGCTGGGCGAATGTGGCGCACAGCTTTGATCCCAGCACTTGAGAGGCAGAGGCAGGTAGGTCTCTGAGTTTGAGGCCAGCCTGATCTACAGGTCCAGTAGGTCTAGTTCCGGGACATCAAGGACTACACAGAGGAACCCTGTCTTGAGGGAAAACAAAACAAATGAAAGTTAAACCCCAAACTGGGGCTGGAGAAATGGCTCAGAGGTTAAGAGCACTGGCTGCTCTTCTAAAAGTCCTGAGTTCCATTCCCAGCACCTGCGTGGTGGCTCACAGCCGTCTGTCGTGAGATCTGATGCCCTCTTCTGGCATGCAGGACTACGTGCAGGCAGAACACTGGATACATAAGTAAATGAATATTTAAAAGAAACCTACCCCAAACTTCTGTGAAGGTGGTTAGTGATAGAATACTGGTGAGTGCCGAAATTAAGGTTTTTTTCCTTCCTTTCTCCTGTGGGTTTAGCCCAGGATGTCTTGCCTGGACCTCACTACTAAGGTACATGCTAGCCGTCTTTTGCCTTAATTTGAGATAGGTTCTCACCACGTTGCCCAGACTGGCCCAGAATTTGGCCCGTCGCCTCAGCCTCTTGGGTAGCTGGACTTATGTCTCACCACCCTCTGCAGGAGCTTATGTTTCCCTAGAACTGGGGCTCTTCTCGAGCCCTCCACCTGGGAATGATAGCTCTCCAGTGTTCTAATTTGCCTGTATTTTTAGGGCCCCCGATGGCTCCTGTATCTTGACCAATAGTGCTGACAATGTCCTCCGGATTTACAACCTGCCCCCGGAATTGTACAGCGAAGGAGAGCAGACGGAATATGCAGAGATGGTAAGGATGGGGGCTGCCTCCCTCCTGTGCCAGCCCCTGCGCAATAGATCCCTTCCTGACAGCGAAGAACTATGTCCACGGGTTACCTGTTCTCTGACAGGACCTTCCTTCACCGTGGATTTCCATGTGCATCATTCCCTGCCTTGAATTCTGAAGTCATCTAAAGACTGTCAGCCCCTTTAGGCAGGAGCCTGTGCTCTCTGGTGTCAGGTTGGGGTTTCTGTGACATTTCTAGTGCTTATTGGTGGTTTCCAATAGACCCTAGGGATGTGGCCCCGTCAGCTGGTAGAGTGCTTGCCTACCAGCACACAAAGCCCACACTTCGTCAGCTGTGTGCTTGCTCACTTGGCATTCAGCACTGCAGAGGTGGAGGCAAGAGGGACAGATCCAAGCTTGTCATTAATGGCCTAGCAGGTTCTAGGCCATTCCTTTTGATTGGGCTCACATAAAAGTGAAAGATGGATGAAGAGCTGGTTGTGTTTTTTTGGGTAGCAGATGCATATCAATAAAAAAGATCATTGCACATTAAAACAAATGCTCTGAAAGCCTCAGGCAGGAATTTACTTAGCCTGAGAGCTACCGCACAGCCTGGCCAGCATTGTGAGACTTCAGATCTGTCTGTTTGCTTTAATCCCAGCAGCCTGGAGGCAGAGGCAAGCTCATCTCTGTGAATTTGAGGTCAGCCTGGTCTACACAGGGAATTCCAGGACTGCCAGGGCTACACAGAGAAACCCTTTTTAAAAAAAAAAAAAAAAAAAACTAAACAAAAGGTTTATTTTTAGTTTTTCAGTATGTGTGGGTATCTGTGTGGGTATGTGCAGTTCCACCGTCAGAGCTGAGGGAGTCTCTGCAGTTGTCAGGCGGGAAAGGGAACCTCACAAGAGGTGAAAATGAAAATTCAGTTCAGATTGACTTCAGCCTGGATCAGGATGTTGGGGAATGTGATCTCAGGTGGCTTATTCCCAATAGATGTAAACAGTCTAATTTGGAGAAAGTTTCCTAGTGTAATGAATCCCTGGTGCATTAATTAAGTTGAAACACGTGGTATATGTCATTTTGTCATTTCTTCCACGAAGATGGTTTCTAGTACAGGCTACCTGTACTAGCTTAGGTTGGGCCTGAAGAGGGGTCTGTCCTTGACTTAGTCATACAGATAGCGTAGAGGTCATTTGGGCTATTGGCCACTTCTGGTCCTGGTTGTGGAAGCTTGGGGAACCCCTGGTCTTAAGGGCCATTTAGATTGCTAGCCATCTCCCGTCCTGGCTGAGGGAGCTTGATATGGCCTGGCCCAACAGATAACACCGGTCACACCCAAATCCCAGCTCTCTGGGTAGAAGAACAGGGTTTTACGTCTTTCCCATTGGAAGGAGTCCTGCACACCTAACATTCCTGGTTTCTCTAGAGATGTAAGCACAAGGGCCTTTGTGCTCCCACGGAGGAGTGAAGCTGGGGTTCACAGGTAGTTGAAGCCATCTGACATGGGTGCTGGGAACCGAACTTGGCAAACCTCTGAGATCTCTGGGATCTCTGCAAATCTCTGAGCCACTTTTCTGGTTTTCCTCCCTCCTTTCAAGTGCTGAAACTGCAGGCATCTGTTGCCACACCAGGTGTGTGACTTTTTTTTCTTGAGGTTGAATTTTTTTTTTTTTTTAATGTGTATGAGGGTTTTGCCTGAATGTATGTCTGTGTACCACATTGCATGCAGGGCCTATGGACGCCAGAAGAGGGAGTCGGATTCCTTGGGACTAGAATTGCAGACAGTTGTTAGCTGTCATGTGGATGCTGGGAATGGAACCGGGTCCTCTGGAAGAGCAGCCAGTGTTCTTCACTGCCAAGCCTTCCCTCCAGCCCTCAGTCCACCCTTTTGACCCAAGATCTTATGTAGAGAGGGCCACCCTCAGATTCAAGGTAGCTGTGTAGTCAGGGCTAGCCTTGACTTCCTGATCCGCTGCTCTGCCTGCAAGCGCTGAGCTCTATTGCACACGGGCCTGGGTTTGACTCCCAGAACTGTCAGGAAGACCACATCCTCATTTTACAGGCTGGAAAGTTCAAGATTAAGGCAGCATATTGCAGGATCTTAGAAATAGTCTCTCTTCCATGCTCATGCCCACCTCCGCCCCCTCCCCAATTGTCAAGCTTCTACCACTAAGCTAAAATGCTAGCCCTTTCTTATATGGCCTCATTTAATCCTATTTCTTTTTTGTCTTTGTTTTGGTTTGTTGTTTGTTTTCAAGACAGGGTTTTTTTTGTGTAGCCTTGGTTATCCTGGACTCACTCTGGAAACCAGGCTGGCCTCAAACTTACAGAGATCCCGCCTGCCTCTGCCTCCCTGAGCGCTGGGATTACAGGCGTGCGCCTCCTCACCCGGCTGGTTTTGTTTTATTTTATTTTATTTTTTGAGATAGGGTCTTACTGTGTAGCCTTCGATACTGTGAAGCTGTATAAACCATGTAATGTGTGTGTGTTTTGCCTGTGTATTTGTATGTATGTTGCGTGTGTGTCTGGTGCCTGTAGGGCCCAGAAGAGGACATTGGAAGTGGCCACAGGTTATGAGCTGCCCTGTGGGTGCTGGGAATCAAACCCAGGTCCTCTCGATGGGCAGCCTGTGGTCTTGATTACTGAGCCATTGCTCCAGCTTTTTTATGTTTCCTGGGATCTTTTTGTGTCTTACTGTGGAGCTCTGGCTAGAACTCACCATGTAGACCAGACTGGCCTCGAACTCACAGAGATCCACCTTTGTCTGCTTCTGGATTATGAGCACACACACACACACACACACACACACACACACACACACACACACACCTGCCCTGAGGTAAGCTCTCATCCACAGACTGCCCTTGAGGTCCATAGGTAGCTGAGGATGACGTCGAATTTGTGATCTTCGCTCTTACCAAGGGCTAGGATCACAGGCCCAAGCTGCTGCACCCTGCTTGTAAGAGAGAGTGTGTGTGTGTGTGTGTGTGTGTGTGTGTGTGTGTGTGCGCGCGCACACGTGTGCACGTGCATTCTGGGCCCCGAAGAAGTCTGAAAACTACCCCAGGTATTGGGTGTTGCTTTCCGTGTTGCTTGAGACGGGGCTGCCCACTGCCTGCCCACACGGGGCCCGCAGGCTTCTGGGGATTGCCTCTGCCCTGTGTCTTGTAGCAGTTGTGCAGAAGCTACTGCGTCTGTGGGAGTGGTTGTGGGAGCTGATTGAGGTCTCGACCCTTGTGCAGCAAACTCCTTGCCCTGACCCATCTTCCCACCCGATAAATGTGATTGGGTGAACCTGATGGTTGGAGGTGGCAAAGCCATTTTGGCAAGGGCGCAGCCCACATTTGACTGTGGGAGTAAGAGGCAGGTGCGAGGGGCACGGCTGTGGTCGCCGGGGCCGTGAGCCACGGCGGGCAGCGGGCCCACGCTGCGGTCTGCTTGCGGCCACAGCCTCTCTTCAGCTAGCAGCACTTGTGTGTTTGCCGGCACACTTGGCCACAGGCAGCCACGGGGTGGGAAGAGGCACTTTAGAGAGAGTAAGATGGATCAGGGAACCTTTTCACAGGAAGGGCCAGGCGGCCTCTGAAGACGGAGCAGGAGGAAAAGCAAAGTCATCACTTAGAGATTGGACGGAACCTCGCGGTGACTCATGGGGACCTAGCCTTGCTTTTGTGATAGTCTGCATTGCCCGGCCTGGCCCCAAAGTGACACTTCAGAGGTCTTCCTGCTCCGCCCTCAGCCACTGTGCCTGTAGGTGCATCACTGCGCCTAGCTTGTTCAGTGCGTTGTTGAGCATTGTGTAAACAGGCCATGTTTATGTAGGTCCCTGCCCTTAGGAAGCTTACATTCTGTGGGGAGGAATAGGTCCTAAAGAAGCAGTAGGACATAGACCTGATCCGTGCCACAGGAAAGGTGAAGCAAGATGTGACAGGATTAAAGCGGTGGCAGTGGCGGCTGCGCTGGCCACGCCTGGCTTAACGGTGCAGTTCTTTGGCATGCGTGCTGTTTTGCTGCATGTCTGTCTGCTGTCCACAGATGGGAAGAGAACACTAGATCCCTGAGACCAGAGGTGCAGACGCTTGGCATGAGCTACAGACAGCTGTGGGCTACTACATGGGTGCTGGGAATGCCACCCCAGTTCTCTGCTGAGCCATTTCTCCGGTCCCCAAACACGCCTGTGATCCCAGCACTTGGAAGGCAGAGGCAGGTGGATCTTTGAGTTCAAGGCCAGCCGGAGTTACACAATGATATCCGATTTCAAAAAAATCAATAAAAAATTAAAAAGAATGTTTGAGGAAGACGCGCCTCACTGTTAATGTGACACTTAATGGAGGCCCAAGGAATAAAGGGGCAGTGAAAGCGGCAGCTGGAGGAAGGAGAAGTCGGTGAGTTTGTATTGCTTGTGGAGATGGAAATTCAAGAATGCGCACAATGGCTGTGTGAGGTGGCGCACACCTGTGATCCCAGCATTTGGGAGGCAGAGGCAGGAGGATCTCTGTGAGTTCGAGGCCAGCCTGATCCACAAAGCAAGTCCAGGACAGCCAGGGCTACATAGAGAAACCCTCTCTCGGAAAACAAAACAACAACAACAAAAGAATGAGCGCAGAGAGGGCAGGAGAGCTGGTTCAGCAGTTAAGAGCCCTGGCTGCTCGTGCAGAGGGCTCAGGTTTGTACCTTCAGACTTGCATGGCAGCTCAAGGTCTATGCACTGCAGCTTCAGGGAACCAACATCCCCTCTGTTCTTCCTTTGTGGGCACCAGGCACACCTGTGGTGTAGAGGCGTGCGTGCCGCCAGGAAACCTCCACATACTCGTGAAAATTGAAAACAATATCTTAAAAGACCGATCCCAGCCAGCGAGGTGACTCTGCAGGCGGCAGTGCTTGCTCTGCGTGAGCTGCATGCGGAAAGAGAAGCTGCCCACAGGTTGTCCTGGGACCTCATACACCCATAGTGGCACGCACACACATTATACACATGCAGCAATAGTGACAAAGATAACAGAAGGAAGCAAGGAGGAAAACCAGGCTGGCGAGTCTCGGAGAATAAGGAAGAGAAAAGGCGCCTTTGATCGCAGCACTTGGGAGGCAGAGGAGGCTGAGTTTAGAGCCAGCCTGGTCCACGTAGCAAGTTCTAGGCCAGTCAGGGTTGCATAGTAGGACTTTCTTCCCAAAAAGGGGTGTGGGGGTGTATTTAGGCTGCTACCAAGAACTCCAGGGTTACTGGGGCTCATACGTCAAAGGGTGGCTGGCATCAGCCTTCGTCCTAGCCTTGAAGTATGTGCTGAGGAGGGAGTGTGAGTTGGGAGGAGAGTATGGGATAGCCAGGAGCCAAGTTCTGGAGGGGGAATGGAGTTTCAAGAAGACAAGAAGTAAGGGAGATTTCAGGTCCTGTGAACAAATACCGGAAGTCCTTGCCTAAGGATAGGTTTTGGGCAGTGGCTCTCGACCTTCCTGGTGCCGCGACCCTTTAATACAGCGCCTCATGCGGTGGCTCCAATCCTAAATTTACTTCATTGCTACGTCATAACTAAGTTTGTTACTGTTATAAGTCATGTGTAAATACGTGTTTTCTGATGGTCCTAGGCAACCCGTGAAAGGGTTGTTCAACCCCCCACAAGGGTTGCGACCACTGGTCTGGGGGAACTGGCCAGAGGGATGTGAGGGAGATTGTGGGGTAGCATTTGTGTCGGCACTCAGTGCCTGAGGCTGCTGCGTATGTCTGTGTGAGTCTTTGTTAGTGTCCTCCCAACCCCATCCTGTCAGACAGGGCTTCTCTGTGTAGCCCTGGCAGGAACTTTGTAGACTGGCCTTGAACTCAGAGATCTATGTAGTGCCCTGATAAAATAGTTTTTAAAGTAGTTTATTGGGGTTTCTCAAAGCCTCTCCCTCCCAGCCCCCAACCCTAGCGGGGGGAGGGGTCGCAGACCCCATTACTTCTGGCTGTTTAGAGTTGATGAGTTCTTTTTGGAGCTACTCTAATCGCCATCAACAGCAAACATCAAGTAGTCTCCTCCGAGCCACTGCAATGAAATGTTTCCCTCCATCTGTCTCCATGGTCCCTGGTCTCTCCAGACTGTCCCTGGACATGCTTGCCCTTTCTGGGCTCATGTATATCCTCAGAACCAGGCTGTTAGCAGCTGGCAAAGACCACGCCCCACACGAGGCAGTTATCAGCTGTGGACAGTTTAAGGGCCAACCAAAATCCCACACTTAGGATTAAGACAAAAACATTTACATAACATAACTGAGTTTTTAAAGAGGCCAAAACCTCCGTTACAAGTCCTCCTGGCTCTGCCTGGGCATAAAGGCACGCACCACTACTGCCCGGCTTTTTCTTCTCAAGATTTATTTTTTATTTTCCATGTGTACATCTGTGTCTGTGCAGGGGGTCAGGTGCCAGTACAGGCCAGAAGAGAGTGTTGGATCCCTGGGCACTGGATTTAAGGGGGACGTGAGCTGCCTAACACAGGTACAGGGACGGAGCCTGGGTTTTCTGAAGGAGAGCAGACTTGCTCTTAACTGCTGAGCCGGCTCTCTCGCCCTGGACGGTTCTTTGTTGGTGTTGTTTTGGGGGCAGTCTGTATGTGTCCCTGGCTGGCCTGGAACTCACTGTGTTCCCGATCAGGCAGAAGCGTAGGTCTTGTGGTGATCCTATTTTGTCTCCAAGTGCTGAGATTACAGCGTGTGTGCCATCTTGACCCACCAAAGTTTCTGTGAGTGGTTTCCCTTGTGGCTTCCAGAAGGAAGGGCAACCTGGTGCTAGGTGGTTGCTGGTCAGAGGCTGCAGGTGTTTGAGGTGAGACGATGAAGAGCCCAGCTCCCAGAGAGACGAAGGGGACAAGACCAGGGCTGTGCTGTGGTGGAGAGGCTGCCTCCGGCAGAGGTGATTAGAAGACGCTGGGCCTGCAGGGTGGATTAAGGCACACACTGTTCTCAAGACAAGCTGAGGTGTGGCTGTTTTTTTCTTTGCTGTGACAGTGTCTTACTGAACCTCGGAAGAAGTAAGCCACAGCTAGAGGGTACAGGCCCTGGCACTCAACCTAGGACCCACACCTGTAGAGCGGGGCCTCTCACAGGTACAGAGGGTCCCAGTACATCAGTCAGTGCAGCCCAGAAAGCCCCTGACAACACATGACAGGTTTTTCTCCTGCGTGGTTCCAGATCCTGGAAAGTTGACAGTCAGCATCAGCCCTCACAGACCAGCAAGGTGGCATAGCCAGTAAAAGCAGTCGACATGCCAGCCTGGCGACCTGAGATAGACTCCCAGAGTTCACATAGGGGTGGGAGGAGCTAACAGCTCCACAGATCTGCCCTCTCCGCCACGTGCACCGTGACACCTGTGCCTGTGCATTCTCAAGCACAATAGTAAATAAATAGTCACAGCTGTTAGCCACACAACTCAGTGTGAGTGTGGCTCTGAGGCAGAGTGCTTGCCTAGCTTGTGTGAGGACATATGTACATACACATGGGTTGGGAAGGGAGAAAGAGAGAAAGAATGTGAGAGAATAAGATCGTAGTGTGGCCGGTCATGGTGGCACACGCCTTTAATCCCGGCTGTAAAGGCAGAGGCAGGCGGATCTCTGTGAGGTCGAGGCCAGCCTAGTCACAGTGCATATGTTATTCTTCATGACATATGGCCTCTGGAGGCCAGCTGGGTGTGGTAGCCAGTGCCTGTGTAGTCTTAGCATGTAGGAAGCTGAGGCAGGAGGATTGAGGGTCAAAGTGACCCAGCTCACACAGCGACTCTCTGAAGTGTTTGGTGGCTCTCCCCTTGAACCTGAGCGGGCCTTTCCCTTTCCTCCTTTTCAGGAAAGCCCCTTTTGTTTTCTTCCACTTCTCCTTCTCTTTTCTGTGGGTTTTGTTGTTGTTTTTGTTTTTTTTGAGACAATCTTACTTTGTGACACTGGACCTCAGAGATGGGCCTGCTTCTGCCTCCCTAGTATTGGGATTAAAGACATGATCTGTAGCACCCAGCAAAAAAGCCAAAGCAGGTTCTTTGTTTTTGTAGACAAGCTGGCCTCAAACTCACAGAGATCCTCCTGCCTCTGCCTCTCCGAGTGCTCTGATTATAGGCATGCGTCACCGTGCCCAGCTTGTAATATGAAATTTTATGTGTGAGAAATATCTTAGCTCCCACAGTCTTTGCATATAAGACGTGTATATATATATATATTTCTCTATATGTTAAGGGTTTGTGATATAGACATTTGTTTTAAATTTTTTTCATGTGCCTTTTTGCAATATGTGGGTGAGTTTGTTCTTTTATAACCTCACTCCCTAAGTATTCTTTCCTGCTTTGCTCCTACCCCTGGCTTTGAGGTTCAGACCCTTGGCCTTGCACATGTTTGTTAGGGCAGAGCTATGCCCTCCCCTACCCCTCCCTAATTTGTCCACTGGGTCTCAGATCCGAAACTGACCCAAAGTTGCCAAGTGTGGGATCCCCCGAATGTGTCCTCAGTTCTCTGTGTTCTCACTCGCGCCTGAGAGCTCAGTGTTTGGAGGCAGATGCGCTCTCTGTAGAGGAGTGGGGCTGGGGGCGCTTGCCGAGAGCGCCGAGACAGCTTGGGGTGAGGCTGGCCCTCTGTCCATGTCCTGCATCTGTACAGTTGCAGGTCCAGGACATCTGATGAAGACATGCAGTCTTTGGAGCTTTTCTTTTGTGTCATTGCATTTCCTAAACCATCCAGCACAGCTGTCTACGTGACGCTCATGTTGTATTAAGAGTCATTAAAAGTAATCTAGGGATTGGCACATCCACGAGACTGTAGGAGTTCTGTGCAGATACTGCAGATTTCACATGATCCGTGAGGTTGGCCATCAGCAGGTTCTGCTCTGTTGTGGGACAGTGTCCTGGGGTCAGGCCCTCTGGGGTACTGAGTGGTGACTGAATTTCCATATGCCGTGTGAGCTAGGTCCTTCTCCCTGTGTCCTCTCCCCTCTTACCGTCTTTGTCTTTTCACGGAGCTTGCTAGAACTAACTCCCCAGCCTGTCTTCTGACTTGTTACCCCTGAGGTTCTTGCTGCTGCGCTGGCCTCTGAGACACTTTCACACCCCTTTTCAGGCTGGAGATGGAGGAGTCCTCATCCCCCAGCACCAGAGCTAGGCAATTGTTCTTTCATCTGTGCGAGGTCTATTCTGATCCTCCTACTTCTGAGGCTGTTGGCGCCTCATAGCCTTTCTGTGTCCCTGAATCTCTACCATCTTTGTGGTCTGGGATGCCCAGGCCGGAAGCCGTTGCACCTTCTCTCCCTGTAAGCCCCTCCGCATCATTAATTCCCAAATCCCATTAAGCCTGGCTGATCTTTCTAATTACCGGCTGCACTCCTTCACTCTTTGGACCTTAATCCAGGATCCAGTTATTTGGGGTCTTAAGTTACTGCAACAGTGTCTGCGTTTGTCATGAAAACATTGCTCACTGGGGCTGGAGAGGCCGCCCACAGGGAAGAGCACTGTGGATCTTGCCACGGACCCAAGGTCCATTCCCAGCACCAGAAGTGTGGCATGAACATAACCAGAGGAGTAAGTCCTTTGCCTGTGAGCTTGACCCAGCTGTGGAGAAGACACTGATCGAGGCACATGGGACATGCCCTGTTGGCAGAGATGCTGTGAGGAGCAGCGAGGGCTGCAGAACGAGAAACTGGGAGGGTGAAGGCGTGTTTCGGCCCCTAGGCCTGGAGTGATTCAGGTGCCGTCATCTAGGAGTTACAAGGGAAGGAATGGAATAGTATTACAGAGACTGCTCTTGAAAGGCCGGTGGCTTAAAATATATGGAATTGCTATCTCATGGGGCCTGAGAATCAAAGTAGTGGCTGTTGTGATTTTTGTTTGTTTGTTTTGTTTTTCTTTTTTTAACAATTCATTTAATGTGTATGATTGCTCTATCTGCACGTACACCTTTGTGCCAGAAGAGGGCAGTAGATCCCATATAGATGTTGTAAGCCAATGCGTGGCACTGGGAATTGAACTGAGGACCTCTGGAAGAGCAGCAGTGCTCTTAACCTCTGAGCAGTCTCTCCAGCCCCATTTGTTTTGTTTTTTTTGAGACAGGGTTTCTCTGTGTAGCCCTGGCTGTCCTGGCACTCTGTAGACCAGGCTGACCTTGAACTCACAAAGATCCACCACAGCTGCTTGGTGGGTGTTGCAGTTTTAAAGGACATGAGTAGAGTTGCAGGTAGGAGCATTTGCTGGAAGTCTTCATAAGGAAAGGGGCTACACAGCGTCTCTAAAGTACTTCAGCAGGAGAGTGATAGGGTTGAGTCCCAGCTCGCTGAGGTCTGTGTGGAGGGTGGACCTGTGGGTTGAGAACAGTGGTGGAGGAGATCTGGACAGAACTCAGGGTGTTGCAGAGACGCTGCAGGGAGGCAGAACCTTGGATGGGTTATCAGGAGAGGGGGGAGGGGGACCAGACGGGAACCCTGGGGGAAAACTGTGTTGGATTAGACCAGGAGTGAAAGGGTGGTTGAGGATGGGGTTTTGTCCGGGTTTGCTTCTCTGTGGCTGTGATTACAAACCAAGGAGCAACACTGCCTACTCTGGCTGTCCCGCGCTCCTGTTGAACCGCTGCTCTTATGTAGTCTGGGCTCACCAGCTGAAGGATGGCACCACTGCAGCAGCGGACGACCCTACATCAACCAGCACCAAGAAGATGCCCCACAGACTACTGCAGGGCATCGACCTGCCTGATTCCTCAAGGACATTCCTGTTCCTTGATGACTAGGTTTCTGTCAGGTTGGCGGCTGAAGCAGCTGTGATGGGTGCACACCGGGCTTCTAAACCAGTGTGAGGCACAGGAACAGCAGGTGCTGGGATTAAGGATCAGTAGAGCCTGAGGTGCGGCGCGCACGGGGGGCGGGGGGGGGTGTGTCTAGGTAGAACTATCCTGGCGGTTAGCTGTGCAGCTTCAGGGTGATGGGTGGAGAATGAAGTCATGCCTGTGCTTTGGTGATGTCAACAAATACTTACAAAGGATTGGAGTAGGAGAACAACTTAGAAAAACAGGCAAAACTTTTGATGTGTCGAAGAAATACAGAGAAAATGTAGCCACATATGGTGGCACATGTCTGTAAATCCAGAGCTTGGGAAACAAAGATTTAAGACATAGTAGTTCAAGAGCAGCCTTGACAGCTACATAGTGAGTTTGAGGCCAGCCTGTATGAGATTCTATATGAAGGAGAAACAGAACGAAAAATAAACAGGGCAAACTGTCTTACCTTCACTTTACAGTATGGATGGAAATAACAAGTTGTGCCATAGCAAAACACCATTTCACAGCCAGCAAACAGACAAGTGTAGCCGGGCATGGTGATACCTGCTTGTAATCCCACCACTTTGGGCTAAGGCAGAAGGACGACCAGCCTGTGGCTTTGTGAGATGTCGGCTTTTCCAGACACACCCGGTGTCTGTTCTCTGCAGCAGCATTTAAAAGTGCTTGGTGCCCTTTTCCTTCCTGGCATCATGTCTTCCATTTTGGTTTTGTAGTGGTGAGGGTCAAAGCCAGGGCTGTGAGCTACACTCGAGCACACTGTCAAGCTTTAGGTTATTTTGTTTTTCTTGTTGTTTCATTAGTGTGTTCGCGTGTAGGTGAGGTGCAGATGTGCCCCAGCCCTTCGGGGACCAGATGACACATTCGTGTTCCAGAGACCAAACCAGGTTGTCGCATTTGTACAAGCGCCTTCTCCTCCTGAGCTGTCTCACCCCAGCCCGTTTTCTTTGTTGCTTTTGTTTTGTTTGGAGACAGGGTTTCGAGTAGTCCTGGCTGCCTTTGAACTTGACATGTAGCTAAGGATGACTTTGAACTTCTGCCTCTGGAGTACTAAGATCACTGGGTTGCCTGCTCGAGCCATTTGTGCCTGGTTTTATGTGGTGCTGGGGATCTACCAGGGCTTTGTGGGTACTGGGGAAGCAGCCTGCCAACTCAGTCAAGGCCCTAGCCCTTGTGTTCCAGTTTTTGAGGCAGGCTCTTCCTGTATGGCTTAGGCTGGGTTTTGTTTTGTTTTGTTTTGTTGTTTTGTTTCAGATTTATTATTTCTGCTGGACAGCGGTGGTGCACACTTTTAGTCCCAGCACTCAGGAGGCAGAGGCAGGAGGATCGTTGTGAGTTGGAGGACGGCCAGGACTACACCGAGGAAGCTTGTCTTGGAAAAGAACACAGAGCACACTCGAGCGAGCAGGCACACCGTGGCACTCTTGCCGTGCTTGTCAAGGCTAGCCGTGGTGCTCAGTCAGTGCTTTGCCCACTAAGCCGCCTCTCCAGTCCTGGCTGGAATTCTTCAGCTAGTTCAGGTTCACCGTGGACTCACCACAGTTCCTCCCATCTCAGGTTCAAGTAAATGCTGGCAATTGGGGCGAGAGAGATGGCTTGGTGGTAAGAGCACTGGCTGCTCTTCCAGAGGACCTGGGTTCAATTCCCAGCATCCACACGGCAGCTCGCAACTGTCAGTAACTCCAGGGGACCTGACCCCTCACACAGACATACATGTAGGCACAACAGCAATGCACATTAAAAAATAAAAGAGTGGTCACATCCCGACTTCTTCAGCTGGAAGTTTGTGGTAGGCAGCCTCATGCCTGCTGGGCAAGTGCTCTACCCCTGAGGTGCATCCACAGCCCTTGCTTTGCTTTTGAAGTGTTTGAGCCCTGGCTGAGCAGTGGCCGGGTAAGTAGAGCACCCGTCTCACAGGCCAAAGCCCTGGGGTGCTTCCCAGCAGGGTAGCAGGGTCTGAGAATGCACACCTGTGGCCCGCCTGTGCGGTGGAGGTCCAGTGCCAGGCTGGGATCTGTGAGCCCTGTCTGGGGTAGGAATCTGAGGTATGAGAGGAAAGGGCCCATTGGCTTCAACGTTGTGCTCCCCCCACGGGTGTGCACCCACGTGCTGGGTGTGAGCGTGCGCACACAGCATTTTAACATCTTTGCAGTTTTGGACTTTATTTTGCATTGTTGGGGTCAGACTCAGGGCCCTGCAAATGGCAGACCATCAGCTTTGCCGCCGAGCTGAATCTCTAAGACCTGACAATCTTTTTGAAGTGTAAAGTGGCACAGAACCAGATGGGTTCTTTGTCTCTAAATTAGGGTATTGTTTGTGTCTTTCTTTATGTTGTTTTGTGAGACAGGGTTCCTCTGTGTAGCCCTGGCTGTCCTGGACTAGCTCTGTAGACAGGCTGGCCTGGAACTCTCAGATCCCTGCCTCCCAAGTGCTGGGATTAGAGGTGTGCGCCACTGTATCAGGCTTATAAGTGCTTTAAAAATGATCTCTACTGCATTTTGGTGGCTGAGTCTGACACTGCAGCCCAAGTTAAATGCTTGAACGCTGAAGAGTCTGCTCTTTATGCCCCATCTGCTTTCCCCTGCCTGGGTAATCTCCCACTGTGTCACAGCCTCCTTTGCTGGGGTGTGGTATGTGTGTGTGCGTGTGCATGCGAATGCTGGATTGCTTTCCCCTGCCAGTGACCCCAGCGTTCCCATGTCTGTCCAGGTTCCTGTCCTCCGAATGGTGGAGGGTGACACCATCTATGATTACTGCTGGTATTCTCTGATGTCCTCCTCCCAGCCAGACACCTCCTAGTGAGTGATGTGTCTCCTGCCCGTGCTTGGGAGGGAGGGAGGGGGGAGTGTGTTCTTCCAGGGGGAGCTGAGAGGGCTGGCACGCGCTTCCTTCCTTTCCTCTGACAGCCAGTGCCAGGCCTCAGTGCTGTGTTTCTCACAGTGTGGCCAGCAGCAGCCGCGAGAACCCGATTCACATCTGGGACGCCTTCACGGGAGAACTCCGGGCTTCCTTCCGAGCATACAACCACCTGGTACTGCCTTCCCTGCCCAGCCCCTGTTGCCTAGCCCTCCCTTTGGAAGTCAGCTGAAGCTTTGCGGGCCCGTTTCCAACTCCCTCCTCGCCCCTAGGACGAGTTGACAGCGGCCCACTCACTCTGCTTCTCCCCGGATGGTTCCCAGCTCTTTTGTGGCTTCAACCGGACTGTGCGTGTGTTTTCCACGTCCAGGCCCGGCAGAGACTGCGAGGTTCGAGCCACATTTGGTGAGCCTCCCAGGGGCAGGACATGACAGTACAGAGACACCTGTGAAGGCCTTGCGTGAACTGGGGTCAGCTGTGGGGTTTCTCACCATCCTCAGGGCAGGCCTGCAGACACGTGTCAGCTGCTGGACAGACGGCAGCCTCCGGGCTTGGACGCTCTCCCAGGGTCAGCCATTGATTAGAAAGCCGGTCAAGGGCTGGAGAGATGGCTCAGCAGTTAAGAGCACTGACTGCTCTTCCAGGGCGCCTGGGTTCAGTTCCCAGCACAAGGCAGACACCTTCAATTCCCATCACAACTGTCCGTAACTCCAAGATTTGACACCCTCACATAGACATCCATGCAGGCAAAACTCTGTAACACATAAAATAAAACTAAGTGATTATTTAAAAAAGAAAGCTGGGTCAGCCACCAGGCATCACCCTGATGCCTGTCAAATATGCAGTTTGTGGTCTCAAAATGTTGCTAACCCTGGAAATTATTCTCATTTGATTCTTTTTTGCAGGGCCTGGGGTTGAACCAGGGTCTTGTGTTTAGCTCCGTCCACTGAGCTTTAGAAAACTGAAGTGAGCGGGAGTCCATTTCCTGTGGGCCTTAAGCTCTCCATCCCTTCCAGGGAAACCTGGGATGTGAGAGGGTTCTTGAGGGGTGTGAGTGATCTGGGAAGCATCAGAAGTCCTTAGTTGAGACAAACATGGGGGATGAGTCCGGTGCAGAGGCTCCTAGCTAGTAGCACCCTGTGCTAATTGCTCTCCGTTTCCTCTCCAGCCAAGAAGCAGGGCCAGAGCGGCATCATCTCCTGCATGGCCTTCAGCCCGTCCCAGCCCCTCTACGCCTGCGGCTCCTACGGCCGCACCCTAGGCCTGTACGCCTGGGACGATGGCTCGCTTCTCGCCTTGCTGGGAGGCCATCAGGGGGGAATCACCCACCTTTGCTTTCACCCTGATGGCAACCTCTTCTTCTCAGGAGCCCGAAAGGTATTGTTCAGAGGGTTGGGCATCATCTGCAGGAGTGGGGGTATCGTTTGTGGCGTGTTGAAACATACTAAGTTTGAGGGACTCAGGGAGGCTGAGGTGGAGGCAGGGGAGAGAGGGAGAGAGACTGACTTCAGACTCCCGCTGTTGTCTGCAGGATGCTGAGCTTCTGTGCTGGGATCTCAGGCAGCCGGGCCACCTCCTGTGGTCCCTGAGTCGGGAAGTGAGCACCAATCAGCGTATCTACTTTGATCTGGACCCGTAAGTGGCCGCAGCCCCACCCAAGCTCAAGGATGTCAGAGTCTGGTGCGGGGTCCTCTGTCCTTGCGTGTGAATGGCTTCTACCCAAGGCTGCTGCCTGCTGCCACAGTCTTTCTCCACTCCCAGGAGTGGGCAGTTCCTGGTGAGCGGCAACACCAGTGGCATTGTCTCCGTGTGGGACATCAGCAAGGGTTTCAGCGACAGCAAGCAGCTGGAACCTGTGATGACCTTTCTGCCCCAGAAGGACTGCACCAACGGAGTGAGGTCCTCAGTTCGCTGGAGGAACTCGGGGCTGGGGTTTGGGAGAGGTGGCGCCCTAACCTAGGTGCTGACACACCACTCTCTCTTCCAGCCTTCACCCCAGCTTGCCTCTGCTGGCCACTGCTTCCGGCCAACGCGTGTTTCCAGAGCCCACCAGTAGTGGGGATGAAGGCGAGCCGGAGCCAGACCGTCCTCTGCTTTCCCTGTGCCATGCCCACCCTGAAAGCCAGCTTCAGCTCTGGTGGTGCGGAGGGGGACCAGACCCCAATAGCCCTGATGACCAGGATGAGAAGGGGCGGGGAAGGATGGAGGGCTGTGAGCCAATATAAAGAGTTTGTCTCACACTGGAGTCACTGTGTCTGTGTGGGGTGTCACGTGACTGGTGGGAGTTCGGTGGGGCGTCGGTAGGTTCCTTTGTCCAGCATCTGTGGGGTCTGGCATATTGTTCCCAAAACCAGGGGTTGAGAGGTGGGACCAGGCGGGAGCCAATGAGGTGCTGAGCATGGTGTGAAGTCAAGTAGGTGGGGTGGGGCCTCCTGCCATTGACTGGATGGTTGCTAGGCAACTTGGTAAACTGAGGAGCAAACCTGTTTGAAATCTCACTCCTGAGGTAGCTGCACCAGGGGTCAGGGTGAGCTGGCCTGAGCAGGGGTGGCAGGAGTTCTGCAGACTGTTGAGTGTGACTGTGACAGGTCGGTGCTGAGGGCTGCACACCGCATTCTTTACCACCTTCCAGCTGCAGAGGGGAAGGGCGCAAGAGCGCTGTACCCCCTGCACCCCAGTAGACAGAGTCAAGAGCACCCGGAAAGGAGATGGACAAACACAGTAGCTTCATACCGGTCTCCCTGTAGAAGGCAGTGCCAGGGCAAGGACCTTTCTTGTTCGGCTTGGCGTTCCCCGTGCCTGCTTCTCCATCTGTCCAGTCTCCCCCTCCCTGCACACCTTGTCAAACACCCAGAAAGGGAGTCTTTGAAGAGATGCTGTCAACGGGGGCGGCCTGCCGGGGACCTTATTCAAAGGGGAAGGAGCAGTCTGTGGAGGATTGAGCAGGAAGGAGAGGAATGTCAGCCCTGCCGGGAGGTGCTGAAAGCCTCAGTTCTTACACCCAAGAAGGCAGCTCCTCCCTTCCCCCAGGATAATTGGAAACAGCCCTTCCTGTGGGTTGCAGCTTTGGGGATATAGGTACCCCCTTTCCTTTCCCGGACTCCTCTCCATGATCGCCTAAGAAGGGCTAAAGTGTACTCCCGCTCTCTTCACCTAGTCCACGGAAAACAGCAAAGGGTCAGAGAAGCCGGGACAAAAGGAGCCCAGGAAAGGGGCTTCCGCAGCCTAGGCTGGGTTTTCGGGTTTTCTTGAACTCCTCGTGTGACCTTGGGCGAGTCACGGGCCCCCTCACCCTGAGTAGCTCTGCCCACCCCCCTTCACACAGGTAGGCCCTCCGCGTAGCCGGACCTGGTGAAGCGCCCAGCCTTCAAGGTTATCAGTATCCTCCCCGGGCGGCTGGGATGCAGCCGTGGTGCCCTGGAATGGAAGGGGAGCAGGCTGCGGGAGCAAAGGGGGAAGGGTTTTCGGGGCGGAGAGGGCAAGAGCCTTTCTGGATGCTAGCGAGGAAGAGTCCAACCGCTCGGGCCCTCAGGAGGGCGGGAAGGAAAGCAAAGCCGAACCTCGGCCAGAGACGGACACTGCGAGAGACAAAGGGGGCGTGAGAGACCCGCGAGGCGGGGTGGAGGACGGGTGGTGCGCGAGGTGAGGGAGGTGTGGGGGGCGTGGGCCGCGGGATGCGGCGCCCGCTCCGCCTGAGCTCCAGCTCCGGTTTTTCCCTCCGCCATGCTCTCCCCCTCCCCGCCTCTCCTTTAACTCCCCCCTCCTGGGCTCGGGACTGGTTTCCTCCCTTAGCCCGCTGCCCTCAATCCCGGCGAGGCTGGGGCTCCGGCTCGGTGTCCCCTTCCTCGCTGCCTCGCCCGGCGCCCCATGCCGCCCCCGCCCGGCCCTCGGCCCCCCATGTCCCCCACGTAGCCGGGCGCACAAATCCCGAGGTGCTGGCGCGTGGGCCGGGGGCGCGTAGGGCGCCTGCAGACGGCCCCTGCAAGGGTTCTTGCGGGGCTGAGCGCTCTGGAGCCGGGGGGCAGGCACGGCAGAAAAGAGGGTCCTTGTGCGAGCTGGGGGTGACCGGCCACCCACCAGGGTGACTGGGGCTCCACAGCGTGGTACCACCCTCGGGGGTAGGAGACTTTGGGGGAGTTGGTGCCCCGCCCCCAGGCCTTGGTAGGGTCATGGGGGCCCCCCATTTCGGGCCAGGGGGTGTGCAAGTCGGGGCCCTGCTGCTGCTAGGTTTTGCGGGGCTGGTGTCTGGACTCAGCCTGGAGCCCGTCTACTGGAACTCGGCGAATAAGAGGTGAGCGGCCTGGGATGGGGAGACTCCAGTCCCGGGGGTGAGGGGTTTGGAAGCTTTGAGACTCTGGGGCTTGGGTTCCAAGCTGGGAGGAGGCTGGCGGAAGGTGCTGGCTGTGGCCCCGAGGTGAGGCGACAGGTTACAAGATAGAGCAATGATCTTCGGAGACAGACTGAGTCTCAGAGCTGGCTGGTTGTGGGTGGTGATGCCATGTGTCAGGAGTTGGGAGACCTTAAAGGGGCAAAGATAAAAAAAAGTTCACGGGCGGCGAGAGGGCAGTGGAGTAGCTGTTTGGATCTGAAGGAGAGCTGTGTCATGTGGGCTGAAGGGAGCCTGGTTAATGTCAGCTCTCGGGAGAGAGGTGCTGAATGGGTGCTCCTGAGGCTCGGAGGGGAAGGGCAGGGGCGCCAGGCTCCCAGGAGGCGCTGGGTGTTGGACATGAGGTGGAAGGGGGTTCAGTTTGGGGCTGTACAACGGCCCACGCAGGGTTCCTTGACCCTCAGTCTGTGCTCACAGCCAGAGACTAGTGAACCTTTGGCTGAACAACTTGTCAGCTGGAGTACGTCCTGTATTCCTGGTTTGGAGGATTCTTCTGGAGCCTCCTCAAGCCTCCCTCTTTTCCTCTTGCCCCTGGGCTCCTGAGAGGGCCATTGCCCTCTCCTGTCATCTTGGCTGCAGACTCTCCCATTGGGGACTCTGTTTCCTGGCATGCTTGCTTTGCATTGAGGAGGCCAAGGGTCAGCCACACAGGGCAGACAGAACCCATGGGAGGTCATCGGCATGATTGGCCACCATGGCATTTTCTGCTTCCATCAGCCCAAGAGTTCTGTTTCAGAAACTTCCTCCTTCCCTGAGGGAGGTTGTGAGAGGTGGTGGCAGGGAGCGAACTGAGAGTTCATCAGGTACTTGGTCTTAATCCTAGCTCCGCTGACAGCAACCCTGTGGCCTTAGGCACCCTGACCTCTCTGCATTTGTATCTTCAGTCCTCGGAGCTGTTAGCAGCACTAGAGGCCAGGTATTTGGACATATTCTATAGTCAGGAAAGGAGAGGTAGGGCTGGCTTTTTGTTTGTTTTCGGGTTTTGCTTCCTGGCCTCCCTGCCCTGTCCCGATCCCGCTACCTCCCCTCCCTCTTGCATCTCAGGGATAATCTCAGTCACTCCCACTTGTCAACAACTCCTGGCTGCAGTTTTGAGTAGCCCATGTAGCCTGAGGCTATAAATTGGGCTACCCTGATAGGGCTGAGACAAGGCACTAGGGGTTCTGAGGCTCTTTCGGATGCTGGGTGAGAGCTGGTCAGTTGGAGTCTGGAAAGATGCCAGGCCACAGTGTCCTGGGACCCAGTTTCAACTACGGAGGTACAGTTTGCAGTGGCAGGCAAGTTGTGGCTACGAGGGGCCCATGAGTCTCCTGCCTAAATGGCCAAGGAGAGGCTGCTGGGCTGTGTCAGCTGTGATGACAAAAGCTGACTACTTCAACTCCAGGGCAGGAAAGCACTTTCCTCAGAAAGTTTAAGCCCCGAGGTGGAATGCAGGAGGGAGAATGACCTGGTGGTTAGCCCTTACACTTTGGTTCTCACCAGCTCCATTTTGGTCAGTGCCAAACCAGCATTTGTTCGTCACACGCCTCCTTAACTGACTAACTTGGGAAACTGGTCCAGATCAAACCCCCCTCCCTCAACCCAACCTCTTCCTTGCCCCCTTTGCCCTGAGATTCAGTGGTGGCCTGGAGAAGGGGAGGTCCTACCCCCACGGTTGACTGCTGTGGAATAGTGAAATCACCTGGGAGGGGTAGGCTGTGTGGTTCCGGAGAGGCCAGCTCCTTGGTAACTGGCATCCTGTTGCCATGGCAACCGCACCGGTGATGGAGCGGGAGATGGCAGTGTGCATGTGGCGAGGGCGGGCTGAAGAGTGCATTTGGGCACACCAAGGGGCAGGAGACCTCTGAGCCTGGTGTCCTGCTGCTTCTGATGTGAGCGTGGTGCCCGCACTCACTGAACACAGGACTCAGACAAAGGCGGTGGGCGGGAGCTCAGAGTCGCCGTCCTAGAGGGTCGGGAGCGAGAGAGGGGCGCTTCGGGCACCACCCCCCTGGCATCTCTTTCCTGTCTACCTTGTCTTCTCTCCAGGTTCCAGGCAGAGGGTGGCTACGTGCTCTACCCTCAGATCGGGGACCGGCTAGACCTCCTTTGCCCCCGGGCCCGGCCTCCTGGCCCCCATTCCTCTCCCAGTTATGAGTTCTACAAACTGTATCTAGTAGGGGGTGCCCAGGGTCGGCGCTGCGAGGCACCCCCCGCCCCAAACCTCCTTCTCACCTGTGACCGGCCAGACCTGGACCTCCGCTTCACCATCAAGTTCCAGGAGTACAGCCCTAACCTCTGGGGCCATGAGTTCCGGTCCCACCACGATTACTACATCATTGGTACTGCCAGGCAGAGGCAGGGGCAAATAGAGTGTCTCTGGGACAGAGGGTGGGGAAGGGAGGACCCCTGGAACCCACCACTGTGCACCAGCAGGGTCCCCCCGGAGTGGGGGCGGGGGGCTAGGCCCCAGGATTGCTGACTTCTTCCCCTGTTCTTGTCCTCAGCCACATCAGATGGGACCCGGGAAGGCCTGGAGAGCTTGCAGGGAGGCGTGTGTCTAACAAGGGGCATGAAGGTGCTTCTGCGCGTGGGACAAAGTGAGTGGGGCTGGGGTACGCCCGCTTGGAGCTGAGGGGGCTTCAGATGGCCCGCGCAAGCCAGGGGCATTCCTCTCAGGACCCTCTCCCTTACATCTTCCCATCCTCAGGTCCCCGAGGAGGGGCTGTACCCCGGAAACCTGTGTCTGAGGTGCCCATGGAGAGGGACCGAGGGGCAGCTCACAGCCTGGAACCCGGGAAGGACAGCCTGCCAGGTAGGAACCGGGAGCCAGCCCCTGCCTCCTCTGCCGTCAGACCCCAGCTGCCCTGCCTTCACCCTCTCCTGCCCTCCCTCTCTCGTTTTGGGGGCGGCGATACAGGAAAGAGGAGAAGAGAGGCTGGGAGGCTGGGAGGGAGGGGAAGCCAAATGAGGAAAAGACTCAATTAGAACTAATTAGCCAAGTCAGTGCTTCAATCAGCGCTGTCAGAGCAGTGGGGAGGACTACATGGGAGCTGGAGGCCGGACACCTGGATTTGGATCTGGGCCTTGGGGGAGGGAATGCTGGGTTCCTAAGGGACCTGGGCACTGCTGGGGAAGCCCATTGGGGACCCCCAGGGCTGGGTGTATCCGATATCCAGATGGCTCCTTCAGCCCCTCCCCCTCTTTCCTCCTTCACCCCTTCCCTGCCAGGTGACCCCAACAGCAATGCAACCCGGGGTGCTGAAGGCCCCCTGCCCCCTCCCAGCATGCCCGCAGTGGCTGGGGCCGCAGGGGGGCTGGCGCTGCTCTTGCTGGGCGTGGCAGGGGCTGGGGGTGCCATGTGTTGGCGGAGACGGCGGGCCAAGCCTTCGGAGAGTCGCCACCCTGGTCCTGGCTCCTTTGGGAGGGGAGGGTCTCTGGGCCTGGGTGGTGGAGGGGGGCTGGGACCTCGGGAGGCTGAGCCTGGGGAGCTAGGGATAGCCCTGCGGGGCGGGGGGGCTGCAGACCCCCCCTTCTGCCCCCACTATGAGAAGGTGAGTGGTGACTACGGGCACCCCGTGTACATTGTGCAGGACGGGCCCCCCCAGAGCCCTCCGAACATCTACTATAAGGTATGAGGGCTCCTCCCACCTGGCTCTCCTCAATCCAGCCGTCCTCGGGTGCTCCTCCAGCTTAACTCACGGTGTGAGGGCACCTGCGCCATAACCTCAGCCCCCTCTGCCCCACCAGCCCCTTGGCTCCTCCTGGCTATTTTAGGATCCCTTAAGAACCACGCCACCTCTTCCTGCCCTCCCCGACCCTCGTTTGGCTGTGGGCATGCCTCTGTCTCTGCCTCTTAGGGAAGGGGGCACAGGCTCAGCCTCCTTTAACCACGACACAGGTGCCCTTGTTCCCTCACCCACCGAGAGCAGGGTGGGGACAGTCTGTCTTTTGGTTGGCGCCTCTTTCTGCCTCTCACTGTTTTTCTCTTCTCTCTATCTCTTATTCTCTCTCTCTCCTGTCTCTAGGTCTGTTCTCTCCCTCCTCCCTAGCCTCCTCCTCCTTGCATCTCCTTTTTACCCTCTTGGCTTCTTGTCCTTCCTGTGCCTCTCACGTGTCTCCTGGGTTGGGGCATCAAAGTGTCTCTCCACTCGGCTCTTGGCCCTTTTCAACTTTTCATACCAACTGCTCCCCTCGGTCTGCCAAAAGTTGGGGGCTCTTGGGGGGAAAGATTCTGGCCTCTACCCCCCCCCCCCACTCCGGGCATGGGCACGGGGCCTCTTTCCCTGCCCTTCTGTGAACTTACTCCAGCCATTTGGGGTGGTTACCCAGTCACAACCACTGCCGTGAGAAGAGGTGTCCAGTTGTGTCCAGTGGCTGAAAGCAAGATATGGACCAGTGGGGGCATTGTGGACTTGACCTGATGCCGAATGGCCTCAGACAGGAAGTGACTGGCTCCAGGCAAGAAGTGGCCAGGCCTGGACAGAAATGGCCTGGAAGTGGCAGAAGCAGAGCAGCAGGAACTGGAAGTGCCTTCATCCAGGACAGGAAGTCGCGCTTCTGAAACAGGAAGTGGTCTGGCTGGAATTCCAAGTGGCTTAGTCTGGGAAGGTGGTGGGGTGGGGGCAGGGCGCGGGAAGTGGATGGTTCTTTCCCTGTGGAGGAAGGGGCAGGAGGAACTTCCTGGTTCAGGAGGAAGCTGGAACTTACCACTGTGAGAGGACAGTTGTGGACTGAGTTTTCTTAGTATTCAGTGGCACTTCCCAAGGATCTCCCTTCCCTTGTGCTCTGTGCGGATCTTTAGGACAGCTAAGATGGCTGCCACCTGCTGTGGCAGGCCCATTTGTCTTGTTCTCCCCTTCCTGTACCCCAGTATAATCTCTGTTGATCAACAGGACTACCCCCAGAACCGACATGTTGTCCCCTGGTAACCAGACAGCTGTCTCGTTCATTCTTTCCTCCCTTCAAACCCAACACAGCACCTTCCTGGTGACTGAGAGGTGGCCTACTCACTGGTCTAGCTGGTGGCAGTTTTTAGCACTGGTTGCTGTTTCCATAGTGACAAGCCTATACCTCTTCCTGCTCTTTAGTGCACAGTGGGCTATTGCCTCAGTTTCCTCCCAGCTCAGTTTTATTAGGCTCAAAGCTGCCCTTAGGCACCAAGTTGGCCACCTCAATAAGCAGCCAAGATGGCTGCTCTGTCCACCGGAGGTCAAGGCATCTCTCTGGCGATGTAGTTCCCAGCTCCTTCCCGGGAACAGGAAGTTGGTGTTGCCATGGGGGAGGTGGCGGGGTATGGCCGTCACCTCAATAGTTTTACTGTAAAAGGGAAATTTGAACAACAACAAAAACAGGAAAAAAAATAAAAAACTTTAAAAGTTGACGAGGAGGCTGGAGAATGATTGGAGGTGAATCTGGGGGCCGGAATGGCTTTTGAGCCGAGGCTGGGTCACCCGGGGTCCGAGGAAGGAGAGCGCTGGCTGGAGTGGTGAGGAGGCCAGTTTGTGGAGAGGGAATCATGGGCTCAGAAGGCCGAGGAAGGCAGCACCTGTAGAGAGGACCTGCTGAAGGCCGGGTGTCGTGCGTGCGTGCGGGGGAGGGCGTGCCATGCTAAACCAAAGCATGTGGGAGAGGACACTCACTGTGAGCTGCACTGTGTGGAGGTCTGTTCCCTACTGCCCCTACCCAAGCTTCCTCTGACTGGGGGACGGTGTGACCAAAGGAAGGGCTAGAGCAGGAAGACCCCAGGGACCCAGGCACCAAGTGTGTCTACTCGTATACCCACACCCCAGGCTCCTCTTCCCAAAAGCCCAGGTGCCCATCCCCCTCGACCCAACCCCATTCTCCAGCCACAAAAGCTGCCATCAGGAACGTCACTGGAGCGAATCTGCAGGGTCACAACCTCTGCCCTGGCTGCCCTCCCCGGACTGAAGGTTCCCTCCCACTGTCTCCCATCTGCCTGGAGGTCAAGGGGTCCCCCTTCTCTCCTCACCAAGACCCCTATCCATCTCAGCAAGATGCCTGGGCCCTCTGAGGTGTAGGTACTGAAGGAGGGAGTTGAAAACTGGGAGAGCAGGTACAGGGCTGTGCGGAATTTCCTCTTGCCTTCGGAGCCCACACTGGAGCTGCCCAAAGTGGGGAGGCTCGGGGGAGTCGGAAGGGCTGGTCCTGGCCCTTAGTGGGGGTTGGTTGTCTTGGAAACATCCCCTTCTCTACACAATGGGAAGCCCCCCTCAGCCTCCCGCGTGGATGGAGCCGACAGCCCCATCGCTGGCTATCAGCCTCAGGGACTTGGCAACCGTCACTATGGCAACACAGAGCCCAGCAACAGGGCCCACTGAGAAAGGGAGGGGTCCAAGACTGGGGCAAGGCTGGGAGTGTGAGGGGACAAGGGCTCTGAGAGCACCCGTGACACATCCATCCAGAGGTACAGGTGGGGACAAGACGGGAGAGGAATGGAGATAAATGGTCTCCAGGACAAACGCATCACCAAAGCAACCAGGACATCACAACAGGCAGAGAGACAGGAAGACACCTGGGGACAGATGCACAGCTGGGAAGGGAAACACACCCCTCAGCCCCTGGGACACACCCCCTCTGAGCGCTGGCATCCACAGACCCCCTGCCAACCACCTGACATTCACAGCACCTACAGCCTTTCGCACGCGCAGTGACTTGCCCGTCTTCTAAGCTATTTGCAAATGCTGGTGGCTTCCACACAGAACCACACATGCCATCTGTGGGCTTTCTGGAAACACGTACACACACACACACACACACACACACACACACACACACGCAGTCCCGGGGTAACAACTATGACAAGAATAGGAGGGCAGGGGACACACACCATTCGTTTGTTCAGCCACTCCAGCATGGTGTCTGCTGTGTTCCGGTGCCTCTTCAGCCTTATGTGCCGAGGCAAAATCTCTGCTTCATAAAGTCTTTTTTTTGTTTGGTTATTTAATGTTTTATGCCCCTGTAGCACTACTGTCAGGGAGCCTTGAGCATGGTGACAAGTACGCTATCCTTGAGCCACATCCCCAGCCCAAGTCCACTTTTTTTGTTGTTTAAGATTTAATTTGAAAAAAAAGATTAAAAAAAAAAAAAAACAGATGTATTTAATTTGAATATTCTTACCTGCGTGTATGTTTGTGTACCCAGTCTGTGTCTCATGCCTGAGGAGGTCACGAGGGCCTCAAATACACTCTAAGCAGAGTTACAGAGTTGTTGAGCCTCCTGTAAGCGCAGGAAACCAAGCCTGGTCCTTTGCAAGAGCAGTAAGTGCTCTTCATTACCACATCTCTCTAGCCTTCCTCTCACCTTTGAGGCAGGCTCTTACTGTAGCCCAGGTTGTCCTAGAACCATGTTGTTTGTTTGATTTTAAGGCAGGGCTTTGCGGAGTGAGACGGCGCACACCCGTAAGCCCAGGACTCGGGAGGCAGAGGCAGGTGGATCTCTGTGAGTTCCAGGCCAGCCTGGTCTACAAAGCCTTACCCTGAGTTCCAGGCCAGCGAGGGCCACACAGAGAAACACACGGAGAGAGACATGAGTCAGAGTTTTATCATATACATATAGACCAGGATGGCCTCAAACTCAGAGGTCTGCCTGCCTTTGCTTCATGAGTGCTGGGGTTAAAGGTGTGCAAAGCCATTTCTGGTCCAGTGTTTAGCTTCTGAAGTCCACAATTTAAAGAATTAGTTTTTTGGCTTGGTTTTTCGAGACAGGGTTCTCTGCGTAACAGGGCTCTGGCTGTTCTGGAGCTGCTTAGTAGATCAGATGGCCTCTAACTTACAGAGATTCTCCTGCCCCCTGCCTCCCCAGGGCTGGGATTAAAGGTGTGTGCACCGCACCCGCCTCAAGTCCACATTTTGA
The DNA here is from genome assembly GCF_907164565.1 of Psammomys obesus. Taxonomy (NCBI): domain Eukaryota; kingdom Metazoa; phylum Chordata; class Mammalia; order Rodentia; family Muridae; genus Psammomys; species Psammomys obesus. The sequence continues at coordinate 1,263,943 of NW_026596152.1, forward strand.
TGGGGAGCAGTAAATTACCATTCAGTTCATGAAAACAGATATTGAGGCTGATACGGGAAGACTTTGAAGCCAGCCTGGACCGGGTGGGTGGGACCCTGAGGCAAACAAACAACCTCAGAGGAACAGGGTCAGAGGGTCCCTGTGAGACAGCCCAGACCTTTTCCCCAACAGGGAAAGCGCATGAGGTGGAGGGGAAAGTGCGAAGGGAGAGAAGTCCCTAGCTTGGTAATAACAAGGACACCTTCCTTATTCTTGTTTCAGATGCTCCCTGTCTGTCCCTAGCCTCAGCCCAGGGGCAGCATCCCGAGGCTGGGCTAGTCAGGAGTGTTCACTGAGTGCACACACTGCACTCGGGAGGCAGAGGCAGGCAGATCTCTTGAGTTGGAGGTCAGCCTGGTCAACAGGGTGAGTTCCAGGACAGCCACGCCAGACCCTGTCTCAAACAAACAGAAAAGAAGAGAAGCCTAGTAGCCATGTAGCTCCACCCTTCCCCTTTGTTTCCTGTCTATATGAACTAGTTGTTCTCCTCAAGGACTCTTTACGCCTGGGAGGGCAAGGGTGGTGCTTTGAGCTTTTGGGAACCTATGACACAAAATCCTGAGCACGAAGCTGCGTGTGAGGTGTGAGGTGGCAAGAGCTTGTACTCCCAGCACTTGGGAGGTGGGGAGGGAGGAGGCTTGTGAGTTTGAGGCCAGTGTGACCTATGAAATAAACAACAGCCAGGGGCTGGAGAGGTGGCTCAGCGGTTAAGAGCACTGGCTATTCTTCCAGAGATCCTGAGTTCAATGCCCAGCACCCACATGGTGGCTCACGACCATCTATAATGGGATCTGGTGCCCTCTGCTGGCACGCACGTGTACATGCAGCTAAAGCTCTCATATACATACATAAATAAATATATTTTAAAAAAGAAATAAACAATGAAAAGAGCCATGTCCAGGGCCGGCAAGCAGAGCTGAACTAACAGAAGCAAGCAAGCTAGGGACCTTGGTGCGAAAGCAGCTTCCCAACAGATCAAGGCTATCCTGGGTGCTGAGCTTCGCAGGCACTGGCTTTGCCAGCCTCTGCAGTTGAAGGCTACAACTTCCACCCAGTTTGGAGTGTGGTTTGTGTTGGGGAGTGTTAGCAAAAGGGAAATGAGGCTGAGGATTCCAAGTAGGAATTTCTTTTCTTTAAATTCCAGCTCACTGGGCATGGTGGCAACGCACCTTTAATCCCAGCACTTGGGAGGCAGAGGCATGCAGAATTTTGTGAGTTCGAGGCCAGCCTGGTCTACAGAGTGAGTCCAGGACAGCCAGGTTAACACAGAGAAACCCTGTCTGGAAAAACAAAACAAACAACAAAAAACTGTTCATGTGTATAGGGCGAGGAGCATGCATGCCATGGCACGTGTGTGGAGGGCAGAGGCCAAGTTTGCAGGGCTCCATTCCTTCCTTCTGCCATGTGGGTGGCCAGGATGGAGCCCTGGTCCTCACACTTTGTAGCATGAGCCTTTGCTTACTGAGCCACCTCAGAGACAGCAATAGAAATATCTGGTGAAGAATGTTTGATGTTATAAACTTGAGATTTAAGTTAGAATGGGGGGGAGGGTGTGTGCCTAAATTGAAAGTGGGCACTCACAGCTATGTCCCCCCTTTCCCAGGGAGAGGTTCAAGGTCTGCGGACAGGCTTGGAGAGGGGCTACAGGGTGTTTTGGAGGCAGGGTGCCGGTTTGCCTGTTCTTGGAGTGGTAGGCAGGACTAGAAACAGAGCACAGAATTGCCGCTGTGCATCAAGGGTCCTGTGTGGCCAGGGCAGGGGAGGCCTGCAAGGAGTTCAAGGCCACCCGGTTCCAGGCAGCCATGGTTCTCACGAGGGAATTGAAGCAGCCGATGATTTCCTACCTCTCCCCATGGCCATCGCCATCGGCTCCCCCAGTGGCACTGGCTGGTGGGGTGGGGCCCCCACGAACAGCCTCAGGGGGCAGCAGCTGGTGAGTGGCGAGGAATCTGTGTGCTCAGCAAACAGCAGCCTTGGAGCTCCAACGGCTGCCTCCTTCCTCATCAATCAGACTCAGCCAAATGTCCCTGCATTCCCACTGCCCCAAGGGGACTGGGGCTGGGCCAGGGTCCCCAGGGGAGCGAGAAGGGGATGGGGATGGGGAGCTGGGGTGGGGCTTAGGCTTCCATCCATTGGCCTGTGTCCTCTTCTCTTTGGAAGCCCTCAGTCGTTCATGTCACGGGGTGACCCTGCCCTGGCCCCTGCCACTGTGGAGGCATCAGCTACAAATCACCTGTGGGGGGTTGCTGGTGGAAAAAAGGGGAAGAGGGGAGAGTCGGGGCTGGAGCAGCATCCACTCTGGTTCTCACGGGACTGGTCCAGGGCATGAGCAGCAGGGAGGTTGCTGGCACAGAGGCCTGTCTCCCAGACTGGCCCCTCTCTCGATGGACACTCTGGTCAGCCAGTGACCCTGACCCCTTGAATCTGTCTTCCCATCTTCTCCTCATACCCAAGGCCCTCTCCCTGCTTCTTACCAAGATCTAGAGGTATGGCACCTCACCTCACCCAAAATTTGCCATTACCCACTGGGGACTGTGGCTTCTAGTTCTTAGCCTCCGGGCCCCCTCTCCCTCTCAGCCCTTACTCCCCTCAGGGACCCAGGCGTCCTGCCCACTCCCTTCACCATAGCAACCATTCTTCTTGGAGTTGCTTAAGACTTTAATATCATTTCATTAAGTCAGTAAGTTCAGAGAAGGTTGGGAGCACAAAGAGACTACGAGCGGGCCAAAAAGAACCAAGGTAGGGGGGAAGAAGGAAAGAGCCCCTCTTCTCCGTGGAGATGGCTCTGAGAAATCAAATATTGACAGTGAGAGAACAGACCTTATTAAATCTGGGACAGGGGTGTGTGTGGGTGGCTGTGGGAATGGCCGGATGCCTGGGTTCTGAGGGTGTTGAAGGTTCTGGAGGAGAGAAAAGCCTGTAGCTGGAAGGAGACACCCAAGCTAAGGGACTCCAGGGTCCAAGTGGTCAGCCTCTTTCCTTTGGGATTTGCTTGGGCTGGCCACTCTGGCTGGTTCTCAGCTGTCCCCCAGAGCCCCTAGGGATAAGCACCCCATCACAGCTGTGGCTGCCCCCCTTCATCCTTTCCCTCTACCTCCACCTCTGTTGATGAGCTTCAGCAGCGTTTAATCGGATTGAGCAGTAATTAGCAAAGCAAGATGTTTGATTACCTATTTAGCATAATGTGGGGGCTGGGATCCCTGGGCACAGCCACAGTCGAGAGGGTAGTCAGGAGAGAAAAGGGTCTATACCAAGTTCCTTTCCCAGAGGGATCTCTGAACCTACCCTTGAGGCTCCGCACCCCAAGCCTCCCCACAAATGTTCAGTCCTTCGGGACGTGTGCCTTGGGGTCCTGACCAGCCCTCTCCGCCATCTGGCTGGAAGATTACCCTTGTGTTCCATCTCAGCCCCGTGAGCTGTGCAGCTGGTTTGAGGGTGTGGCAGGGCCTCTTCCCTTCAGTCCCTGCGCTCAGCAACAGGAGTCTGATTCCGGCCAGCCAAAGACCACACAAATCAGCTCCCAGAAACCCATCCTCAGGATAATGGTGTCGGCCAGGTGTGGTAGCCACCCTGTAATTCCAGCACCAGGAGGCAGAGGTAGGACTCAAGAGTTCGAGAGTCTGAGGGAAGCTGGAGCTACAGGGCGAACGGTGAAGGAAGGGGTGGTGGCTGGAAGTGTTGCCTGTGAAGAGGACTTGTCAGTTATGGAAGGATGGTGGCTCGAGTCAGGGTGCAGAAAGCAGATAAATACGCTGGCCCCCAGGAGTACCAAGGACTGCTACTTCCGGCAGCACCAGACTGGCAAAATGAGACCTGTCAGGTGTGAAAATGGGGGAGCTGAGGTGCCAACTTCTTTTCACATCCAGCAAAGAAAATGTCATCAATTTAGCTCCTCATGGAAATGTAATCAGTGGGCTTGCTGCTGGCTTTGTCTTAATTAGGCACTATTGATGGAAGCGGGGAGGGCGCCTCCCTAGTCCCGTGATTCTGCTTCCTCATGGCATTTCCCACGTCTCCCCGAAGCGTCTCGCGACTCCCGGGGGACAGCTGTCTTTCCCGCCTTCCAGCCACCAGGCCGCGCAGCGCCCCCTAGCATCCGTTCGGGTCTGCCCCTCCAGGGCTCTGCGAGCTGCAGCCTTTGTTCCTGTGGAGAGCAAAGCTCCTCCCAGGCCGGGTCACCTTCCCCGGGGAGTTCCCGCCTCTCGTTCGCCCCCCAGACCAGCACTGCTTTTCAAGGCCAGTCCTCAGATTCAGAAGAAAACGACAACAACAATAATAAAAATCCAGTTCCAGCCTGCCCTCGTTCCCCCTCCCCGTGCCTCGCCGCCATCCTACGCCCCGATCCGGGCTCGGAAGCGGGAGCGGCGGGAGGGCAGGGGTGCTCCAGCCCCGGCTTTTCCCCTGGCCGCAGCCGCAGCGTGGCTGCTTGGAAATCCTGGAGAGCTTTCTAGAAGGCGGGCGAGCCTCGCGGCGGGGCCCCGGGCGCCCCCTGCCGGAGCCGCGCGGGCCGCGGCCGCACACCTGGCCGGCCGTGGCCGCCTCCACGCCCCGCGGGGCCGCGCCTCCGCGCTTCCAGCCCGCGCCCTTCCGGCCTAGTCCTGCGGCCCGCGCGGGGCCGGGCCCGCACCCCGGCCCCGGGACTCGGTGGTGTCCAAACCCGGGCCCCCTTGCCCTCTGGTCTCAGGTCCACGCGGGAAAGGCGCCCGGGGTGGGGCCGCGGAGCAGCGCGCCTGCGCGGTGTCCGCAGACCCGCCGCTGCGCGCCGGGCCCCGGGTTGCCATGGCGACGCGTGCCCACGGAGGGAGCCTGGGAGGGCCACGCGGGGCAGCTTCTTGGTTGGCGTGACCCAACCGTCGGTCTAGGGAGGAGAGGGTCGGCGCCGTGAGGTGTGTGGGGTAGAGGGAGGGAGCGAGCGCTGGGGAGAAGGCGCTGGGGAGCAGCGGCCTCTGGAGGCAGGGGGTGGCTGGAGGGGCGAGGGCGCGAGGAGCAGCGTGGCCAGAGGCGAGAGGAAGAGGGGTGCAGTGAGGGGGCCGCCGCCGTGGGGACCGGCCTGCGCCGCGGGCGGGCCCCGGGTGTTGTCCAGGCACCCCGTGAGCCCGGGCCGGGACAGCTTCTCCCGCCGCCTGTGACTCTCCCGGGGCTCAGCTGGGGGCTCAGCGGAGCTCCATGCTCCCCCGGAGGCGGATGAAGGAGCCCGCATTCTTGTAGTTGGTTTTATTGATTTGTTGGGCTAACAGAACGTTTTTCCTTGGAGCAAAGTACAAATCCTTCGAGTTTGAAATTCATAACCCATGATCAATGCCTGTGGCAGCCTGTGGGGAGGAGGAGAGAAAGCCACAGGTGGCTGCCAGGCACCGGCTGAGGGAGAGGGAGGGCCCAGCGTTCTAACGTGTGTCCTGGAGATTCTGTGCCCCTGCCATGGCTGCTCTCCATCTTTAAAAAAAAAAATGTTTTTAACGCCCCCACTGGGTGTTCCTTGTGCCCGGTTCCTTGTCACCATTGCATAATTTGAAATTCATTACTGGATGACTCTGTCCTTCTTGGTCCAGGGCTGTTCTCAAGGACGCTTGGAATCTGGCAACCTGAAATTCTGTACTTAGCTTAGACTCAACCAGCGAGGCTAAGAAACCGCAGTGCACACAAAACAGGGCCTCCCCCCCCCCCCCCACCTCTTGGCCATTAAAAACTAAAGGCTTGTGCAAAGGCTGCTCTTTGTTTAAAGCTGTTGAGATTTTAGTGTGGGTGGGAGGAGAATTTTTCTCTTTAGGTAGGGTGGAAAGGAGATAGACAGGAAAGTTGGCTGGGTTTGCCTCAGTGCCGAGAGGACGGGAGGGAACCGGGGGACACACTAGCCGTCCTGGGCCTTCTCTTATTCAGGGTGCTGTAGGTGGCGTGGCTGGAGGTCTGGGTGAGCAGACCTCAGCTTTGTCCAAGGTTGGCATACATTCCCATACTCCTCATTAGTGGTATTTCTGTTATTTAAAAAAAAATGTTTTAGTTTATATGTACGTGTGTGTATGTGTGTGTGTGCGCGCGCGCGCGTGCGTGTGCGTGCGTGCGCACGCGCGCGGGCGAACAAGTGCAGGTACCCAGGGAAGCCAGAAGGGAGTCAGATAGCCCGGAACCCACAGGCAGTTGTGGGTCACCTGACATGCAGGAAGCCATCTTCCCAGTTCCTATGTCTGGTTTATGTTTACCTTTGTTTATTCCTAATGGCTTCTAAGACCTGGAGTTTCCCCGCTTTCAGTTGTTGTTGTTGTGTGTGTGTGTGTACATGCCAGGTCAGAGAACAACTTGTAGGAGTTGGGTCTCTCCCCGGAGCCTGTGGCCCCAGGGACTGAGCTCACATCCTCAGTCTTGGTGACCCCTTACTCACTGGGCCAGCTCACCGGCCCTGGACTTTGACTTTTAACCTGATCCTCTGAGAAGTTTGGGTTGTCCCAGGGGAAAAGGTGAGGACTCCTTGGTCTCCCTCTTGGGGCCTTGCACACACATTCCAGGGCTTCACCACTGGGCCGCAGCCCCCCCCCCCCAAGGCTCTGTCGGGTATAGGCCCTGAGTGCATTATAGGCGTGTAGGTAACCTCAAAAGGTGCGCATGTTGGTCGTCTCGCTCGGTTTCTGAATCCAGAGGGAGGCTGTGTTAGCCGTGGGGTCTGGTGGGGGACTTCTGACACCCATGTACCTGCAGGTCTCGCCTTCAAGATGTCTGTCAAACCTGAGAAGAAGAGAAAATTGGGTGGCCGGGGAGGCTCCCGGATAGGCCGGGCTGGCCGAGGTGCCCAGTCTGCCTCGGGCTCAGAGGCTGAGGAGGCTTCCCCGCTCTCTTTCCTGGAGCCAGAGCCTGAGATCATCAGGGAGGAGTTTGGTGAGTACGGGCTGGAGCCGAGATGGAGGGCTAGGGAAAACTAGAGAGAAGCCCTTTTTGAGGGTTTCATTTTGTTTTTCTTGAGACAGGCTCTCTCTGTGTAGCTCTGGGTGGTTTCAAACTGGCTAGGTAGACCAAGCAGGCCTGGGACTCCAAAGCGGTCTAGGTGCCTGCCTTTGCCTCTTGGGTCCTGGGATGAAAGGCGGGCCCCGCCACGCCCAACCCAAGAGTGTCTTGAGGCTGGGGAGCATGCCCGAGTAAGGAGGACCAGTGTGGCACTGTATTCGTAAGGTTCCGGGTAGAACCTGTGCCCTCCTCATTTTCTTCTCCTTTTTATATGTGCGCTGTCTTCTTCCTGGCCAGCCTGCTGTTTATTCTGCCTTAAAATTTCCCCTCAGTGTACCGATTCTTCTGTGGCCAATTCTTCCTGTGGCCTCTTCCTCATTTCACGTGTTCCTGGTTGTTCCCACCCCACAGTAGAGGGTTTGATCTCTTCCTTTTTCCTATTTTCACCCTGGGTGGCAAAACAAATAGTGTTTTTCTTCCATTAAGCCCATCACCATGGAGACCCAGCCTGCTTTGCCACCCTTTGAATCCTAAGCCCGCCTGATGCTTCTCCACCATCTGTTGAAAGCTCCTGTATTTTCTTCCTCCTCTTGGCAGAGACTGTGGATTGTGGAGGTTCAGGTTCAGGGTGACAGGAAAGAAGCCCACACGGAGGGAACAAAGAACTCAAGTGGGCCGCCTCCTGTGGGCTTCGTCCTGGAGTCGGCCGAGCTGGAGGGTTTGGGCTGCTGTCGGTTGCCTCCCCTTTCGCTCCCTGCTCAGTGGACGAGAGCCTGTGAGCCAGGTAGCCTCACCTTTAAATGGGCTCCTTGGTATTGCTAGCGTCCCGTAAGGATGAAGAGAAATAGAATACTCCCCTGTTGTTCGTTTTAGACATATACATAATAAGTATTATTATTATTATTATTATTATTAATTTTATTATATGCACGGGTGTTTTGCCTAAGCCCCACATACATGTCTGGTGGAGGCCAGGGTGTCGGAGCCCCTGCTGCTCCGGCATGAATTTTAACCCCCCATGTGGCCGCTGAAATCAAACCTAAGTTCTCTGGAAGACAGCCAGTGCTCTTAACCGCTGACCGTTCCCTCCAGCCCCGACTTACTTAGTTATTTACGTATGTATTCAGTGTATGTATTCAGTGTGTGTGCACATGTGTGCCTGCTCACAGCAGGGTGCATATATGGAGGCCGGAGGACAGCTTGTGGGAGTTGATTCTTTCCTTGCACAACTCGGGTTCCCGGGCTCCAGCTCAGGTTTGGAGCTAAGTGCCCTTCCCTGATGACCCATCTCCACACCCACATTTTCTCCTTGGTGTTGAGGGTTGAATCCCAGGCCTCAGGCAAATGTTCTGCCACTGAGCTATTTCCCCGGCTAGAATCCCCCTGTATTGGAAATAGGTTTAGGGCTGTGGGCACGCTAGCTACACACACACAAACACACGCGCACACAAATGGGGTTTTCTTATATATTCTAGGAGCACCTTGAACTCCCAAACTCTGAGACTATAGACCCTCAGCCACCATTCCCGGATCATTACTAATATTAATGTTAGTGGTGAAGAGATTGAGGGCAGGTTTAGGGGGAAGGCCCTTCCTTGAGCCTACACTGGGGTCTAGCACTGTAGAAATGTGCAGCATTATTGTCTGTGAGCGCTCGTGCGCTCAGTTAAAAGCAGTTCAAAATTGACTGTCTCCAAGAAGCCCACTACCAGGAGAAATTATGGGAAGCAGCAGGGGAGGTTTGGTTTGGAGAATCTTTTGAGAAACAAAGAAAAGTACTTTAAAATGGATGCATCAGCCTTCAGATACCACAGAAAACCTTTCTCTCTCTCTCTCTTTCTTTTCTTTTCTTTTTTTTTTTTTGATACAGAGTTTCTCTGTATAGATCTGACTGTCTTTGAACCCACTCTGTAGACCATGCTGGCCTCAAACTCACAGAGGTCTGCCTGCCTCTGCCTCCTGAGTGCTGGGATTAAAGGTGGTCGCCACCACCTGGCTTTTTTGTTTTGTTTTTTTACTTCTTTTCTTTCTGTCTTTTAATTCAGAACAGGGTCTCTCTGTGTAGTCCTGCCTGTCCTGCTATGTAGACCAGGCTGCCTGTCCTGCTATGTAGACCAGGCTGGCCTTAAACTCAGAGGGACCTTCCTGCTGAGATTAAAGGTATGGACCATCATGCCTGGCCCTAAAAAGCTCTTACCTGTTAAAAATTTTGTTTATTTTTAAAGGGTTTTAGTGTGTGTGTGTGTGTGTGTGTGTGTGTGTGTGTGTGTGTGTGTAAATTTGTGCACATAAGGCAGTGTCAGAGGCAGCCAGAAGAGGGGGCTGTATTCTCTGGAGCTGGAGTTACAGGCAGGTGTAAGGTTTGAAGGGTGTGAACATGGTCCTCTGCAAACAGGAATGTGGGCCCCGAGGCTGACAACACGGGGCGACTTCCTCAGTCCCTCTCACGTTTGTTTTGTTCGGGTAAGATCCTTTACTGACCCTGGAGCTTGCTGATTGGTTACGATGGCTGCCAAGCCCTGGGGCCCCATTCCTGCTTTCCCAGCAGTGGGGTTATAGCTGTGTTCGCCCAGCTTTACACAGCAGTGCTGGGGGTCCAAACTGAGGTTTGCACAGCAAACGCCTTACGGAATGACCGGTCTCCCGGCCTGCAGGCGGCCTTTTCCCACTTCTCTGGGGCTGGAGAGACGGCCCAGCCGGTTAGAGCTTGAACTGCCCCTGAAGAGAACCAGGGTTCAGTTCCTTGCACTTAGGTCAGGTGGCTCCCAGCTGCCCGTCACTCTGGCTCCAGGGGCTCAGACTCTCCTGGACTCTAGGGGTGCCTACCCGCAGCCATACACATGCATCCATAATTAAGACATAATAAAAATAAATCTTAAAGAATCAGTATCCTGGGGGCTGGAAAGGTGTCTCAGCAGCTAAGAGCACGGGCCGCTCTTCCAGAAGACCTGGGTTTGATTCCCAGCACCCACAAGGTGGCTCACAACTGTCTGTGACTCCAGTTCGAGGGGATCTGACTCCCTCTTCTGACCTCCATGGGCACCAAGTACACATGTGGAACACAGACATACATGCAGGCAAAACTCACACATAAAATATTAATAAAAATAAAAGTTTAAAACTTAAATTTTCCTTTTCAAACCAGGCAGGGTTGCACACGCCTGTAATCCCAGCACTCTGCAGGCAGAGTGGATCTCTGTGAGGCCAGCCTGGTCTACAAAGTGAGTCCAGGACAGCCAGGGCGACACAGAGAAACCTTGTCTCACCAGGCAGTGGTGGCACACACCTTTAATCACAACACTTGGGAGGCAGAGGCAGGTGGATTGCTGTGAGTTCAAGGCCAGCCTGGTCTACATAGTGAGTTCTAGGACAGCCAGGACTACACAGAGAAACCCTGTCTTGAAAAAGCAAACCAAAACAACAACAAAAAACACTTCTCTAAAAAACAAAACAAAACAATTTTTTTTTTCTTTTTCATGTACTGGGAGTTGAACCCTGGGCTTTGAACTCTGAGCCCTCATGCTGTTTTCCTTAAGTTTCCTTCAGTTACCATTAAAAGAAAAGTTGTAATCAGGCACACCGTTCCTTCTCTGTATTTCTTAGACTCTCCCACAGGCGGCAGGAAGATGGTTTGGAGGTTACAGGTACCTGCCTCCAAGCCTGGTGACCTGAATGCCACCCCTGGGACCCTCGGGGTGGCAGGACAGACCCGACTCCCACAAGCTGCTCTCTGACGGCCCCGCGCACAGCAAGGCACCTGTATGTCTGCTCCCACCCCTCCCTCCATAGCCATGTATTTTAAAGCCCTGAGGCTTCCAACTCGCAGGCTCCCGGACTCTGAGGTCTGGTATCCTAGCTTACTGGGTGGTGAAGTCTAACCTGGCACCAAGGTGTTTATGACTTGGCTAGATCTGGTTATACCAGGGTAAGTACTGGTATATTTTACCTCAGGAATACAGTAAGAAAAGTTTGCTTGTTAAATGCGGCTCTAGAGCTCTCTGGAAAGGTATCAGGGACTTCAAGCCCAACAACGTTACGTTAGGTTGCTTTGTTGTAGCCAGGTTCACCTGTGGCTTAGGGTTCCTGTTGCTGCCACAGAACACCGTGCCCAGAAGCAAGTCGGAGAGGAAGGGGTTTATTCCACATACATTTCCACAGCTTGTTCATCACTGGAGGAAGTCCGGACAGAAACCCACACAGGGCAGGACCCTGGGGGCAGGAGCCATTGCAGAGGCTGCGGAGGGTGCTGCTCACTGGCTTGCCCTCCACGGCTTGCTCAGCCTGCTTTCTTACAGACCCCAGGACCCTCAGCCCGGGGGAGGCACCACCCACCATGGGCTGAGCCCTCTCCCACTGATCACTAATTGAGAAAATGCCCTACAGCTGGATCTCGTCAACGGAAACGCCTTCTCTCTGGTGACTCTAGCTGGAGTAAAGCTGACACACAACGCCAGCCAGTTCAGCCTTCATCCTGCGAGTCCCCGCTCCACCTTCTGAGTGTTGGGATTACAGGCATGTGCCAACTGGAAATTGAACCCAGAGCTTCACGCATGCTAGGCAACAGCCGCCAACTTAGCTGGGTCCCCAGCCCCTACGCTGCATACTCCACCACGTTTTCAGTCTTATTCTGTCCTGTCCCAGAGCTGGCACTCAGGGTCTTGCTCCTGCAAACACAGGCTCTCCCTCTGACCTACGCCGCAAACTCCGTATAGTTCTAACTTTAGAGTATTTCTGACACCAAGGATTGCAGATAAGGGATCATAGATGCGTTTCAGGCAGGACAGAAAACCAAGCCAGTGTCCTAAGTCATGAAGGCAGCACATCCTTTCTCCTCAGCCCTGGGCTCTCCTCCTCCTCCTCCTCCTCCTCCTCCTCCTCCTCCTCCTCCTCCTCCTCCTCCTCCTCCTCCTC
>NW_026596152.1:1275925-1282710 GCF_907164565.1 Psammomys obesus
TCCTCCTCCTCCTCCTCCTCCTCCTCCTCCTCCTCCTCCTCCTCAGACCACTGCTGTCTTGCAATAGGGTGTGTTTTCTGGAGTCTGTCGTTTAAGTTTCTACACATATCCATGAATGTCATGTCATGTGCTATGGTGGTGTTGCTTTTTGGTTTGTTGGTTTTGTTTTTTCCAGACAGGGTTTCTCTGTGTAGCCCTGGCTGTTCTGGACTCACTCTGTAGACCAGGCTGGCCTCGGACTTACAGAGATCGCCTGCCTCTGCCTCTGCTGGGATTAAAGGCCTGCGCCGCCATGCCCAGCAGCATTGCGCGTCTTTGTATCAGTTGTGATAGAGAAGACAAAACCAGTGTATTCCAGTGTTGCCTCAGTTTCCCTCTTGGTCTCCTGTTGCTAAGATTTTTTTCTCTTGGAGAGATGTAAACAATGCCTCCCTCCAGGGTCTGAACACAACCAAAGTACAAGCCCGCAGAGTGGTCCTGAGGCACAGTGACTTCATGGCCTGTCTTGGCGAGCAGAAGTGAGGGCTTACTTACAGGAGGGCCTCCATCTCGGGAGGTCTTTACTCCTCAGGGACAACGGTTTTCCCATGGCTGTGTGGGTGGAGCCCCTCCCTCCCTTCACTCTTCCCTGAGACCCCCCAGCTCATGTGCAGTTAGAGCAGAATGTCAGACAGGTGGCTGGAAGGGGGGCTAAAACGTAGGTGGCGTCTCATGGCTTCCTCATGGCCTCTTTTCATGAGTGAAGGCCACAAGTCAACAGGTCCAGCGGGGGCAGGCTTTCGCATGCAGGCCCCACTAAACTCTGGGAGAAGATGGTGGCTGTTTGGTTCAGAGGCTAGTCATGAGTGAAACTGGACTGCCATCAGCTCCTACAGGACATGGCTTCCTCCTCTGCAGTCCTGCGTTCTGTCGTCTTTTCCTTCTTTGTCTCCATCCCTCATTCCCTCTGCACAGGCTCCTTCCTGGAGGGCGGGGCGTCCTCTCCCCCAGTCTTTCAGTTCTCGCTCATTTGTTCTCCCTCCAGACCCCAAGGATGGGAAACCTTGTTTTACCCTGTCCCTAGCATGAGCTGGGAGTGCAGAGGCAGAGAACCAATGTGGACCCCAGAGCGGACGAGGCAGACTGGAGGGTCTGGGATGGGGAAAGGCAGGCTTCTGTGGGAGATAGAATCCACATGCTGGCATATTCCTAATTCTAATTTTTTTCGTTTCTCAAACCATCTGCACCTTGTCGTAGCCAGCTTTAAGATTTATTTTGCAGCTGGGCATGGTGGCACACACCTGTAGTCTCAGCACTCAAGAGGCAGACCCATGCAGAGTTCAAGGCCAGCCTGGTCAACAAAGCGAGTCCAAGACAGCCAAGGCTACACAGAGAAACCCTGTCTTGAAAAAAAAAAAAGGATTTTTTTTTTAAATTTGTTTATTTTTATTTTATGTGCATTGGTGTCATTGTCTGCATACATGTCTGTGTGAGGGGCTCAGGTCATCTGGAGCTGAAGTTACAGACAGGTGTGAGCTGCCATGTAGGGGCTGGGAATTGAACCTGGATCCTCCAGAAGAGCAGCCAGTGCTCTTAACCACTGAGCCATCTCTCCAGCCTGACTTGTTTCATTTTTTGATGGGTCATATCTGTAGGTGTGTGGCTACCTGTGGGGATTGTTCATATGACTGCGTTGCTGGAGGAGGCCGGAGGCATAGAAAGCGCCTCACTGGAGTTACAGGAGTCATGGGCCGCACCGGGCAGCAGACTTCGAAAGAGCAGGTCTCTGGCTGGTTTGGAGCTCCCTGTGTAGACGAGGCTGGCCTTGCACCCCGGAGCCTCACCGGCGCCTGCCTCCTGAATGCTGCCTCGTGTGCTCTTAAGGTGCTCTTCTGTAGCTGAGGCTGGCCTGGAACGGCCCCTCCCGCCTCTGCTCTCCGAGGACGGTGTGACCTGCGCCCCGCCGCTCCCACTCCCAACAGCAACCTCAGACATCAAACACATTAGTGCAACTCAGTCCGAAGATACACCAGTTTGCTACTTCCACGCTGAGGAGAAATGCCAGGAAAATATTAACGTCTTTGTTCCCCGTAATTAAACCATTATGTTGTGATGAGAGCAGAAAACTCCGTGTGTACAGTAAAGCCCTGCAGTTCAGATCTCGCAATCGCCTCCAGTCTGAGATGAGCTGTTTCAGGCAGTGTTTGTTGGCAATGTGTTTGTGGTATGTGCACTGGTGTGTGACTGTGTGTGTGTGTGTGTGTGTGTGTGTGTGTGTGTGTGTGTGTGAAGGCTCTCGTGAACATGCAAAGTGTAGCACGGGTGACGGGTGACGGCTGCCAGAGGCGCCGTGGCTTCAGTATGCTCTTGGTCATCTTAGCCGAAGGAATATTAACTGTACTTGTACTTCTCTCCTCAGCGTGTGCACGTGCGTGCGTGTCCGAAGTGTTTAAGCGAGGTTGGAGGACAGCTTGCGGGCTCAGTTCCCTCCCTTCACCATGTGGGCCCCAGAGCTCACGCTCAGAGCTCCAGGCTTGGCAGCAAGCGCCTACACCCACCGAGACCCCGGGGCAGCCCTTTAAATTCATTTTGGTCAGAAGCCTCTTACTGTTGTCACATTTTCCCAATGTTCCGTGTTCTGTCACGCAACCCGTGTGGGGCTGCAGCCCCCGTTCAAGAAGCTGCCCTAAACTGGTGGCTGGGGCCTGTGCAAAAGCTGTACCATCGACACCTCCAATTTCAGAACGCTTTCATCCTCCTCAAAGAAAGGCACGCTGAGCACCTTGACAGAGTGGTGCCAGATGACTCCCGAGTCTGTGTTCGTGTGTGCACACACATGTAACTGTTTAACATGTGTATGCATGTATGTATATGCACATATGTATGTATCTTGGTTTGACTTTTATTGCCGTGATGAAACACTGACCAAGCCCAACCTAGGGAGGGGAGGACCCTTTTGCTCACATGTCCTGACACAAGGCATCATTGAGAGATGCCAAGCGGGTCAGGGACCCAGGAGCGGGAGCCAGAGCACAGACCACGGGGGTGATGTGTGCTGGCTGCTCCTGTGGCTCAGGCAGCTTCCTTCCCTCCCTTTCTCCCTCCCTCCCTTCTTCCTTCCTTCCCTCCCTCCTTCCTTCCTTCCCTCCCTCCTTCCTTCTTTCTTTTTGTAGTCTAAAGTGTGTGTAATGTGTGTTTTGCCTGCATGTATGTCTGTGCATCACAGGTCAGAAGACAGTGTCACTCTGGAACTAGAATTACAGATGAGTATGAGCCATAGTGTGGGTGCTGGGAACCGGACTTGGGTCCTCTAGAAGAGCAGCCGGTGCTCTTAGCGATGAGCCGTCTCCATCTAGCCTCTGGGCTTGCTTTTCTGTTTTTTTTTTATACAGCCCAGAACCCCGTTCCTAGAGATGGCCTCCTGCAGCGGGCTGGCACGACTCGGTGTTGATCACTAGTCAAGAAAATGCCCCTGCAGACGTGCCAAGAGGTCCGTCTGATGGAAGCATTTTCCCAACTGAGAGTCCCTCTCCCCAGGGGACTCTAGCCTGTGTCAAGCTGACAATACAAAACAAAAACCAAACCAAACCCTACCCAATGCAGTATGTGTCTGTGTCTGTCTGTGTCTGTGTCTGTCTGTGTGTCTGTGTATGTCTGTGTGTCTGTGTCTGTGTGTGTCTGTGTGTGTCCGTGTGTGTCTGTGTACGTGTGTCTGGTATGCGTGTGCACGCTCGTGTGCATTTGGATGTAACTGCAACAACCCGCAGTGCGCAGCGGGGGAGGGCGCTCCTCAGGTGCTGGCCCGTGTCCCCCTCGTCCGAGAGAGGCCTCTGTCGCTTTCCTGCTGCACACACCAGCCTAACTGCCCTGCGAGCCTCTGGGTGTTCCCGTCTCTGTGTTCCTATTAAAAAAAAAAAAAAAAAAGCTGGGCTTGCAGAGCTTGGAGGCCTGCACTCTGCCTTTCTGTGTGTTCTAGAGTCACATTAGGCCTTCCTGCTTGCACGGCAGACACGCACTGAGCCTCCTCAGCCCCTCTCTCTGTTTTACTATTTAATTATTATTATTATTTTTTGAGACAAGGTCTCGCCAGTGCTTTAAATTGTGTCATTCTCCTGGCTCCAAGTGGGATTCTAGGCACGACCCAGCATGCTCTGCTATTTGTTTGTTTATTCTGAGCCAGGTTGCCTCAGAAGTCAGGCAGTCCTTCTGCCTAAGTGTCCTGAGAACCTGGATCACAAGCGTGAGCCACCACATCTGCTTTACACAATTAATGAATGGGCTCTTTTTTTTTTTTTTTGAGCAGCTTTCCCTCAGATCCTGATGTCACTAATCTGTAGTCTCTTCATAGATGTCCTATGTGGCCACTTCCTATAGATGGAGTCACACAATTGAGTCACTCACACACAATGGAGTCCTTTCATGTTTCCAGCTTCTGTCACGTGGCATAAAGTTTTCAAGGTTCAGCTGTGTTGTAGTATGAACCTTTATTTTTTTTTTTTTTTTATAGTGAATAATAGTTCACGGCAGACGTGCACCAGATTTTCTTTATCCAGCTACAGCTTTGGTGGATGCTTGGGCTGTTTCCCCGCCTTCTTACTCAGTGCTAGCAAGGAACCCAGGGCCTAGTGTATGCCAGGCACCGAGGTGTTAGATCCTGCCCATTTCTCCGCCTCCTCTCCCTTGTCCTCCTCCTTCTCTTCCTCCTTCTTCTCCTCTCCTTCCTTCTCCTCCTCTCTTCCTCTGCCTTCTCCTCCTCCACCTCCTCCTCTTCCTTCTCTTCCTCCTTTTTCTCTTCCTTTTCTTCCTCCTCTCCCTCTTCCTTTTCCTCCTCCTCCTCTCCTCCTTTGCTTCTGCTTCTTTTTTAGGACAGAGTTTCTCTGTGTCGCCCTGGCTGTCCTGGAATTCCCTTTGTAGAGCAGGCTGGCCCCAAACTCACAGAGCCCCACCTGCCCCTGCGCCCTGAGCGCCGGGACCGAAGGCGTGCTCCGCGGTGTCTGCCTCTCCCACCGGTCCCTTCTACCCCGTGTGGCTGATGCTACCGCAGACGTTAACAAGCTACCCAGGTCTTGCTCTCAGGCCTCTGGGTACAACACATGGCATCGCTGGGTAATGTGGGTCCTGTGTTTGACTTTTGTGTCTTTATTCTTCCCAGAGCAAGTCCCAGAGTTACCTGAAGTCGGTGAAGGGATGGATGCTTCGACCGATGTGGTAGGTGTTCGTCCCCTCCCAGCGACAGCAACACGGGGTGAACCAAGCATCGAGGCCGGGACGAGGGGTGCAGAACTCTCCCCACTCTGCCGCCTGCTCCCGCTCACCCCAAAGCTGGCCCCCCAGTGACGGTGACCTGAGCCCTTCCCCAGGACAAGGCCCTGAGGAAAGAACTGGCCTCTCAGCTGGTCTTGCTCCCCTGCCTTGGGTCATAGTGGTCAGTCTCACAGGGGGACATCTGAAGAGCTTGGACAATAATTTCTGCGACGTTCTCTTTCCTTCGCTTCTGACTGAGGGGAAGATAGAATCTGTCCCAGTCACTGCTAGAACTAAGCTTTAAATGACACCTTTTCTTCCGAGAAGAACATAGTTTTGCCTGTAGTCACATAGGTGGGATGACTGGGGTGGCAGCCTTGCATTTAAAAAAAAATTATTTACTTATTTATACAGCATTCTGCCTGCACATCAGAAGAGGGCAACAGATCTTACCATAGATGGCTGTGAGCCACCATGTGGTTGCAGGGAATTGAACTCAGGACCTCTAGAAGATAAGCCAGTGCTCTTAGCCTCTGAGCCATCTCTCCAGCCCTGACCTTGCGTTTGTTTAAGAGAGGAAAAGAGACTAAAAACTACCCAGTGAAGACACGAGCCGCTGAAGTGGCACACGGTTGCCACCCCAGGGCTCAGGCGCTGAGGCAGGCGGGATTGTACGGATAAAACCAAGGCTGGTTTTTCAAGATCTCTGCTTCAAACAACCCAAAGACAAAGAAAAACGAAAACAAAGAAAGAGAAACTAAGACAATGTAAATGCCCCAAACCCAGCCAGCTTTAACATTCCTCCCCAGCAGCCGGGGCCCAAACCCAGGCTGCAGCAATAGGCAGGTGCTCTTTGCTCTGAGATTGTTTGGGTTATTTGTTTGAAACAGCCTGTAGCCTAGGCTAGCCTCAAACTCCAGATACAGCTTAAGCTGGGCTCACACTTGCTATCTTCTTGCTGGGATTCCAAGTGCATCCCCAACACCTGCAGGCCCATCGCTCTCATCTTTTTGAGACAGGGTCCTACTACATAGCTCAGTTGGCCTTGAAATTTTAGTCCTCCTACTTCAGTTTTCTGAATGCCACTTTTAATAGCCATACGGTGTTCCATTAGACACACGCACCTTAGTTAAACCACTGAGATGGCTCCGTGGTTAACAGCACCGGCTGCTCTTTCGGAGGACCAGGGTTCGATTCCCAGCACCCACATGGTGGCTCACAACCATCAGTAAATCCAGTTTAATGGGATCTGTTGCTCCTCTACTGGCCTCCTTGGTCACCAGGCACCTGGCACACAAGTGGTGCACAGACACACACACGTAGGCAAAACACTCATACACATACAATAAAATGAAAATTAGAGCTGGTGGGTGTGTTGCTGCATGCCTGTAATCCCAGCACTCGGAGAGGCAGAGGCAGGAAGGAGCTCTGAGTTTGAGGCCGGCCTGGTCTACAGAGCGAATCTAGAACAGTCAGGGCTACACAGAGAAACCCTGTGTCAAAAAGAAAGAAAGAAAGAAAGAAAGAAAGAAAGAAAGAAAGAAAGAAAGAAAGAAAGAAAG